>NC_139645.1:9316982-9394482 GCF_964638095.1 Poromitra crassiceps | reverse complement strand
GGCATCCCTAATACATACATAAATAAATAAATAAATAAATAAATAAAATCTCTGGAGTTGCATCTGTCAAAAGGGCTGTTTCATCTTCATCTAGTCGACGGCAATTCTCTGCGAGCTATCAATATGATTCTCAACAAAATATCGATATCTAGAAATGTCAACATATGATCATTGCCTTAGGTTAGATGTCCATTCCTGTATAGTTCAATCCATGAGGCTGACATGCTTTTAATAAGCACATAGGTGCACATTTTCCACTTGCAACACGTTTGCCTTCTGACCCACTTTTCACAAACCCTGTGTAATATATTCACAGGCAAGCCCCTCTGTTGCACACAAACGCGATGTGAAACTTGGAGAATTGCAGGTAGAGCAGACCAGTGGGTATGTTTGCCTTGGATCAGCCATACTGTATAAAACCCTTGATATTCAGTGATACAGTGCAAACCATGGAATTACAGTAAAGGCAAAATCCACCTGTAACACATGGCTGTACGGGTCAATCGATTATGTGAACAAGACGCACAAACTCACAAAACCAGAACCGATCGAGGATCAAGAATCTAATCTGTGATGTCATCGATCAATACTCTCTTGAGGTGCTTTGCTTCATTGTGTAGGAGGCTGAATATGTGGAATCATGGAGGGTTAATTTGAGATTTTACACTTCAACAAGCTTTATTTCACCATAGCACCGACGGTTTTGTGCTACACTCTTAGAAGAAGTGGTTCTATATGGAATCTGTAAGGGTTATATAGCTTGGTACGTATTTGGAACCCTCAAATTGTTCTATGTAGAACCAGTTCAGATGGTTCATTTAAGAACCGTTGGGGTTCACCAATCAGTCGACACCTTAAGAAGAAGAAGAAGGGTTCTTTGAAGGGTTCTTTGAAGGGTTCTTTGTTGTCTTACAGAAATTGTATAGAACCTTTTTAGACATTGGGTTCTGTCGTAAATTATATTCACCTTATGTTCCAACATATGGGTCAGCCAGTTACTTCCTATTGTGTTTACACTTCCTGTGTGACAGTACAGTACTAGTGAGCAGGTAAAACAGACGGTGTTTTGAACAGGAAGGCATAACACAACTGGGTCAAGTGGGCGGGGCTACATAAGGTGAATAGAACCTTAAGTTCTATATAGAACCCTAATGAACCGTGTTTTGTAAGAGTGTACAGTTAGCTTACAAGTTGCATCCATATCATATACCCATGCAGCGACTCTCAG
Source organism: Poromitra crassiceps (assembly GCF_964638095.1). Taxonomy (NCBI): domain Eukaryota; kingdom Metazoa; phylum Chordata; class Actinopteri; order Beryciformes; family Melamphaidae; genus Poromitra; species Poromitra crassiceps. The sequence continues at coordinate 9,393,254 of NC_139645.1, read as the reverse complement.
TGTCCATAAAGCTCAGCTCATATTTATTGGCGTTGTCCCCAAAGTGTCACTTAATGACATCATGGATTTGAGTCTTCAGTGTTTTCTTTCGGGATTTGGAAGAATCTTAAATTCAGACTTATAACGGCCCAAGATGATGAATTCAATGGAATAATGAATTGTGATGTGTCTTTCTTTTGTTCTTTTTACTTTTTCATCAAATTGAGCATAACGTCGGGTCATTGGAAACCTTATATAAAGCTGTTTCAGTGTGTCTGCCCTTTCTGCTGCCTCTGCGAGCCACTCGCAACACCTCAGCTCCTCCTCCTCACATGCTGTGTCTGACTTAAACAATGTCATTACTGTTGTCATTGTTGTCGGCTCTTTTCTGTAGTACCGGGGGGTCTTTGCTGCTGCTCTCCCTGCCTTAGGCTTTCCATGTAAACACATGGGAGGGCGGGGAGCTCGCAGAAGCTGCTGCTGCTCTCCCTGCCTTAGTGGCCGTTCACACTATCCGCCGAAGCAACGCCAAAGCCACGCCGAAGCCGAGCTGGAGCGATCGTTCAGGATTCAGTCCTATTTTCCAGGCGTGACGCGTGAAGCTTGAAGCTGCCAGGCATGAAGTCAATGGGAGTTGCGGGCGGGTTCAAGGCGCGCCGAGGAGGCGCTGAGAGGAAAAGAGAAGGCTTCTTGCGTGAACGGTGAGGCGCCAGCTCAGCTTGTGCCTGCCTCAAGCTTCAGCTCTGCTTACGTTCGGCGTCCTGTGTGAACGGGGGCTTAGGCTTTCCATGTAAACACATGGGAGGGCGGGGAGCTCGCAGAAGCTGCTGCTGCTGCTCTCCCTATACCTTAGGCTTAGAGCAGGGAGCTCCCAGAACAGAGCCCTATAGTGCCAAACATATCTACACAAGTTTTCTTTTGACTATAAAGTGGTCCTGACTGAAATAAGTTTGAAAGAATGTCTTACTTTTATATCACAAGTCTTAGTTTGGTTTATGGCCATGGCAAACGGTTCTACTGTAAGCACAGGGAGAATTGGCTCTCTCTTTACCAGAGTCTGAGAAGAATCATGAAAACTAAATCCACCACTTGCTCAATCAATATTAGGCTCTATCTCTGATTCCTTTGGTCCCTCGATCATCCCCCATCACCACCCCTGTTTCACAGACAACACAAGCAAGTTCATGAGGAAAGTAAACAAAACGTATGAAATTAGACTAGAAAGTACAGATTTGGTAATTGTGTCAATCAAGCTTATAAATACTCAGGATGTGTTTAATAAAAATCTATATATGTGTACTAGTTGACTTTGAAATATAATGATTTGAAATAATGATGTACAAGGAATTATATTGATAGTAAGGATAAGAACACTGCAATATGAAATACACTTTTCATTAGAAGCGCATCTCAAAGTGAGATCAAGAGACAAATTAGAAATTAAATAAAAAGAGAAAACACAGCGGCGAGGGGTAGAAAGTGGGCCACTGTGTCAGGAGGAGTCGCACCCGACAATGTCAACTTGTCACAATATTTGCCACGTTTTCCCGCGCGGCCTCGTTCCCCTCTCCTCTCTTGGGACGCAGCATCTCCTCAGAATCTGCCATGCCCATGCATTATAATGTGTGTATGAAAGAACGAAGCTTGGCTATATTAAATTAGCAGCCAGAGCGCTGCTGCCGAACGGCAACACAGAGGAGAAGTCAGCGTATGCCCTGTGGATGCCGGGCGCTGCTGTGTATTTTTGTGTAGCTCCATCCAGTTTACTCAGGGACTCGGGGAGTCGTGGTCAGAGTTTACGTAAGGCCCTCAAAGGCATCCCGCTTCAGAGACCAGCGGGAAAAAAACACAGCCAGGCAGGCAGGCAGGCAGCACCGGCTGCAGAATGAAAAACAAACCTCAGCCCAAAGTATATATGAAAACCTATCTCATAACTAAGATAGGTGCTTTAATATATCATACGACGGGACCGCGTTATCATCACGGAATTGCACCCGTCCACAGGGCCCCGGCTGTATTTATTTATTTCATAATTGGAGCTATTGTTTGCTGATACGGCGTGGTTTCCTACATGCTGAATGGGCGATTTCAAGTCAACAGGTTCAGGTCGTTCCATTAGTCTTTGATTGCTGGTACAAAGCCCTGTTATTATTGAGATGGATGGTGGGCTTGGAAATGATTTGGCTGCGGTGCCGTGGGCTGCAGAGCGAGCCAGAGGCTAGAGGCAGTGTCAGGGAAGAACAAATGGAGTTCTGATCGCAGCCGAGAGCGGGGCTAAAAGGGGGGGCGAGGGTACCGGGGCGGGGTCTGGAGGCTCTCGTAACGGGACAAGCCCCGTCTTTTATTGTCACACGAACACCACAACACATGCATGCGGCCACAACACACTCATGCTGACGGTGGCCGGTGAAAAGTGTCCTCTGCATTTAACCCATCCAGGCATGTCCTTTCCTCCGGAGGGCAGGCCAGGAGCAGTGGTCGCTTTCTCGTACAGCGCCCGGGGACCAACTTCGGGTGTTGTCGTCACTGGTCGGATGACGATGACGATCTGATCTTCTGCATGTTTTTGGTGGGGGGGTTATATACGGAGGAACCCCCTGGGGAGCACGGGGAGAACATGCAAACTCCACACAGAAAGAAAGGCCCTTACGACGAGATACCCCACCTGGGCAGTAGGCACTGAAGAAATGGGGGGGAACACAACCACAGCGCCCACAGTGTCCCAGGCGAGAATCGAACTCAGGACCTTCTGACTGTGAGGCGACAGCTCTACCACTGAGCCACCGTGCCCCTGAGGCAGAGGGGGGCGGGGTCTGGAGGCAGAGGGGGGCGGGGTCTGGAGGCAGAGGGGGGCGGGGTCTGGAGGCAGAGAGGGGGGGGGGGGGCGTTCACGTATACACACCGAGGATCGTGCATCTGTGCGCGGTGCTAACGTCAAATCAGGCCGGCTCAAATGGAAAGTATATATCCAATATGAGATTGTGGAATAAATGATATGGGATTATATGGAATAAATGATCCAATGTTGTGGGCATTTTGCATGATACTGTAGCTCCAACATTGTGGATATGAGCTAATCTACCAGTGCCACTTGCCAGCAAAGTAGCTCTACTATATCCCAATCCAAAGACAACAAGTGGTGCAACAAAAAATATAGAGAATAAAGCATTTGGCTATAAAGTAAACTGTTAAAAGTAACGTTTTGTTTTTGTTTAAAAAAAAAGAAAACTTGTTCCTTTTCTGTTTCATTTATATTTACAAGGTAACAAAACAAGAAGGAAGTTAGGGTCAACCATTGTATAATGATGAGAGACCTAGTTAGTGTATGGTGTAACTATTTTTGGAATTACTGCATGGATTCATTCGCACTGTTGCAGAGTAAATATTTCATTAATATGAGTCGATTACTACCCCCGTAGTGACCATCCATGATTACTCAAGTGCATGCTCTTTTGTTTTTGGTGAGCTTGAAATGTGGCCTCAGGTGGAAGAATAAAAGCCAGAAGATGTTTGTTTTACAGACCATGAATTAGATCCATACCATCCATGCCTGATGTGAGAGCAGAATAAAGCACATCTCCTTTCTTTATTTCCCTACAGTCTTTTGGCAGGCATACAATTCTAATTCTTCTTCTTCTTCTTCTCCTCCTCCTCCTCCTCCTCCTCCTCCTCCTCCTCCTCCTCCTCCTCCTCCTTCTTCTTCTTCTTCTTCTTCTCCTCCTCCTCCTCCTCCTCCTCCTCCTTCTCCTCCTCCTCCTCCTCCTCCTCCTCCTCCTCCTCCTCCTCCTCCTCCTCCTCCTCTCTTGTTTTATGGCAGTTGGCAACTTGGCATCCTTTATGTTGCATTACCGCCTGCTTCTGGATTTACCCATCCACTGTTTCCCTACATTCTGTAAAACCCGATCCTCCTCTCACCCCCCTCTCCAATGCAGTTACTTGATTCTACTGCCCCCCCCCCCCAATCCTCTCTGAGCTAGAGCCCCTATCAGGCAAACCATTTATTTATTTTTAGTTTTTCTTCTGAGAAATAATGCTCAAGCTATTTCATCACTAATGTAATGATATTTGCCCAAATAAACAGTTACAGTTATAGGATGTGCTTAGTTTGACTGACTGAAGTGGTAAGTAAATGTTGGGATGCAGAACAGGTTCAGCTTCCTCAATTGCCTGCTTGGCTGTGGGTGTTCAGCTAGATACTTGTAGAAGAATTACTCCATGAGTGGAAATAGCAGCACTCCAAAGATTAAAAATGCAAGACTTTGCTAAAAAAAAATATATATATATATATTCAAGGCTAACACGTTTTGCCATGTGCCTTCATCAGAGCATGGTAAGTAAATTTGTTCCATATCTAATTAGGCTGCAAAAATAAGTTAAAGTAGGGTTGTAGAATAATTTATAGACTGCTAAGCCAATATGTTTCTTTAACACGTCTTGTGTGATGGAAAATAGGCAACATTTCTGCTGAAACATCCATGCATGTTGTCCGTCATGAATTAATAATGAAACTTGAAGAGCTTTGGTCATGGTTGCATTGGAGAATAGAGATGATTTTTTTTATGATTTCTATTCAGTTTTTTTATATTTTAACTAAAGCATGAGGGGGGGAAATCTTCCTCTTCTTATGCATCCTCCTCTTCCTCAGCCTCCCGTCCAATCAAGACATTCCTCCGTGCAGTTTAAAAGCTGGAGAGGATGTCGTGAAGCACCAGCTCATTTGGCACAGGGTCAGAAGTTAAGATAATGTGTTCTCTGGGCTTTAAGGAATGTGTGCCAAACAGCACTTTCTGCGCAGTCAATCACAGAGACAGAGTGAGTTGATTTTGCTTTACAACTGACACGCCTCAAATTTCATATTAATCAGAAAAAAATTGGCTTTGTTCCTTCCGTCCACATTAGACATGCAATTATGCTTGAAGGCCTGGTCAGCAGATTAGGTTTCCCTTCTCACAAGCACAGAATGATTACTGAGTACCAACCATCACAAGCACAGAATGATTACTGAGTACCAACCATCACAAGCACAGAATGATTACTGAGTACCAACCATCACAAGCACAGAATGATTACTGAGTACCGACCATCACAAGCACAGAATGATTACTGAGTACCGACCATCACAAGCACAGAATGATTACTGAGTACCGACCATCACAAGCACAGAATGATTACTGAGTACCAACCATCACAAGCACAGAATGATTACTGAGTACCAACCATCACAAGCACAGAATGATTACTGAGTACCGACCATCACAAGCACAGAATGATTACTGAGTACCAACCATCACAAGCACAGAATGATTACTGAGTACCAACCATCACAAGCACAGAATGATTACTGAGTACCAACCATCACAAGCACAGAATGATTACTGAGTACCAACCATCAAAAGCACAGAATGATTACTGAGTACCAACCATCACAAGCACAGAATGATTACTGAGTACCAACCATCACAAGCACAGAATGATTACTGAGTACCAACCATCACAAGCACAGAATGATTACTGAGTACCAACCATCACAAGCACAGAATGATTACTGAGTACCAACCATCACAAGCACAGAATGATTACTGAGTACCAACCATCACAAGCACAGAATGATTACTGACTACCAACCATCACAAGCACAGAATGATTACTGAGTACCGACCAGCCCGCTGTTTAAAAGATGGCCGCCACACAGCAGGACTCTTGGCTAATCAGTGGATCCAGCATCCTTTTGAGCAGTGCAGATTCAGAAGAGGTATGACTGTAAAATACACTAATGATGAGTGAATGACAGGTCTCAGAGGCACTCTTCACCAACATGACCAAAACAAAGCCCTACTTATTCCACCGTACTGTACTGTACTGTACTGTACTGTACTGTACTGTACTGTACTTTACTTTACTGTACTGTAATGTACTTTACTGTACTGTACTGTACTGTACTGTTCTGTATTGTACTTTACTGTACTGTACTGCACTTTACTGTACTTTACTTTACTGTACTATACTTTACTGTACTTTACAGTACAGTACGGTACTTTACTGTACTTTACAGTACTGTACTTTACTTTACTTTACTTTACTTTACTGTACTATACTATACTATACTTTACTGTACTTTACAGTACTGTACTGTACTGTACTGTACTTTACTTTACTTTACTGTACTATACTATACTTTACTGTACTTTACAGTAATGTACTGTACTGTACTTTACTTTACTTTACTGTACTGTACTGTACTATACTATACTATACTATACTATACTATACTTTACAGTACTGTACTGTACTGTACTGTACTGTACTTGTAAGGGGGGGGGGGGCAATTCCGATCCAGATGGAGTTATTTTGAATTTTTTGCCAAATAGTATTTTGCAAACACAATCCAAAAACGGACATTAGGCATGACATGTTTCATGTTTCATAATATGAATACATTGTACTTCCTGTGTAATTACATATACCTGATCAGAAAGTAACTGGTAATTCTGGGTAACAGTGAGTAACTGTTTGTAATTATAATGTGTCATTTCTCAGCTGAATGCGTTAAATGCCACTAATGTCTGGTGATAAGTAATTATTATCACAATACCAGTATTGTATTAGTACATTTACTGAATAATGACTCTGTAATCCTTTGGAAACACTGGCCTGATGCCACGCTTGATATCGCAATTACACTGATTACCAGCCGTGATAGTATTGCTTTCATGTGTGTGTGTGTGTGTGTGTGTGTGTGTGTGTGTGTGTGTGCATGCATGTGTGCGTGTGTGTGTGTGTGTCATCAAGGCAAAATGTGGTCCTGAATTGTACTGTGAACTACCACAGAAGCCGTTTTGAGATTTAATACGATTTTAAGATTTCAATATTACCTTTCTTAATAAAGCTCTTCATGCTCTACTTTACCCAAATGGTACTGTAACCATTTAGACATTACATTGAAAAATGTAATTCAAAACCTTGAAACAGGTGAAGTGTTGTGGTCCTGAGCACCAACAGTCAGTGGTTATTGTCTGGAAGTACGTGTAGGTCATACGTTTTTTTGTGTAGGTCACAGTATAGTATTATGCAGATATGACATAGTTTATATTCAGTGGATGTCAAAGGTTTACATGTCCATTTGAATGTATTATTTCTTATTGCCTTGAGGCTTAAACTGAGATGAACATCCAGTAATTCACTTTCATTTGGATAATAACCAGCATATTCAAGGTAAAAACCAAATTAATTTCTGGCAATGTACCGGTATTATAAATGGAACAAAGTGTGATATTAACCTCTGACTTTCTCCCATGTCAGATCTACTTTTCCCATCTGTCAACCTGGGATGAGCAACTGGCAGCCCGCGGGCCACATGCGGCCCCCGACCTCACTCAGTGTGGTCCTTGGGTCTTTTTTTATTTTTATTTTATTTTATAGAAAGCATAACCTGCCAACACTCCCGATTTTCATGTGAGTATCCCTACTGTTTTTTTCCTATTTTTTTCTGATTTCCCCCCCATTTTCTCCCCAATTGTACTTGGCCAATTCCCCCCGCTGCTCCGGTCGCTGCCCCACCCCCTCTGCTGATCTGGGGAGAGCCGTAGACACACACGTGCTTCCTCCCATACATGTGCAGTTGCCAGCCGCTTCTTTTCACCTGACAGCGGGGAGCTTCACCGGCAGGACATAGCACGTGGGAGGATCACGCTGCTCCCACCAGTTCCCTCCCGCCACCGAACAGGTGCCCCCTCGCGCTAGTGCAGCGACCAGGACAACCCTACTGTATTTATTTTTACATATATTTTTTCGCATATTCACATCCACCTATCCACTTACAATTACCAACTTTCTTTTCGTACAATGGAGTGGTCTTCGTTAGTGAAATGGCCACATATTCACTTAAAATAAATAACTTTCTTTCCCTACAATGCTTTTGTTAGTGAATTAGCTGTAGATGCTCAATTAAGTTGCTTAGCAGTGGACTGCGGTGTGTCAAGATTTTGTCATTTGTTTAAAAGGATGCTGGAATGAGACACATATTTTCAGAACTTACCACTTCAGTCCTACATCCTCGCTCACTTCCAAGTCGCCTCATGTCTTATTGCGGTCCCGAATCCCTTATTGCATGATACTTAGGGCTGGGCAATATAATCGATACGGCAATATATCGCGATATTTTATTTCTCGATACTGTATCGATACTTTGACGCCAAGTATCGCGATATATACAAATAAAATAAAAAGGGGGGGGGGGGGGGGTTGCAGGCCATGCCATGCCTGGCCTCTGCATCTGGTGATTCCCACCCCTAATCGATACTGTATCGATATTTCCCATATCGATGCGTTCAGTAACACTTAACACTCAGTAGTTTTGACTAAATTTGTCCACTAACTTATCAGTATAAAGTGATGTACATATTATTACACTACCTGGGCGGTACACAGTGTGTTGTATCTTTAGCTCTATTATTTAATTTTGAGTAAATTCTGCAGAATATCGCAATATATCGCAATATGTATCGCATCGCAGTATATCGCGATACAATCGTATCGTGACCCAAGTATCGTGATACGTACAGTATCGTATCGTGAGATCCTTGCCAATACCCAGCCCTACTGGTGTGCTAGCCAGGGAGCCCAGAGAGATTCGGCTCCAGCAGGCAGTGATCTCACAAGAGTGCTGTGCTGTGGACACCTTGGTCTCTAGTGATTGGTTAGGGAAGACCGAAGCCCGCCCCCTCATAGAAATCCTCTGAAGTGACTACAATCTCCAAGAGGAAATGAGTTTATGAGTTGACGCTTCAGTCTGAATATCAGGCTAGTAGCACATAATGATGAATGGATATCTACCTGTGTACAGTGGCACTGCTTACACGACAGTGATTCATTTGTCTGCAGCACTTTTTTTTTTATCTTTTGTGTAACTTCTGACTATATAAACACTTATTTGCCTTGATCATATACAGTCTATATAAGGTCTAAATTAGGGATGTTCATTTTGAAAATTTTCCATAATCAAAAATCGGGAAAATTAACAATCAATTATCGATTATCGATCATATTAATAATAATATTGTTTTATTTATTTTTATTTTTATTTTTTTACTAAATGAATGCCTATGGCAGAAAATACGAAAGACAACGTGTCCTCCTCAATGAACTCTTTATTTCAATGTGTCTCCTCTCCAACACTCTGCTGTCCCCGGCACATGCCGGTGTGAATTCCCCATGTTTAAAACAGTTTTGTTGGCACAAAGGCCCGTACCCAGCCAGAAAACTAGAGACTATGAAGCTCCACCTCACGTTAGTCGGCTGTGCAATGGAGTGGGGCGAGGAGGAACGAATTCCACCCAAACCTAGTCCACACAACAACAAAAAAAAAAAATAATAATAATAATAATAATAATAATAATAACAATAATCGATAAAAATTATCGATTCAATTCCTTAACGATCAATTATCGATTTTCGATAATTGATGAACATCCCTAATCTAAATATAATGTTGGGTTTGGGATTTGGCTCCCAAAATCAGTGGCCGCCCTCCTTGTGTTGCAGTATAGCCTAATTTTCACACCCTATAGTCTATATTGTTACATATTATTCTTATTTGCTATATTATTTACACAAAAGTTAGCACCTGCTGTATGCTCCCCCAGCCACAATTATCTGCTGCAGTTACTGAGTAATATCCCGTTAATAATCCCACTGCGCTGTCCCCCTTTCAGACATCAAAGGATTCAACAGCATATGGCGTACCCTTGCAGTCGTTTTGGAGGGTTTCATGTATTCCAGGGAATATTAACAGTTACTTTTGGGACATCGTTATGTAATTGATATTCAAGGTTTCATCTGTCACTTCCAGAAACATTCCAGTGAGAGATTCCAGGAAAAAACATCAACTTGTCTGCAGCCGGTTTAAAGACGATGCTGCAATCTTGAAACGCTGTAAGTAGCAGGGACAGGTTCTGTCTGCTGTGTGTAAGGCTGCAGCACTTAGAACAGTAGACTCCTTGTTTCCATGGTAACCCTGTGAGTGTGTGAGTGAAAAGGAAGGTGCCGTCCACGGGCGAGGATGCTAGAGGTGAGTTCAGGATGCAAAATGATTTGAATCCCTCCCCTTGGATAATTGGTTTGGTGTAGTGCCATCTTTGATGTCAAATCACGGGTTGTGTTTTATTCAGGCTTCTAGCTTTGACAAGTGGCCCAGTACACAGTCATCTCCGAAGGCTGTTGATCGTACTTCAGACGGCTGAAGGTTGCTGCTGATGGTACAGTCAAGGTGGTAGACTGACGTGTCTCGTGAGGATAATCTTTTTTCTCTCTACCTCGTTATTTCAGAAGGAGGAAGTGCTTTGATCGCTAATAAAAACTCAAGAGAATTTAGAGGTATGTGTAGCCTATGATGCGTAATAGCTTCTGAATCTCCAAAGACCTCCATAGAAACACTCGCTATCTCCCGATGACCTCTGAAAAACAAACTGAGTAAGATTACCGTTTGTGGTCGACGATTGGAAGGATTGGAAGGATTTGTGTTACAGTACAAGGTAGGTTTTAACATCATGTGACACCCTTGATGCTCACTTCCATCATTACAGGCCTTCTACGGGTATCTGGAGCATGCAATGTTTGAAATGTTGCAAAAATAAATAAATAAATAAATAAATAAATAAATAAATAAATAAATAAATAAATAAATAAAATAAAATAAAATAAAATAAAATAAAATAAAATAAAATAAAATAAAATAAAAAAGCAAATCAGGAGTGTTTTTCCATCAGCTGAGTTGAGGCAAATAAATACTGTGGGTTTCCTGTCTAGTCTGTGTTATTCGAAAGTTTTATGCTCCAACCTGTCAGCACCTTCTAGGTTGCATGGGCTCTGCGACAGGCACAATGGGTAACTCATCACACATCAAACCCACACAGTGATCCAGGTGCTAGTATATGAAAAACGTGCATGAAAATGTGATCTTCGCTGCTTAAGAGAGTCCTAAAGACGATGAAAATATAATCCCCGGTTTACAAGCAAGATTAACAACTGCATATTTTCCAAGTCTCGAGTATATTCTCGGCTGTTTTCAAGTTTGGTGCTTCCTCTAATAAGTTGCCTAAAGACAAACCCCAGTTTTGGTTTGATTTACGGCTTACAGCGAGCCTAAAAGGCCCAAAAAACCCTGGAGAAATGCACTCCAGTCAATCAGCTGTCAAGACAACAACACCTCGTCCTTCAAGGTGAGCGTGTCCCGATGAAGGTTCATTGAAGTGCCGCTATTTCATCCGTCTATTTTATTGGATAATAATTTAGCCTTAGCTTTTAAATTATGGATCTATATTTATGGTTTGGTATAGTCTAGTTCCTGCCTCGTGCAATACATCAAAAGCAGGGCCAGCTCTGGTACATTTTGGCGCTCCGGCTGAACAACAATAAAACGAGCTGTTTTCTAGACATAAATGGGCAGCTTGATGTACCATCAGCAGGCTCTGCATGGGCTGGTCTTAAGAGGCGTCTGGGTTTGCACAGGGAATGAGACCAAAGTACTCGAAAAGTCCATCTGGAGGCAAACAGAGCAGATGTTAATATTTGCGGTGCCATTCAGATAAAAATACTTCTCCTAAAACCGGATCCAATCATAGCCGTGCAATCATTTGGCTACTATTTTTACATTATTATTTTTGACTGCGAGCCTGGATTAAATGCACTGAGCATTTAATCATTCCAAGACCCGTTATTCATGATCAGTCACCCACAGAAGAAATCAGTGTTGGGGGGTAACTCATTACAAAAGTAACACATTACATGTAATATATTATTTTTTAGCAGTAACTCAGTAATATAACTGATTACCAATAGGATTTCAGTAATATTATACCAGTTACTTTGTCAAGTAACTAGGGGTGTCACAATATATCGTCCCACGAAATTTCGCGATAGTAAAACGTCACGATATGTATCGTTGAGATGAAATCTCATATCGTGAAAAAAAAAAAAAAAAATTTTTTTTTTTTTTCAAAAGTAGACAAAGAAACGTCTTTGTTTGTTGAAGTTCAATGTGTGGAAAGTAGTTCAGTTGAACAAGTCTCTGAAGAGACACATGAGAAGTTATACAGGAGAGAAACCATTCAATTGAGTTTCTGGCAAAACTGTTTACTTGACAGGAAAAACTGAAGATGCATAAAAAATAGACTAAGAAAAGTCTTGTTGTTTGAGTTTGAAGAAAAACTGAAGATGCATAATGAGAATTTATACTGCTGAGAAACCTTTTAGTTCAAAGTAAATCTAAGTGACGGTGTAACTCATTCTATTTCAAGATAAGCCTTATCTCCAATCTCATGTTTTTTCTAGTTGTTATTGTAATAACAATTTCCCACAACAGCATGTTTTGTATTTGTGCATTTCAAATAAAATACTACTTTTCCAGTCATATATTGTCATTATTCAAGTTTAAAAAAATATTGTTAAAATCGTATCGTATCGTATCGTTATCGTGAACCCAGTATCGTGATACGTATCGTATCGTGAACTGAGTGTATCGTGACACCCCTACAAGTAACACAAGTTACACGTTGATTTTCTTTGAATCAAAGCACATATTTGAATAGATAGAATCATTTCCTAATCAAATTGTGTGTCTTTATGCAAATTACCACTATAGATGACAATAACAAATGAAAAGGATAACATTTAGAATTTTGGACTGTTTACACTGACTTCAAGACAATGCAATGGCATTCTGCTACTGCTGTCATTTTGGTGAAAGTAACGCAAAAGTAGTGTAACAAGTAACGAGTTACTCGACACAGAACAGTAATATTGTAAAGTAGCATTACTTTCAAATGAAAGTAACTAGTAACATGTAGTATATTACACTTTGAATGCAACTTGCCCAACACTGGACGAAATGCAGAGGTATAAAACTATAATATTACCAACTTGTCAAGTGGTATTAGCAGAACTGATGGCTACATAGCCGTAGCTTTGATACTGCTCGGCTATACTGTGGATTTCCAGCCGAGGCCAAAGATCAATAAACACTCCTCTCATGACTCTTTCTTCTCGCTCTCCCCTGAGTAACAGGAACATTGCTGTTTTGCCACGCTCTCGCCCACTCCCATTACCAGGCCGCTTGGTGTTGTTCGCCGATGTTCCTTCCTCTGGCTGCCGGCCCAGGGTCGTGTTGAGTAGCTCATCCCTCACCCACACAAAAACCTTCTCGGAGTTCTGCACTAATGGCCACATAGGAAGCCCCGGCAACAACAAGAGCCAGGGGGCGCTCCGACAGGTACGTCGTGGTTATTACTAGTTAATGTGGATCAGTGCGGGGGTGTGTGTGGGATATGTATTCATGGCTTGGTGCCCGTAAGGAGCGAAAACTTTTCCAAGAAATTGTAAAATCGTTAAGGGGTCCTACAAACTGATTGTATATTCCTCTTGTGGCGCAGTAACCGGCCGTATCTTCGCCGAGTGCTGTTGGAAAACAAACGCTTTTTTCCCTCCAGCGACTCGGCAACGACTCCTTCCTGGCCTCATTATGGAGAGATCTGTACTCCAAGGTTCCTGAGATAATAACACGATAAGTCAGTTGAGACCCTATGCTGGCAAGGTGCTTAATGCCTATTTTATCCCTCCACATATATCTTTGGCCTCTGTTATCACGATATCTTTGCCAACAAAAACTACTTCAATTTTTTCCTCTAATATTATTGACAATATGAACCATGGGCTACAATGTCTTCTCGAAAATTCAGGAGGACCCACGACACTGTTGGCAGCTCCCAATATTTTTGGTTTTATCCTACCTAGAAATATTGGGAGCTGCCAACGCGAGTCGTCCTGAATCTCAGGAAGTAACTACTTTGACTCGGTGCCTGGAAAGGATGTCTACTCTGATTACTCTGTGTCTCTTCTCACCAAAGTGTTTGAGCGAAAGTGTTGCTCTCGAACGCTCCCTTCTCTCGGATATTCTTCTCACGTCTGATTAGGCTACGCCGTTCTGCCTGTACTGCCTGTGTCAACACAAAAAGATAATTATCGTTGTTTGGCATGCATAAAGTGTGCGTGTGTGTGTGTGTGTGTGTGTGTGTGCGTGTGTGTGTGTGTGTGCGTGTGTGTGTGCGTGTGTGTGTGCGTGTGTGTGTGGGGTGATGGTGGTGGTGGGGGGGTTCTCCTTGGGTGACCCCAGTCTCATTAGATTTAATAACCTTCCCCAATGCATTAACCTCCATCATAACTTCATTCTCTTCCCACAAAACAGCCATGTCACTTGACTGCTACGAGTCAACTTGTTCCTCGACACTGTGACACGCGGGCTAAACCGCTCGTTTCGTTTCCATATGAAACTGCACTGCCTTTTCATACGAATGCTGTTGTGACTTGATTTAGAAACCACCGGTATGTTTCTATACTCTCTAATTGCTTGCTGGTTTCATTAAGATCATTTTATCAAATTCTCCTCTTTCCTCTCGATGAGATCGAGACACGTCTTTAGTATTCCGTTTGATCTAAGAATTCATCTGTTGTGCGAGGAAGAAATATGCTTTGATGAATGCCACAAAATGTAGGGTTGGAAGTTGACAGGTATACCCCCCTGAATATTTGAAGATGGATGAATTATTTCTGACTTTCAAACACACGCATGCCTTGATCTGTTTGTTTTTTTGAAGCATTGTTTGAAAGTGGACTGTATTGTAATGTGACTGTGATGGACTTGTTTGTCACCAGTGCAAATGGCCGACTTCAAAAGGGTCATCAAACCATAAAATGATCACTCCGATCCCTCTGTGGATGATGGGAACATTGCAATTCTGGATGATTGAACTCCTATAGACCAAATCACCGTGACGTCACCATGTAAACAAATTTACTTCCGGGTACCACTTGGGGAAGGCGGCAGGTTTAAATGTGCGTGTTGTCAAATAAATGCTGTCAAACCCTCTCGTTGTTTTCGGCCGACTACTTTCAATTTAAATGGTTAAACGGTTGGTAAACATGCTTGTCCGACGTATCTAGCCTTTCTTCTGTGTTTGTTTTATGTAGTGTTAGCTAGCTAATAACGTTTGTTTGTCTGTCAAACTCGCTGTTTTTTTGCAGACTCGTTAACGTTACAGACAGAGCTACCGACGCCACGTTAATTTAATTTAGCGTCAAGTCTACTCTGGTCTGGTCCGACAGGTAAATTAGCTAGTCTGGTCTCCACTAACGTTAGTGAAAGTGTTGTTATGAATGATATTAAACAACAACACAACACGGACGAACCATTTTTGTCTTCTTTGTCTGTTTTTGTCTTCAACACGTCAGTTTGTGCCGTCCACCGCCATTATAATGTGTGGACCTCAGGGGTACCCGGAAGTAAATGTAAACATCCCCGCTGATTTGGTCTATTAGGATAAAAGATGCTTCACGGCAGGATAAGCAACAACATCAACATCGCCTTCGTCACGGGTCTTCACAAAACATCTACCTGAGCAACCTTTGTCGGTGAAGCTCCCGTCGAACATCTCTCTCAGAGTCTCTTCTTCAAGCCTGGATCACAGTAGCCTGTATTCATGCGTGGCCCATTATCTACTTGTTGTCCCTCATTTACTCGAGTGTTTTGGCAACAGCAAAGCAATTAATTTAGCCACATGTCTGACATATTGTGTCTCATGAGGGATCGGAGATAAACATCCGATTCCTTTTTTTCCCATCGTCAACAACACAGCAACAAATAGACCTGTAATCTCAGTGGATTTCACTCATTCAGCCGTGCCCATGTCGGCTCATTTTCAGCTCAAACTGACAGGGAACAGAATGGAGCGCGATAAATATAGTGTCAATAAAACCTACACTTTTGGAAGTGTATACACTTGAGTCTTACCAGCCTATAGGCACACACACTCTTTACATTTAAAACGTTTACAATCTACAGTATAGCTTATATTTATTCATAATAGGTACCCTAAGTCAGTGGTTCTCAAATTTGTTCACATGAGGGACCCCTAAACTGACAAAGATTAGATTTGATAGGATTTTATCCCACGGTCCGCCATATGATAATAAGATTGATGCTTTTAGATGTTTTATTACAGAAAGTGTATAAAACCCATGACCAAAATAGTCATTGTGTTACTTATGAATGGAATTATTAGTGACAATAAATGGCCCCCCTTTTGGCTGGGGACCCCCTGGAACCCCCTCAAGGACCCCTGGGGGTCCCCGGAACCCCATTTGAGAACCACTGCCCTAAGTATATTAACAGTGAAGATACAAAAGTGAATGTTGGTCTTCAAGACTAGAATCACAGCAGTTCTTGTGTCATCATTTTTGATCACCCCTTTTGACAAAATGTTCATAAAATATGCTATGTGGTCTGTGTGTGTGCATGTGGAACCAGCTTCTGTTGAGAGTCAGATTGCTGAAAAATTGAAAATTTGAGACATTCATAATATACTGCTGTCCCTCTCTGCATGTTTAGACTCAAATAAAAAAAAACCTGCAAGGGCGCACAGGCCCTGCAGGCACATGAACGATATAGCCAGCTGAGTGAGAGAGAGAGAGAGAGATCCTTTCTCCCCGCACAGCGCACTGCTAGCGGAGCCTCCTGGTTTTGGCTATGTTGTATTTTCGGTTCATGCTCAAGATTCAAGATTTTATTTATTGTCACTCCATGGTACAAGTATCACGTGTGAAATTCTTGTGCTGTGGACTCCGTTTACGACATAGTACAAATAGGCAACAAGCAATGAGCAATAGGCAATAAGAAATAGGCATCAATAAGCAATACTAAGCAGCAATAGGCAATAAGGCAGAATAGCGATAAGACAAGTCAGTGGCTTATTCATTGCACATGGGTGCACATGTCATGTGCATACGTTAGACGTGTTCAGACATTTTAAATTCGACGTATTTGACATACAGTGCAAATAGCATGTACCTTATTAAACATACAATTAAACATTAGGCATTGTGCATACGTTAAGACGTGTTCAGACATTTTAAATTCGACGTATTTGACATACAGGTGCAAATAGCATGTACCTAGTTAAACATACAATTAAACATTAGGCATACATAATGGTAGCAGCTGCAGTACGGTACGGTACGACTACTACACTATTTGTGTATGTTAAGGAGTCTCGTGGCCTGCGGGAAGAAACTGTTCCTCAACACGCATGCAGCACATTTCCACACATGCACACTTACTGATCGACTGATTTATTCACATCCTGGCTTCAGTTACTTTTCCTACTAAATGATCCTCTCTGTTATTCCTCTAAAACTCGCGTGTGTCTCCACTTTTGGTTGCGCTTATCCAGCCAGCGGTAACAAATTGTTTGGATAGTAGTCAAAAAGCAGGCAGCGCTAAATGTTATTTTTTTGCTTTCCTCTGTGTGCATCTTTAGCAAAAAAAAACGAAATTGAAGGACGGGTACTGTACTTCCTGCAAAGAACTCTGAGCCAGATTTATAATGGATTTCTTTTTCAGGCTTGGAATGAAGCACATTTTGCCTGAGAGACTTTGTAGCACGGACTAAACAGGTGGAGCAGCTATGAATATGATTTTGCACCCTACATTAAATCCACCTGACTCATGTCCAGGTGCACTTTTCTCCTTCATGCACCATTTTTAAGGGAGAATGACGGATAAAATATCTAGGCAGAAATATAAACCTGGTTCATAATATATCCTGCTGAAATGGCTACAGCCAGGGCCGTGCAGAGACCCTTAGAGGGGCAGGGGCCCAAAAGTTAAAAAAAGGGGCACAACACTGCGGCGCGGGGCGGTTTCACTGGTGCTGATCCGCCAGTCAGTCGGCGCTCGCATGCTGGGTAGGATGGCGAAGGCATGATGACCCGCCTCTCTCTGCCTCTGATTGGCACAGGAGACGAGGAGAGACGCAGGATAGCCAAGGGAATGTGATTGGATCAACGACCTTTGACGCTATAGGCCAATCAGAGGCGGAGAAGGGCGGGTCATGCCTTCGCCATCCTGGGTAAAAAAATATCGCGCACATCACAGAGACGCAGACAATTACTTAAGTTCCAGTTCAAAGGTCAACATGTGTCAACTGCCTGGACATTTTATTGATTGCTAAATTGTTATTTATTGTTATACGTTCTTCTTGAAGGGCGCTGGGCATGAAAGAAAGAAAGAAAGAAAGAAAGAAAGAAAGAAAGAAAGAAAGAAAGAAAGAAAGAAAGAATAAAAAGGGCACTTTGGGCATCAGGGGAAAACGGGCAGGTGCTCAGGCACCCCTAGCATCCCCCTCTGCACGTGCCTGACTAGAGCTGTCTCAGTTCAGTCCTCTGCACGTGCCTGACTAACAGCTGTCTCAGTTCAGTCCTCTGCACGTGCCTGACTAACAGCTGTCTCAGTTCAGTCCTCTGCACGTGCCTGACTAACAGCTGTCTCAGTTCAGTCCTCTGCACGTGCCTGACTAACAGCTGTCTCAGTTCAGTCCTCTGCACGTGCCTGACTAACAGCTGTCTCAGTTCAGTCCTCTGCACGTGCCTGACTAACAGCTGTCTCAGTTCAGTCCTCTCCACGTGCCTGACTAACAGCTGTCTCAGTTCAGTCCTCTGCACGTGCCTGACTAACAGCTGTCTCAGTTCAGTCCTCTGCACGTGCCTGACTAACAGCTGTCTCAGTTCAGTCCTCTGCACGTGCCTGACTAACAGCTGTCTCAGTTCAGTCCTCTGCACGTGCCTGACTAACAGCTGTCTCAGTTCAGTCCTCTGCACGTGCCTGACTAACAGCTGTATCAGTTCAGTCCTCTGCACGTGCCTGACTAACAGCTGTCTCAGTTCAGTCCTCTGCACGTGCCTGACTAACAGCTGTCTCAGTTCAGTCCTCTGCACGTGCCTGACTAACAGCTGTATCAGTTCAGTCCTCTGCACGTGCCTGACTAACAGCTGTCTCAGTTCAGTCCTCTGCACGTGCCTGACTAACAGCTGTCTCAGTTCAGTCCTCTGCACGTGCCTGACTAACAGCTGTCTCAGTTCAGTCCTCTGCACGTGCCTGACTAACAGCTGTCTCAGTTCAGTCCTCTGCACGTGCCTGACTAACAGCTGTCTCAGTTCAGTCCTCTGCAGGATGGGCGTTTCTCCACGATAAGAGCAGGTGTTCTGATATGCATGCTTCTCCTTAGGTGGTCATTGCTGCAGAATGGAGCCTCTGGATATAGAACGCAGTAGATGTGCTGATGGAACCGCTCACATCCGACTGCACATTTCAGCTGAGTGAGAAACACATGGTCAGAAAGTGCCGATGAAGCAGTCGAGCCATTACGCCACTGAGAAGGACTCGAAGATGATCTAGTGCCTCACCGTAAACTTTCCCTTTTCAATCCCAGTAAGAGCCGAGCTCCCTGCTTCCTGACATTTCCCTGCATCTACATCATTCCATACATTAAGTGCTATTGCATTCTGGGATCTCTGAGTCTGTGATTCTATAGGCCTGGATTCCAAACTCTGCGGTTCACGCCAGAGCAATTTAGAGAGAGAGTGGCGTCCACGGAGGACCAAAATGCATGACTCATTAGCCAATGAACAGCCCAGGAAGGATTCTCGTGCGACTTTTGAATGCTAAAATAAAGCTGATAATGTACAATTTGATTGTAAAAAAACAACCAAAAAAAACTCTCAAAGTACAACACAAACTGTCCATTTTGCTGCAACTCAACAGTGCTGCTTAATCCAGGACCTTACGTCCTGGAACTCTTGAGAGTAAAAAACTGGTCCATTGGAGTGAATGGAGATGTCGCGACTCTTCTATATACACAGCTCTGGTTTACACTTTACACAAAAGGTATCTTACACATACACAATATATACAGGTAGCCTATACTGTTATCTGGGGTTCCTGTGTGTACGACAGTCTACTGTTTTTGGCAGACAAGACGAGAGTGAATGCACTTTGATACAAAAAAGTATAAAAGGGAGCGTGTTATTAACGTTGCATATGTGAGGGGATGCTGTGAATTCAGATGGCCTTAAATGACCCTTCAGATGGTGTGACTGCATGGTTACTAATGTACACTCAGGCGGACAAGATATTAGGAACTCCTCCTCCTACCTGGAGTTCAAGATTCAAGATCTTGAACTCCACTAGGTAGTGGAGAGAGTGGACAGTAGGCTAGCAGTGGACAGAGAGTGGAGTAGAGTTGCACCCCACTATGCATTGTCCATGTGGATTGCCAAATAAATGTCCTCTTTAAACCTCAATTATCGCTATCTTCCGTTCATGACTGGAGTGGATTTCAGTCATCTTCATTCATTGTTATATGATCTTTTTGTTGGCTTCAGGTAGACTCAACAAAAAGAAGAAATAACAGCATACTGTATATGGAGGTGAGAATGGGCTGTAACACCAACGTCCAGGGTCCATGTTCCAGGCTATGATCCCAAAGCAAGTTAATCCCAATCACATGGTGGTCCAACGGTTAGAGAAGCAAACTTGTGACTGTAAGGGTCGTCGGTTCAATCCCTGGGACCGGCAGGATAAATCTGGGTGGGAAAAGTGAAAAGGCAGCATTTGCCCCTCCCTCATTACCACCACTGAGGTGCCCTTGAGCAAGGCCCTTAACCCCAACTGCTCCAGTGGAGCTGATCAGTGGCCAGCAGATCAGACTGTGGTTGTACTGCTCAGCTTCCAGGTGTGAATGTGTGTGTGAATGTGAACAGGGCGCTCCTGAAAAAGAGAGCATTGCTCTCAGTGAGACGCTCCCCTGAATAAATACAGGTTTAAAAAAAGTTTTCTATAGAAATATATTCACACAATCCAAAACAAAAATGGAAAAGAAAGAAAACCCAATAGTCATCCACTTTCCGATAATGAGAAAGGTTTTTGTTCACCTGGCAACATGAAAGAAGTTAGTGAAGCACGGGGCTGATCTGCCCTGCTGAGAGGCTCAACACACTCCAGGGCGTCTTCGCTTCATCTGCTTCCAAAGAGCTAAACCAGTGGAAAGTAGCACATGCATTGTTGCTGATCATCAGGGTAACATCAGTTATCCTCCCCATTGTCCTGTGCTGGCAGAGGGCATTGTTGTCATAGGGCATTGTCATTAAAGGGGGACTAACACCCCCCAGATTTCTGGCAAAACGGCCTGCTGCAGAAGAAGAAGAAGAAGAAGAAAGTCAGCAGATTCCACCCGCTAGTTTGTTCAATGCAGGCGCACTGTTGTGAAAGAAGCAGAAGAGCATCTCCTCACTATACTCTTTGTCTGCTGTCAGACCGGAAATATTTACCCGAAACGGCGCCATGACAGTTCGTCCGCATCGATAAAAACGTCATGACTATTATGTTAGATCTCCAAATCTCCTGCGTTGGCTATCAACAACTAGCCAACGCTGGTGCAGCCTCTATGGAAACAGCGTTACTCGAAATGGTTAAAAGTGATATCAATCTGGTCATTCAGTGGCGTTTTACTGCCATGTAACGTAACGCACATTAGCCAATAGCCACTAGCATTAAGCCACAGTACCAGATTACCCACAATGCCTTGCATTGACCCAGCACCCAGGAAGGGGGCTCGCACTACATTTAATGCATAGAAATAAAGCTGATAATATACAAATTGATTCTTTAAACATCTGACCCTTGCAAAAGTACATCACAAACAGACAGCCCTGCTTAATCCTCGCTAAAAACTGATGTGTTGCAACTCTTCTATTATGGCTCTGGCGTTAGCTAATGATCACATGATTTTTTTTTAATTCACATGAGTGGGGAAGGGGGATTCACTGTGACATAACAGTGAACCAAATCGGCCATTTTGGAGGGCAAAGAAAAGCAGGTTTGAACCCATAGAGGGCACTCTTGCTGCCCGAAAATGATACAGTATAGAATTCTAACAGTTTAGTCTCAAATGTGGAGATTTTGACCAGAATCCTTCATCACACACCACCTGAAAAGCCATTATAATATGGTTAAAAGCTGATTTTTTTTTTTTTGGTTTAGGGGTTAGCCAATTCCATTACTGGCACAATGGTGCAAGAATAAGGCATTTATAGGTGCCACATAATATTTTATTTTGGCAATGAAAGCTGCAGAAACATTATTTCTAAATCTGACAGCCAACCAATCATAACTAATGACACATTACCAGCAAACAGGTTTGCCCGGTAAAGACAGTTATCCAATTAGTGCCAAAATAATGCTATCACTGTAGGAGCTTATGTGTGTGGGAGGCATTTTATAGTTCAGTTTCAGTTCGTACAGTTTGGTTTAGTTTAGTTTAGTTTATTAGGATCTCCATTAGTAATTGCCACAGGCAATGGTTACTCTTAATGGGGTCCACACAAAATCAATACCACCTCTTCAAAACAGCCTACAATATCTGACTTCTACCTCTAACCACCATTCCATCTCTGCAATCTATTGATTTGTATTTGTTTTGTATCTGTATTCGTTCTTTTTATTTAGTTTTGTTTACTGTATTACTTTTATATGTATTGTAAAGCATCTTTGAGTTCCCCAGAAAAGCACTATATAAAACTTATGTATTATTAGTGGCCGGGCCAGCGAAGCGGCAGGGCCACTGCTTGTATTTGCCTGTATTATTATTATTTTTTTTCTTCTTCTCCCAGGAAGTCAGACTTCCCATGCATGAATATAAACCAAACTTTGCACAAAGGTCCAGTCCCATGCCAAACTAAGTTGACGTGAATTTGGCGCCAATAGTCCTGATGGTGGCGCTACAGCGACCGTCTAAAGTTTCAAATTTTGAAAATTCATAACAAATCAGGCATATGGGCTACGGCTTTGGCTCTTTCACCGAAATGTGCGCCCAAATGAGGAGAAACTTTTGTACGCTGCAACCTGTGGCCAATTATGAAGTCTAAAGACCGCAAAACTGCAAAAACTGTAAAACTAATTAAACCCTACTCCTCCCACATTTTTTCTTCAAATTACACCAAACTCCAGCATCTGCATCAATAGACTGTCCTCCACAAAAGTATCAAACAGATTTTTGATAGATCAAAAATTGAGCCCACAGTGCATCAAAATGTTTTACTGTAAATGGTACTTTAAACAGTTAATGCAAATTCTTGCTAAATAAATCTTGAATCTCCATGAAAAAAATTGACAATATTTTGCTGTCAAGAGTAGTTGAAGTGTGCAAAGTCTAAGAATTGTATGTCAAAAACTGAATTTTTTACAGTATTTTGAATGTATAGCCTAAAGAGCATCGTAATTGCCCTAATTACCTAATGATGTGATGTCACTTGAGCAATGATGTCATCAGTGATGATGTCATCAATGATGTCATCCTTCCTGGCTGAGTAGGACTGGTGGGTGATGTGTTCAACTGCTGTGTACTTAACCTGCTGCCTTCTGCCCCAGCCCTGTCATGAACGGCAGTGTTCTAATCTAAGCAGATTGGATTGCATGCAGCAGATGACAGAAAACTCATCCATAAGAGACTTGACTTGGACTTGTGATCTAAAGACTTGAGACGCGATTTGGACTATAGCTAAAAGACTTGAGACTTCCCCGGCCACGACCCATTGCTGCGCAGCAGCTATAATTATTATTATTATTATTATTAATATTATTATTATTATTATTATTATTATTATTAATACACTACACTACAATACAATATAATACAGTGCAATACAGTGTAATACAATAAAACATAAAATAAAAAAAAATCTATATGGCCTAGTTAGCTTTATAGTCTATTTAACCAAACAGTTAATTCTTATTTATATGATTTTTAAGATGTTTTTTAAATTCAATTCAAATTGATTTCTCCAGTTTGCCTGGATTCTTAGGTTATCAGTGAGAAGTCCCCCTCCCATTTGCGGATGTGCACAGAGGCCCGCCTCTGTGTGGAGTTCTACCCCCTGATTGGATAAAAAGCGGTGGCAACCCTGAAACTTTCTCTGCTCTGTGCAGAACAGAAGCACTGTGGGACTCATGTCATAGAAAAGACATTCTAAATTCCTAACAGTTCCTAGCTGTTTTAGGCCTATTTTAACACAAAAACATCACTTAGCACCTTTAAATGCTCAAGCAACGTTCTTAGTTGTGCAGGCTGTGAGGGTTCTTCCACGTCATTACGATATTGCAGTTCTAAATGCTACAAGTCATATTGTGTTGGCTGATAATGGGTAACAAGGAGAGGATTTTAGGCTACATCATTAACTAATTAGCCTTGGCATGTGTGCCGAAAGAGGAGACATGGGGGCAATGTTAGCAAAGTGCCGGGCCGCTTGTGAAGAGAAGTAAGAGGGGTAACTAACACTCTCATCCTCCTGATTCCTGCAGAAGAAGCCCTTGTCAGCTAGAAGTGTGTGCATGCACGGCGGGCCTGTGAGAGACAAGCTGCCCGAGGCTCAGCCCTTCACTTCCCAGTCCAAATGTCTCCTGGAGACATGCTCCATCATAACAAGGCTTATAGAGGCTGGCCTCCTGGGCACAGCAAGTGGAGGAGTTTGGCTCCTATACTCCTTAGTTTCAGGACTAACTGGATTGGAGAGACCTGAGTGGGGTGGAAACATCAGCAACCTTCGCAGTACTGAGAGCAGAGATTTATGAGTGAAACTTTTGTCCGAGTTTTCAGAACCACCTGAGAGCACATTGACTCTGGTACTTTGGTGGCAACAGATGAAGGAAAGAGGAGTGTCTGCTCTTGTAAAAACTGTAATAATAGACAGACATCCCTATTCCGCCACCCCACCTATATACAGTATATATATAGATGGATAGATGGATAGATGGATAGATAGATAGATAGATAGATAGATAGATAGATAGATAGATAGATAGATAGATAGATAGATAGATAGATAGATAGATGACCCCATTTCAGTCATGAGAGATCAGTGGGTAAAATTTGATACGCAAGCTTTATTCACAAATAGCATGGCGACTACTACTAGTTTTGGCATAATGACTCTGTGGTAAGATGACGCTCCTCTTGTGGTGAGAGAGGAGGGCATCTGCTCAGTCTAGGATAGAGAATATATACTGTATATATATATATATATATATATATATATATATATATATATATATATATATATATATATATATACACCGGTATATATATATCAAGTCATTGTCACAGTTTTACTTACTAAACGTTACTTTTTACGATGCTTGAAACAGTGAGCGGACATTGATTTGGTTTCTGTTTCTGTTCGGCTCCTGTGCAGAGCATTTCGAATGTGCATAGAAAACCTCTCCAGTTTTCCTTGGTGCAACACACAGCTCTCCCTCCCTGCATATTATTTGGCATATTTGAAGCAGAGTTTCAACCCGGCATAATTCAATAAAGCCATAAATCATATTTGGGCATAAATCATAGTCATAGTGGGACATAAGTGGAGCCTTGATATATAGCCACGACCCATACCAACGAGCAGCTAGCTGCCTATTACCTGCAGCCATACTGGCTCAACAAAACACCAGTTACTGCTTCAGTGGTTAAAAACCTTCTACAGTGGCGTTACCATGCTCCAGGTCTTCCAAGCATGCTGAAGACCTTGAGGTTATGTTAACCAGCAAAATAATATCCTGCCATTTTTGTTTCTTGTGTCATCCTGACCAATGACACTGAAATATCACAATGACATTATGGCAAGGAGTGACTTGAATAGAATTGGGATGGGTGATAATAATCTGTGTAGAGATGGAGAGACACTCACAGCAGCATTAGGATCAGTTGATTGTGTCACAGGCTATCTCTCTCTGAGTCATGTTGAGGGAGAGGCTTTATCTGGATTTCTGCTGGAAAAGTCAAATGTTTTATACCAATTTTTGCCTGAAGCTTCCCGCTAAAGCTGCGTTCACACCGACCTATTAAAGTTTGTTGCTGGCGTCGAGTTTACATACAAAGTCAATGCAAACGAGCGATTGAGCGTATATTCGCCTGGGAGAATAATCGCTGGGCGTCCGAGCGGCAGAGACAGAGCGACAGGGAGAAAATACGCTCGTCGCTCAAGATGAAATATTCCAACTCGAGCGAAAATACGCTGGCATCAGTCGCTCGCTGTTCAATGCTGATTGGCTGCTGTGTGAGAGCGAGTCAAGGATCACACTGGCTTGGAACAAACCGCTGGTTTATTGTGTGGCAACAAACCACATTGACAGGCTGACAGCTGACATGAAGTGAAGTCTGTACTACCGGTATGCAGCTCGCATTAGGAACACGCTGATAGGCTTAGCTTGTAAACAATGACGGTGGCTCGTAGTGGACAAACAGCATGACATTGCGTAACGTTATATCCCCCACATGTCCGTCATTTCGTGTGCCTGTTGATGAGCGATTTAAACAGAGCGACAGAGCGATTCCAAAGGGTTGACTTGAGCGACAGAGCGAAAAATAAATATCTCGGTGTGAACGCCCCTTGAGTGACTTGAATTTGCAGACTTCATCCAAGAAATGAATAATAATGTGCTCAGTGAACAGATTTCAGTGCGGGTTTTGCAAACAGGTGTGGAAAAAAGATGTAAAAAAAATAGATACTGCATAAAAGCCATCACTGGACATATTTCGTTATGATCCTCATCCACGCTGGTTCCTCCGTTCGCAACCGCCATTTTCCCTAAAACCGCCCCCTGAAAACCCTTTTGCCTTTCCATTCGGCACAGCGCCCGCCAGTCTCACGACGCTCGGCCTACCGACGCTCATCTCCTCACCGCTCCTATTTTAGACGACGCATCGCGACGCACAACCTGTGCAACCCCTGCGTTCCTAGACGCCGCACCACGACTCCATTCGCATAGTCACATCCACGTGTCCACTCATAATAAACAACTTTCTTTTCGTGCAATGGTGTGGTCTGTGTTAGTGAAATATAGGTTAAAGGTACTTTCATGTTGTAAATCTATAGTCACAATTTACAATTATACAATTTACACACCGAACTCATTGCAGTTTATTACCGCAAAATTGTTGAAATACGATACCACAGTTTTATTTATTTATCTATTTTTTACTCCTTAAATCAAGTTTGAGGTGAAACTACATATTTCAGCAGTCAGCATGGTATTAGGATTTTAGGATGCTTTCATATAAACAGTTAAGGCAGCTGAGATTTTGTTTTGTTTTAACCAACAGCATTTCAATCATGAGAGGCCAGTTGGTAGGATTTAACAAACTTTATTTAGCAATCGGCATGCATGGCAAATACTTTGGCGCATGACTCCATTGGCCAGTGGCATTGCTCTTGAGGCAAGAGGAGGGCTAGGAGATCCCCCCCCCCCCCCGTGGGGGATCCTACAGGAGTCAAGACTCGTTGGTGGCGGACTGGGGAGGTGGGTGGGGCAAAACAACGCTTCAGAGGATGGCTTCAGGGGAGATGGACTGCCGTGAAGCTACTGTAGCTGCTGCTATGATCGGCCAGAGAGAGAGAAGTGACGTAGAACCCTTGCTATATATATGAGAATGAACTGACGTCATATCTGACATCATTGCAGATGTCATACTTGGACTTTGACTGACCACGTCAGAACTTGACTGACATCACGGGGTGATCAGGTTATGCACGTGTGGCCTTCTGCTTGAAATTTGGTCTGGAGACCTCACTACTTGTTGACAAAATTGCATTCTCAGATTTTACACTGAATATTGCAGACAGAGGGATTATTCAGGAAATAATGCCAATTTGATCCGTGGTATGTACAGTAGATGAAGTCTATTAGAAAATGAATTCTAGTGTTGTTGATGTAGTTTTTTTTTTTTACAATGTGTAAAATATAAATAGCAGAATAAGGGATCACAGAGCTGTTGTGTTCCAATACTAACACTCGGAGATTGAAAATACCCGATTCAAATATCCAAATGCCAATGATCCAATAATCCATCAACCAAAGTGCATCCTCAAATGCGATCGGAATTTAAGCACCTGTGATATTGAAGGAAATGTCAGTGGCTTGTAATGCAAAAGAGGCTAGAGGGTAAAAGGAAGGTTATGAGTCGCAGTCCAAACAGTCACAGGCGCATTGTCATCAGAGTGACATTAAACCCAGAAAATGACCTTTCTGAATGGTATTTGCCCATAGTGTAAAAGGTTAGGCGTGTTCATTCTACTCACCATGGTCGCTATGGATGCACCCCTTCCAAATGAATTATGAAAGCTTTTTGTTGGAAATGCCTTTAGGGAATGTCGGGGACAGAGACACAGAAATCCAGAAGCGACGCGCCGTCTTCCTCGAGTTGAGGCAGCGTGCCGTCGATAAGGACGGGCTGTGCCATCGCTCCAGGTCTTGTTTACAATAATCCATCAGCTGGTGTGAAATTGAGTTTAAAAAGAGGGTCGAAAAGATCACGGAAGAATAATACCTATATTTACAATCACGACTCACTCTTCACACACACGGGAAAGCTGTGGCACAGGCTGGGAATATATAGGCAGATTTTGAGCAGCCAAGTGTAAAGTTTACTTTTCACTTCGATTTCCAAAGCTGATCCAAATTAGACAGGGTAGGAGGCGGTATTGACTGCATGAGATTGGTATATTTGAAACAAATATTGAGACCATCATCCCCATCCCTATTAGCCAATGCATGAGAGGAGCCTAGCAATCTCTGTGTCAACACAGGAACTCTCCGAATCAGATTGTTAAATGGTCTAGGCCAGGGGTTTTAAAAGTCTGAGACTGTGGGCCTCCCCTCAGACAAAGCTTGGCTCCCCTTTGTTTATTTGCTCAGTTTCGCTAAATTATTGAATCTACTATGGGATCATGATTATATTATTTGGTCTCAACAGTTCTGCCAAAATAGCCTGATTGTTGTTTGACACACTTCAGATTCACTATGCCAATTACCAAATACATAACAAAAACAAAGTCTGTCTGGAGGCATTTATTTGTTTCTGCCTCTGAAAAAGTGGGAAAAAACAAAAATTCTCCAAAATCTCTTTAACCATATCACACACATTGATAACTAATGTAATATGTAATGTATCCAGACCCCCCCCCCCCCCCACACACACACACACACACTTCCCCATTCACTGAGCCTCCCCTGAAACTGTTTGGAGCCCCCCTGCGGAGGCCCGCCTCCCACTTTGAAAACCTCTGGTCATGGTGTCCCGGCCCGTGCACAGCCTGGTCATGGTGTTCTGGCTTGTGCACAGCCTGGTCATGGTGTTCTGGCTTGTGCACAGCCTGGTCATGGTGTTCTGGCTTGTGCACAGCCTGGTCATGGTGTTCTGGCTTGTGCACAGCCTGGTCATGGTGTTCTGGCTTGTGCACAGCCTGGTCATGGTGTTCTGGCTTGTGCACAGCCTAGTCATGGTGTTCTGGCTTGTGCACAGCCTGGTCATGGTGTTCTGGCCCGTGCACAGCCTGGTCATGGTGTCCCGGCCCGTGCACAGCCTGGTCATGGTGTTCTGGCCCGTGCACAGCCTGGTCATGGTGTCCCGGCCCGTGCACAGCCTGGTCATGGTGTTCTGGCTTGTGCACAGCCTGGTCATGGTGTCCCAGCCCGTGCACAGCCTGGTCATGGTGCCCCAGCCCGTGCACAGCCTGGTCATGGTGTTCTGGCTTGTGCACAGCCTGGTCATGGTGTTCTGGCTTGTGCACAGCCTGGTCATGGTGTCCCGGCCCGTGCACAGCCTGGTCATGGTGTCCCGGCCCGTGCACAGCCTGGTCATGGTGTCCCGGCCCGTGCACAGCCTGGTCATGGTGTTCCGGCCCGTGCACAGCCTGGTCATGGTGTCCCAGCCCGTGCACAGCCTGGTCATGGTGTCCCAGCCCGTGCACAGCCTGGTCATGGTTTTGGGTGTGTGGCTCTGTTTTTCCCTGCCCCACTATCTCTCTGTCTCAGACCCGCCCGTCTGCTGCCAGGATTGGCTGTGAGGTGGCCTCACCTGGAGCTGGTTGGCCATCAGGAGCAGCATAAAATGCCAGAGGGAATCTCCAAGCTGCCACATGGCCAATTGACAGCCAGCCCCTCTGATTGATTGATTGTGTGTGTGTGTGTGTGTGTGTGTGTGTGTGTGTGTGTGTGTGTGTGTGCGTGTGTGTGTGCGTGTGCGTGTGCGTGTGCGTGTGCGTGTGCGTGTGCGTGTGCGTGTGCGTGTGCGTGTGTGTGCGTGTGTGTGTGAGGGAGAGAGTGAGCATAGCAGCAGCTATTGCTATTTGTCTGCTGTTTTGGTTGGCTTCACAAACAGAGCTACGAGCTAGCCCGTTGGAACACGCCCACACTAAGGTAAACACACAACACATGGACAACATGGACAGGCAGAGAGACAGGCCGACAGAGAAACACGAGGCAGGCAGGGAAAGAGTCATGGCTGCCACCTTGATACTGGTTTGAAAAATAAGCAGAGATGAGAAAAAGTACAGACATTCTTTACTTAAGTAGAAGTACAGTTACTTGTGTAAAAAAAAAGACGAAAGAAGAAAGTTGAAGTACTGATTCAACATGTTTACTCAAGTAAAAGTGAAACAATTACACAAATACAAAAATAAATACTCAGTAAAGTACAGATACAGGAAAATCCTACTTAAGTACAGGAATTAAGTATTTATACTTAAGAGCCCTTCTTTTTCTTGTACTAATCACCTTATACCCCAGCCTTGTTCACTTGAACTAATAATTTAGCCCAAACATGGACCTTTCTTTGGAGTAATTTCAACCCAACTGGTCACTGCTGAATCCTAATAAACTAAAAAAAAAATACACTGACAAAGCTGGAAACACAAGCTGATAATAAGGTGGTGATGTTTGAAGGATTTTACACTTACATCCAACCTTATGTATGTAAGCTTTTGACTTCATTCGACTACTGTATCTACAGTACCAGTGATATCTTTCCACCTTCATCTTTCTGATACACTGTGGTAGGGGGTATGATGTGCCAGCAGGTGTATTCCTCTTGCTCTAAAATATCCTCAAATAAAAACTGGAGAACAGCCAAATGTTAAACTTTATGTTAGAATCAGGGTGGAGGAGAGTGGGTGGAGGTGGGTGGAGGTTGGAGATGGGTCCCTTTATTGGCCTTTCTATCTGCTGTTTGCTTTGCGTTGGTTCTGTATCCGCTAGTTCTGCAAAGTCCTTGATTCATCCTTATTAAGGGTGAATCACAGCGTATAGTTAATTATAGTTAGTTATATTGTGACTCATTTATAATGAACCACGGTAATTTCTTCAGTGAGAAATTACACCCTTTTTAAAAATGCAAATCTTATCTGCAGGTACTTAATTGCCTGCAATTCTTTATTATGTTAAATAAATGTTTAATTTAAACTGGAACCGTTTCCAATAAGCGCTGGAATGTATGTCAACAATAATATTCCTCCTGCAGCGTGAGAGAGGGAATGTGACAATTAATAGCCTGCCGGGTTTCTGTTTGCTTTGTAAATACTGAATCACAGCATATTGAATCTATAGTAAACAGGCATTAATTCAGCACAACGAACAGTGCAATCAGCAGATAATCCAATAAGGTGTGTGCATGTTTCCACAGAGAGAAAGACATGAGGAAGGTTTTCTATGCTTGAAGTGCAAAATACATCACTTACATCACAGTAAGACACATTTTCATAGCAAGGTAACTCGTGATCGCACAGAATAAAACTTCACAAAACAATTATATGTTGTAGACAAGGCATACATTATGTGAACCTTGGAAACCGCAGAACACATTTGACGCAGAGCTGTTTCATCTGGCTCTACTGTATAGACCAGTGATACTCAACTTGCGGCCCGGGGGCCAGATGCGGCCCACGACAGGGTGCAGAGTGGCCCGCCCCACGACCATTTTCTAATAATTTCACGTTAGTTTTCATTGTGAATTTGAATCTAATTCACAATAAAAAACTAACATGAAATAAAGTTTGACTGAGCTCCAGCTAAATTGTCAAATGCCACCGTCTGCTCGCCACACAGGCACTTATGTAGATAGATAGATAGATAGATAGATATATCTTTATTTTTGTGTCACTCCTCAACAAACAAATATGGTATAAAAAACAGCAAAAAGTGCATTAAAAAGTTGGGGACCACTCACATGGAGTTGTGAGACACAATACAATTCAGAACAATAAAAGATAAAAACATACATACAAGTACTATTACACAGAAAATACAGTTGGCAATACAATTATGTAAAAGGAAGGGGCAGTTTATTGGGCGGTGCTCATGAAGGCTACTCTTCTTTTTAGGATGAGGTGGCAGGCCTTGGCACATTCATTTATACCGTGTTCACCAGCTAAAATTTTACGCAATTCATTTATGTCATCAAGGTCATTAAAATTCTCGTAGTGTTTTGATAGAAAAATAAAAAGATCAGCGCGAATGTCGTTGTAAAGTTCACAGTGTGTGTATGTATGTACTTAACTAACTTAACCTAACTAACTATCCGGTGTGCACAACATTGTCAGACTAAACTCCGGCTGACACCCCAAAAACCTACAATCCGCTACATAAAAATGTATATTGTTTGTTTATTAACTGGCCTTTGGCCTCCTATCATTTCACGAAAGTGGCCCCCGGGCAAAGCAAGTTGAGTATCCCTGGTGTAGACTAGTGCTGCTCGGATGTGATGGGTCCTTCTCACAGTGACTCTCGGGACTGCCTGAGTTCAGCAAGATCCTCTTCACAGATGAACACCACGTTTAAGATTTGAAGCGTTTTTCTCGTGACGAGTTCTGACGCACACTCCCCCGTCGAGCAGTAGTTGGCGCCGCCGCCTTGCATGGCTGCAGACTCCATGGGTGTGTGGATGTGAGCGTGAATGGGTGACTGTGAGGCGTTCATTAGGCCTGCACACGATATGAGGAAAATCTGCGATGTGCGATAACATTGTTCAATATAGCGATGACGATACGACTTGAGATAAATAAACAAATATTAAAGTATGCATATTAGCTATACAGTTCCTATGTCTTTCTGCTTTAATAATGCTAACATAGACCCCAAACATAGCCTATGCCCACTGAATAAAGAAATGAAATACACACTGACTCTAGCTGAGACTACACACAGAGGTGTTTGGGCTTTGGCAGAGGGGTGGAGCGCACTGTTGCAAGGGAAAGGTGTATGCTGGATTTACAACACAAGACAAAATGATCAGATGCTGAGTGGGAATGCATGACGCATGTAAATAAAGCCATTTTTGTTATTCATTGCGTTTCAGGCGATCTGCGATGTGTTTATTGTGCATGTTCATATTGCGATGCCAATGAAAATACGATTAATTGTGCAGCCCTAGTATTCATGTAAAATCGCTTTGGGTCGTAGATAGACTACAAATGCGCTCTATATAAACGCAGTCCATTTACCATTTATCATGATTTCTGGGGATCGCATTTACGCTTCAAATATAAAAGTGGTGTTATTTCAAATAACACAAACCTCTAGTATCACAAACTTTTGTCATCCACAGACCTTATTTTCTGCAATAATCCAAAAGGCTTATTGCGGCACGATGCTACATGTAACCAGATTGGCCTGATGGCCTCCACTCCAGTAATACATATCTGCAGCACTCTATAGTCTCAAGGACATGAAAAGCCACCTTTTCCAGGAGCCTGTTGAAAACGTCTATAGTACATCAGCTGTTAACATCATTATGTAGCCGTCCGTGTGCACCTGCCTATCAAATTCGTCGTAAGTCGCTTTGGATAAAAGCGTCTGCCAAATGATGTAATGTAATGTTATGTAATGTTATGTAAATTAATTGAGCTAGCATCAGCGATGTTCTTTGAAGAAGCCATTGTTTTCTGTAGCACTCGGCTCAGTTTTCTCTGCTGCTTAATAAAACATCATCCTCTAATAATCATATTGAGTCACACCAATGAAATATTCACATGAAATTGTTTCTGTGTTCATATTAATGCAGTTATTTAAAGAGCTGTGGCACTGCTTATGGTAAAATGAAGCGCTTAGTAAATTATGTATTACAGTAGTATGTATTGTAGATAAATACACAGAGTTAGAGCTAGAGTTTGAGGATTTTAACTATACCCCTGGCCTTCCTTTAGAGATACATTTGACCATATATTAATGTCGTATCAAACAGAAATTCATGGCAAAGTAGTTATCAATCGTGAACTTTACATGAAGAAGTTCTCCGCCCAACACTTGGTCCAGAGTTGTAGGCTTTATGTTGACATGCTGAGTTATATAGGCTTGAGAGAGAGGAGCGAGATGCATGTGAACATTATATCTTGCTGTGCATTTGGCAAGTTTACCCAACTAGGCATCTCCCGCGCTATATAGCACTGATGTGGAGCAAAATTGTCAGTATGAAAAATAACACTAAATATAAATACACACACACACACACACACACACACACACACACACACACACACACACACCAGAGGTAATCCAACACTTTTGCACAGTCGCTACAGAGCCGTATGACAAACACCAATCAACACTTTTCACTTCCTTATGAACACTGGAACATCTGCTGTGGTGTTCATCTATCCTCAGTCAGAACCTTAGAAAGCCCCTGAACGTTTCTCTAAAATGTCAACGTCCAGCTGGTGCATCTTAACATACCGTCATCTCATTCTCTACAATAGATTCAAAGCTTGACATTATTGCATTCATCTTTTCATTATAGGAAGTAGGGATGTCCATTTTGAAAATTTTCCAAAATCGATAATCGGTGAAAATTAACGATCAATTATCGATTATCGATCATATTAATACTTAGAAAATTTTCAATATTTTAATTTTTTTTTTTTTTTTTTTTTACAAAATGAATGCCTATGGCAGAAAATACGAAAGACAACGTGTTCTCCTCAATGAACTCTTTATTTCAATGTGTCTCCTCTCCAACACTGCTGTCCCCGGCGCATGCCGGTGGGAATTTCCCATGTTTAAAACAGTTTTGTTGGCACAAAGGCCCGTGCCTAGCCAGAAAACTAGACACTATATGAAGCTCCACCTCACGTTAGTCGGCTGTGCAATGGAGTGGGGCGAGGAGGAACGAATTCCCCCCAAACCTAGCCCAAAAAAAAAAAAAAAAAAAAAATTTTTAATAATTAAAAAATCGATCCAAATGCCACAGGATCGATTCCAATCCTTAACGATCAATTATCGATTTTCGATAATTGATGAACATCCCTAATAGGAAGTACGTTGGACTTTCTACTCTGACTACATTTTGGTTGAGGTGTCAGTTGGGCTATATACTGTATATGCATCCCTCTTATCATATGTTTTTCACAGTCATGGTAGGGGCCCTGCTGACGGGGTTACAAACAAACAGACAGATAGATAGATAGATAGATAGATAGATAGATAGATAGATAGATAGATAGATAGATAGATAGATAGATATATAGATAGATAGATAGATAGATAGATAGATAGATAGATAGATAGATAGATAGATAGATAAAAAATAAAATTTTAAATATAGCCCCATTTCACAACAACATGCACATTTTGCAGAATATGACATGAAAGCAGTTGCTTGAGGTTGTCTGGGTTACTAATGAGCAATGCAGGAAAACATCAAAAATCCAGTGAACGCTGTTACCTGCATGACTCTGTTACCTGCATGACCTCTTACCTGCTGCATGACCTGTTACCTGCATGACCTGTTACCTGCATGACCTGTTACCTGCATGACCTGTTACCTGCATGACCTGTTACCTGCACGACCTGTTACCTGCATGACCTGTTACCTGCACGACCTGTTACCTGCATGACCTGTTACCTGCATGACCTGTTACCTGCATGACCTGTTACCTGCACGACCTGTTACCTGCATGACTCTGTTACCTGCATGACTTGTTACCTGCACGACCTGTTACCTGCACGACCTGTTACCTGCATGACCTGTTACCTGCATGACCTGTTACCTGCACGACCTGTTACCTGCATGACTCTGTTACCTGCACGACCTGTTACCTGCATGACTCTGTTACCTGCATGACCTGTTACCTGCATGACCTGTTACCTGCATGACCTGTTACCTGCATGACCTGTTACCTGCATGACCTGTTACCTGCATGACTCTGTTACCTGCACGACCTGTTACCTGCATGACCTGTTACCTGCATGACTCTGTTACCTGCACGACCTGTTACCTGCATGACTCTGTTACCTGCATGACCTGTTACCTGCATGACCTGTTACCTGCACGACCTGTTACCTGCATGACTCTGTTACCTGCACGACCTGTTACCTGCACGACCTGTTACCTGCACGACCAGTTACCTGCATGACCTGTTACCTGCACGACCTGTTACCTGCACGACCAGTTACCTGCATGACCTGTTACCTGCATGACTCTGTTACCTGCATGACCTGTTACCTGCACGACCTGTTACCTGCATGACCTGTTACCTGCATGACTCTGTTACCTGCACGACCAGTTACCTGCATGACCTGTTACCTGCATGACTCTGTTACCTGCATGACCTGTTACCTGCATGACCTGTTACCTGCATGACCTGTTACCTGCATGACTCTGTTACCTGCACGACCTGTTACCTGCATGACTCTGTTACCTGCATGACCTGTTACCTGCATGACCTGTTACCTGCACGACCTGTTACCTGCATGACTCTGTTACCTGCACGACCTGTTACCTGCACGACCTGTTACCTGCACGACCAGTTACCTGCATGACCTGTTACCTGCATGACTCTGTTACCTGCATGACCTGTTACCTGCACGACCTGTTACCTGCACGACCTGTTACCTGCACGACCAGTTACCTGCATGACCTGTTACCTGCATGACTCTGTTACCTGCATGACCTGTTACCTGCATGACTCTGTTACATAGCCGCGGGAAGGCATTTATACTAGGGGGGGCTGAGAAAAAAAATGAGGGAGGGGAGCGCGAATGAACAAGCAGGAATGACGGTGAGCAACTCTATGCAGTGCAGCACAGAGCTGTCCACGGTGCTGATCACCATGGCAACAGTAAACAATCAACGATGTAGAAGAAAGTGAAGGCGCGCACATATAGCCAGACACAAATGGATGCTGCACGGCGGCAGCTTTAAAAACTCATATTATACACATAACAAACACATAGCCAATAAACCCAATCTCAAAAGATAAACATAACGTTATATTGTCTTACCTTTAGCACCTGCCTCCCACAACTCCAAACGTGGCCTTTCTCTCTGGGTTGGCACTGATGAACGTCTTTATCAGGGCATCGGTGTCCAGGCTGTCCAAAATATCGCCATGCCCATGCATCAAAGCGAGGTGCGTCAGTCTTTTTTGCGTCATTGTTGTGCGTAAATATGTCTTGAGACGGCGCAGAGCGGAAAATGTCCTCTCCAACGAAGCAGCGGAGATGGGGAGACTTTAGGCAAAGCTTTATGAGGTTTTCAGTTTCTTTGAAAAGACACCTTGTTTGTGGATGGAGTTTAGCCATCATTGTAGCTGTGTCTTTTACAGTGTTACAGGGAGAATCACCAACGACATCTCCAAACATTTTCAGTTGGTTCTCCAGTCGGCAGTCGGGCTCTGTCAAAGTGCGCGGGGAGGGAAGCTATCGCCACCGTTTGCTCTTTGTTGGCTGCCTTAATAACAACCTTCTCTCTGAGACCTGCTGTTTTCATCCCTTCTTGGTCGAATGTCCTCTTTATTTCGCCTGTAACCAAGTCCACCGCCTCATAAAACTTGCGTCTCCATGACTGTTGCGCAACTTCTCCCTGGCTCTGTTCTGGCTCTGTAGTGTTGCGATACCGGGCTGGCGTCTTTGTCACCCTGGGCTCACCTCACCTGGCATTTTCAGTCCTGCTGTGTTGGCTACAGTTTGTAGCATCCTATCCACCACTGCATCATCTCGCAGTTCTGTATTTCCAAGTACATTAGCGCACTCGGCTGGGGCTGGCGCTTGGGAGGCCGAGGCTGCGAGCCGAGGAGGGCAGCAGGTGGCGCCGCAGGTGGATGCACCTCTGCCGCTACGGAAGTGCTGGTGCTCGGACTTGGCTCCGAGTCTGCGTCCGCTTGACCCGCCAACTCGCTTAACCTCCGTTTGTTTTGTTGAGGCTTTGCAAAAAAGTCAGAAATTCACTTTTGTGCCATTTCGTCAGCTTTCTGTGAAGTCTGCTACTTAGCTAACACATGCGTGTGACAACAGCTAGCTGTGATTACAGAGTAGCCCCTCCCTTCCTGACATAGTGACCTTACACTGAACTTGCAATTGTTGTTGCTGTTTTATTTTAACTTTGTATCTTTTCATTTGGTCCCATTAGTGTCTACAATGAATGTTAATGCAATTGCATTAATTTTATTTATTTTTATATTTATTTTGTAACTTTATTTCGTTTTGGGTAGGCAAAATATTTTTTCCGGTCCTGCCAGCAGGGGGTGGTACTTCCCGCGGTTATGGCGGGCCTTGCTGATGGAGTTACAAACAAACAAACAAACAAACAAACAAACAAACAAACATAGATAGATAGATAGATAGATAGATAGATAGATAGATAGATAGACAGACAGACAGACAGACAGACAGACAGACAGACAGACAGACAGACAGACAGACAGACAGGCGATGGATGGATAGATGGATACATAGATATATAGATAGTTAAAAATAACATTTTAAATATAGCCCCATTTCAAAACAACATGAACATTTTGCAGAATATGACATGAAAGCAGTTGCTTGAGGTTGTCTGGGTTACTAATGAGGAATGCAGAAAAACATCAAAAATCCAGTGAACGCTCTGTTACCTGCATGACTCTGTTACCTGCATGACCTGTTACCTGCATGACTCTGTTACCTGCATGACCTGTTACCTGCATGACCTGTTACCTGCATGACTATGTTACCTGTTACCTGCATGACTCTGTTACCTGCATGACCTGTTACCTGCATGACTCTGTTACCTGTATGACTCTGTTACCTGCATGACTCTGTTACCTGCATGACTCTGTTACCTGTATGACTCTGTTACCTGCATGACTCTGTTACCTGCATGACCTGTTACCTGCATGACTCTGTTACCTGCACGACCTGTTACCTGCATGACTCTGTTACCGGTGTAACCCAGGTGTTTAAGTGGGGTTTAATATTTTCGTTTTAGGCTCTTTAAGTTGTGTGTGTGTGTCTGGGAATGTGTGTCATACTTACCTGTGTCATACTTACCTGTGTCATACTTACCTGTGTTATAATAATTACCTGTGAAAATGCAGTAATCTGTAAATGTTTAGGAAAGTGGAAATGTGCCTTTAATTGACTTCAGTGGGAGTGCCCGTGGGGTTCTTCCTTGTTTGGTTTCCTGGGACGGGGATTGGACAGTTCATTTCCTGGTCTAGGGGGCGTGATAGCGACCGCATGGTTTTGGCGTCGAGTGATTGGCTGGGAGGATCACATGAGCAGAGCGCGGAGCAGCATTGGACGGTGAACGGGCGAGAGCTGGAGGGGGGTGGAGAACGAGCAAGGAGACACACGGAGGGACGGCAGCGGAGAGCGAGCCACACAGAGAGAGATCTGTTGATTTTGATAACCAGTATAGACTTAGCCGACGTTCCGGTGAAAGCTACGGGAATCCCAGGGCGGACAGCCTGTGAGAGCTGTATTGAGAACGCCTGGAGTCTGCTGGACAATTTGATGCTACGGGCGCATGACATTAGCTTCTCGGCTAGTGAAGCTAGTTATCGCGTGTTGTAGGGCCACTGTACTAGCTCAGTCAGTGGTTAGCTTCGTGTTAACTGGTGCCTGCCAGATAAGTGAGTACCACACGTTGACCGAAGTCTGTTTAGCCGATGTTTGCACGGTGTTCGGCTTGAACGCAGAGTAAAGGTGACGTCGGGGGATTTGTTCCTGTGCCTCTCCACGCCAAGGCTGCCATCAACGTTAGCCGACCAGGAGGGAGGACCGCTCTGCTCAATCTACGGCCTGCCTGCCAGTCACTCGCACGCCATTGTCAGGTGTTCGTTCGTTTCACAACAAGGACTACAGGTACCTTTCTTTCTTTTAGCTCACTTCAGGAGCGAAGCGGCTATAAAGTTTGTAAGCCTCAACGTACCCGAGCAACGACTCAGATCTGCAACGAGGGTGGGATTTGTTTTGGGAAACTGTGGATGCTAACGATGTAGCTTCAATGTAGCATTGCTGACATTAGAGACACACAGGACTGTATTGGTTTATTTGTTTACCGTAATTGTTTATGCATGCTAGTCTGCTATCTGCTATCAGAGTGTTGAGTGTGTTCCACAGGTTGCATTAATGATGGAGAGTATCTGAAAACACCAACAGAGATACTGTGTTATTATTTGAATTTCTGAAAGAACTAAAAGAGTTTTGTTTATTATTTTGATTTCCTGAAATACTGCTTCAGTGTATTGCCATTTCAGTTAAGATACTAAATGCTATATTTTTCTATAAACTTACCTTGTATGAGTGACATCATTTCCTGTTAAGAGGTACTTACCTTAAGGTCCTGGGTCATACACTAGAAGGGAGAAGGGAAAAAACAAATGATTAGTACATAGGATTAGTATATTAGACAGATATATTATCATATTTGTACATTTATTTATATAGATAATTGATTAACATTTAGATAATATAGTGTACTAGTGGGACTAAATTTTAAAGGGCACTTACCAGAGCTGATGGTGAAGGTTCACTGCAAGGGTGAATTGTGGGTCAATAACTAGACATTACTGACATTCAAAACTAAACCAAACCTCAAGGGTTATAATTATATACTTATAACGTAGCGATACAAGAGGGAATTCAGGTGGCACTACCCTGTAAAAACAAAGGGGGTTAAAGAAGTGCTACATAAATGGAGGCACTACTGAGATACTTTGGATTTGAATAGTAATAACCTAGTAATTTGGTAGACCTAACAAACACACTATAGTATAGTATAGGGAAACCACTCTCATTATGGAGGGTAAGGCAGGATTAATATGCCAGTTGCAGGAATGGTGCAGCAAGGAAACGGTAGATGTGACTCACGCCTTAATGGTAGTGATACCGGAGGACAAGGAGATAGACACTATACAAGATACTTTGGAAGCCATTAAGTGTTTAGGGCGAGTACGGGTTAGAGGTAAGGTCCCACACGAGCAGACAGGGAAGTACTCTGTCTTATGTGAGTGTAAGGAGGCCACCAATCCGGCATTGGTTCCCACGGAAGTGTTTCCATCCGACGGTTCTGCATCATGGCCTATTATAATAGTAGGTCCTTCTGCAGAGGAACCTGAATTGGGTTTTAAGGAGAAACTAGAGTCTCTCCTAAGAGGTGAAGGTAAGTCTATCGATGACGTGAGAGAAATGTATGGGGTACCCGACGTTCCTTCTCCTTCCACAGATCCAGTCCTACGTGCGTTGGGGGAGCTGTTGGATCGGGCTAGGCCGCCCAATGAACATAACAACTATCGACGTTTACGTCAATTCTCCGGTAACTCACCTGTCCCCGTGGGGGAAGAATCCTTTGAGCATACTTGAAGACTTGGAGTTTATTAACGTTTCGGTTCAACAACCTTCATCAGTTGTTGAACCGAAACGTTAATAAACTCCAAGTCTTCAAGTATGCTCCAGAGTGCAGACTTTTTTCTTTTCAACGTATAGCTTTGTTAGTCTAGCACCTGGTTTGCATAGTGGATGTGCAGACGCTTCTCTCTACTATGGAAGAATCCTTTGAGCCATGGTTGGAGCAAGCCAAACTTATGGTTGAAGAAAGCGAGTGTTCCTGGAAGGAGAAGCGTCGTCGAGTAGTTGAGAGTTTGAAGGGGCCTGCCCTGGCCATAGTGAAAGCCGCGCACGCCAGTGACCCTAATGTGGGCCCTGTTATATGTTTAGAGGCATTAGAGCAGGTATTCGGGACAGTGGAATCGGGTGAGGACCTGTACTTTGCGTTTAGGTTGATGCGCCAGCGAGACAATGAGAAGCTGTCAGACTTCTTAAGGCGCCTGGATCGGGCCCTCTCCAAAGTAGTGGAGAGAGGGGGACTTTTGCCAGGTAGCGCCGATAAGGCGCGACTGGAACAGCTCTTGAGAGGCTCAGTCGCCTCAGACATCAT
Source organism: Poromitra crassiceps (assembly GCF_964638095.1). Lineage (NCBI taxonomy): Eukaryota > Metazoa > Chordata > Actinopteri > Beryciformes > Melamphaidae > Poromitra > Poromitra crassiceps. The sequence continues at coordinate 9,351,378 of NC_139645.1, read as the reverse complement.
GCTGGTGAATCTCCGGTTGAGAGAAAGACGAGTCGCTCCACCCACTTTCTTGCAGTTGTTACAAGAGGTGCGCTCAGAGGAAGAGTATGAGGCCTCTCGTACCAAATTGAATCCGTCCGTCTTAACTAGGCAAGTGCAAGCAGACACTGAAAGTAAGCGAGATGAGTTGCGGCTGCTTAAGGCTGAAATGAAAGAAATCAAGGAGTTGTGCGTCGCTATGGTGAGCTCAAACCTCGAGCCTAAGGAGGAGCGGGATAAACCGGCCCAGGTTGCCCCTGCCCCTAGTCTTGACACCAGTAAAGATGACGAAGTAGTAGCGTTAAAAAAACAGTTAAAGCGTTTGAAACAGAAGGTAGAAAATAAACAACTGCAGTCGGTAGAGGTGCCCGTGGCCGCATTGGCAGTGGAGGCGTCGCGTACCAACATTTCCCATCCGCCACCACGGAGGGGCCCCGCTGACCCTGATGAATACTTCTGTTACCGTTGTGGTGAAAACGGACACTACGCAGGCAAGTGTAAGAACCCTGAAAACCAGGCCCAAGTCATTCAGAAGCTTATCCGGTCTCTTAAAAAGGCGCGAGGTCCCTATGAGAGGCCTAACTCATCTGCTGACACTAGAAACGTAGCGTGTCACTCGAAGAAGAGCGCGGTGGACGTTCTTAGTAGTCGAGGGATCCCCAAAGGCTTAGTGGGTCCCCCTTCCATCGAGGCTGTAAGGATAAATGGACATCTTTGTGACGCGGTGTTAGACAGTGGTTCACAAGTAACCATAATCTTTGAAAAATGGTACAACACTTACCTGGCGGATGTTCCGATTCACCCTGTGGCTGGTCTGGACATCTGGGGTCTTAGTGATTCGAGTTACCCATACCGAGGCTATGTGGTGGTGGAGATGGAATTCCCACAAAAGACCAAAGACGCTCCCACTTCCGTTTCCGTGATGGCTTTGATCTGCCCCTCATCACAGGGGCCAGAGCAAACGCCTGTTCTTATTGGCACCAATGCCAAGGCAAGCCTGCCTCAGCGTTTAGCCAGAATTTATGGACAGGAAGTTGGAGTCAAAATAGCCCGTGCCCCGAGCGGGGAAGTCGGAGAGGTCAAGGTACCCGAGAGCCCCAAGGCATGGCCGCAGGAGACTGAGGAGGAGGACGTAGGATATGTGCAGTGGGCTGGGCCCGGGAGTTTGAAACTGCCACCGGGAGTTAGCTGCCCAGTGCTGTGCCACGTAGAGTTTGAGCGGACAGGCGAGAAGGACATCCTTCTGGTAGACGTCGCGCCCAACGACCCTCTCCCGGGTGGAGTGTTGTTAACACCCATGGTAGTTCCTCGTTACGCTATTGACACACAGAAGCTTACGGTATTGCTCCAGAATGAGTCCCAGAGGGAGGTAGCGATAGCTGAAGGCACCATTATCGGATATCTCTATCCGACAGACATTGTGAAATCCGTTCCGAAGCCAGAGCCAGAGCCGAGGGAAGGGTTCGAGGCGTCCGATATTGACTTTGGTGACTCTAATATCTCAGAGGAATGGAAAGAAAGGCTTCGGCGTAAACTGACCCAGCGAGCAGATGTTTTCTCTTTAAGCGAGTGGGACGTTGGGCTTGCTAAGGGAGTGGAACATAGCATCCGACTTTCTGATGATCGACCGTTCCGAGAGAGATCGAGGCGTCTAGCACCAGCGGATATAGACGATGTGAGGCGACACATACAGGAGTTGTTAGCCACTGGAATTATCAAGGAGTCTAGGAGCCCGTACGCATCGCCGATAGTGATCGTTCGGAAAAAGAGTGGTAAAGTGCGTATGTGCATCGACTACCGCACTTTGAACAATAGAACGATACCCGATCAGTACACTACTCCACGTATCGATGACGCCCTTGATTGTCTGTCAGGCAGTAAATGGTTCTCGGTTTTGGACTTAAGAAGCGGGTATTATCAGATCGCCATGAAAGAGGAAGACAAAGAGAAAACCGCGTTCATTTGTCCCCTGGGGTTCTATCAGTTCGAACGGATGCCGCAAGGCGTCACTGGGGCTCCAGCGACGTTTCAGCGTTTAATGGAAAAAGCTGTGGGAGACATGAACCTTTTACAGGTATTAGTCTACCTCGATGACCTGATCATTTTCGGACGGACTTTGGAAGAACATGAAGAGAGACTAATGAAAGTCTTGGATCGCCTGCAGGAAGTAGGGCTCAAGATTTCTTTGGACAAGTGCCAATTCTGCCAGCCCAAAGTGAAATACGTTGGGCACATCGTGTCGGCAGAGGGCGTGGCCACCGATCCGGCCAAGATCGAGGCCGTCACAGCTTGGCCCCAGCCTACTGACCTTAGGGGTCTGAGGTCTTTCTTAGGTTTCTGTGGCTATTACCGACGCTTTATCGCCAATTATTCTTCCGTTGTCCGCCCGCTCACGGAGTTGACCAGAGGATACCCACCCACTCAGCGTGGGCGGAAACCTAAGACGCGTTCGCGAGGGGAGAGAACACAACCCGATCCACCGTACTTTGACGAGGCGGAACCCTTTGGGGATAGATGGGACTTGGCATGCACTCAGGCTTTTCAGAGCATCATACACCGTCTTACCAATGCTCCGGTATTGGCCTTCGCTGATCCGAACAAGCCCTACATACTGCATGTAGACGCTAGCCTTTCCGGGTTGGGAGCGGTACTTTACCAAGAATATGCTGAGGGTTTGAGGCCTGTAGCTTTTGCGAGCCGGAAACTGAGCGCGTCCGAAAAAAACTACCCCATACACCAGCTAGAGTTCCTTGCCTTAAAGTGGGCGGTAGTGGATAAACTCCACGATTACCTGTATGGAGCTCGTTTCACGGTGCGTACTGATAACAACCCGTTGACGTACGTTCTTACTACTGCCAAGCTCAATGCCACGGGACACCGTTGGTTGGCCGCCCTGTCAGCGTACGAATTTGACATTTCTTACCGACCAGGGAAGAATAACATAGACGCTGATTTGTTGTCTAGACAGGAGAGTAGAGAGGAAGGCGCCGAGTGGGAGACCATTCCCAAAGCGGGGGTTACATCGATCTGCCGGTGCATCTGTGCACAGAGCTCTTGGGCTTGCCCGCCCCGATACATAGAGCAACTAGGTGCTTCCCCTGAATCTATTCCAGCCGTCTATGCCTATCCCACGAGAGTAGACGTGAGTGCTCCTGGTCAGCTATCTCGTACGGAGTTGAAGACAGCCCAACAGAGCGACGAAGTCATTGGACCGGTCATACAGGCATTGCAGCAGGGTAGGTGGCCGGAAAGCATAGACATGAGTACTCCATTGAAGTTGATGAAGAAGGAGCTAGGAAGGCTAGTACTTAGAGACGGGCTACTCCATAGGCAGAGCAAGAGGTCTACTGGGGAGGTTTTCCAGCTTGTGTTGCCAGCTGAGTACAGGGCCAATGTCTTGAAGGCTATGCATGACGATTTGGGACACTTAGGCGTAGAGCGGACGACTGACTTAGTGAGGACCAGATTTTATTGGCCGCGCCTGGCCTGGGACGTTGAACAACACATCAAGAATTGTGGAGAGTGCGTCACTCGAAAGAGCCCCTGCCAGCGAGCCGCGCCTTTACAGCAGATAGTCAGCGGAGGTCCTATGGATTTAGTCTGCATTGATTTCCTGTCCATGGAACCAGATTCTAAGGGTATCTGCAACGTGTTAGTCGTGACCGATCACTTCACGCGGTACGCTCAAGCTTTTCCGGCCAGGGATCAAAAGGCCCTCACTGTGGCAAAGATCCTGGTGGACAAATATTTCATTCATTACGGGCTACCAGCACGGATTCACTCTGACCAGGGCAGAGATTTCGAGAGTAAGTTGATTAAGGAGATGTTGAAGACGCTTGGCATACGCAAGTCGCGTACCACCCCTTACCATCCACAGGGAGACCCGCAGCCAGAACGTTTCAACCGGACCCTTCTGTCCATGCTAGGGACCATGAGTCAGGAAAAGAGAAGAAGGTGGAGTCAGCACGTCACTTATCTGGTTCATGCTTACAACAGCACCAAGTGTGATGCCACGGGGTATTCCCCGTATTACTTGATGTTCGGGAGAGAAGCCAGGTTGCCGGTTGACATCTGCTTTGGGACTTCCCCTGATGGGAAGGAGGGTGGTCACCACGGTAAGTATGTGTCCAAGCTCAAAGAGGATTTGAAACAGGCGTTCCAACTGGCATCTGATGAAGCCACAAAGAACCATCAGAGAAACAAACAGGCCTATGATAGGAGGGTAGGTTTCCATAAGTTAGAACCAGGGGACCGCGTCCTTCTCAAGAACTTAGGTCTGAAGGGGAAACATAAGTTACAGAGCCGATGGAGTTCGTTGCCTTATGTAGTGGAAGGTAAGCTTCCTAACTTACCAGTGTATCGGATAAAGCCGGAGGATGGGCATGGAGTGGTGAAGACCATACATCGGGATCATCTTTTGCCCATAGGGCAGTTAGTGCGGCTATCCCGGCCCGAAAGGGAGCCGAGCCCAGTTAGGGTGGTAACCAGAGCCAGGCAAAGGAGGGACCCGCCTATACCGGTTTCCCCGGCTGTCAGTGAACAGGAGGGGTGCTTGTCTGATTCTTCTTCAGACGATGAAGAGAATTTAGCCAGGGCGCCTTACGAAGATTTCTATGACCGGAGGCAAAGGCCAGAAGTCAGGGTTAGGCGTGACTCAGTTGTAAACATTCCTTCCCCAGGGGAACCACCACTCGTAGTCGAGGAGGACCCGAGTGAGGGAGAGCCAGGTGAACTAGAAGAGGGTTCAGACAGCAATTCAGAAGGAGCTCCTGAGGTAGAAGTAAGGGTGATGCCAGAGGAGGAAGTAGGTAGGGAGGAAATAGTTAGGAACGAAGAGGTTAGGGATGTAGAGGAAATCGCACCGACCATCACACATGCATCGACACCCGAACAGACAGGTGCACCCGCTCAGGCAGCAACGCCAGGGAAAAGGACCATTAAACCAGTGGTTAAACTTACCTATGACGAGCCAGGCAGATCCAGGGATCAGCCTATTACCATCATACATCGGGGGGTGGGTGTTACCATTCAAGCAAACGGCAGTGGACCGGATGTAGCTCATGCCCTGTTGAAACATTTGTTTTCCCAACCTGCCCCGAGTAGCTAGGTGAATGAGGGCATTCACATTTAAGGGGGGGGGAGGGTGTAACCCAGGTGTTTAAGTGGGGTTTAATATTTTCGTTTTAGGCTCTTTAAGTTGTGTGTGTGTGTCTGGGAATGTGTGTCATACTTACCTGTGTCATACTTACCTGTGTCATACTTACCTGTGTTATAATAATTACCTGTGAAAATGCAGTAATCTGTAAATGTTTAGGAAAGTGGAAATGTGCCTTTAATTGACTTCAGTGGGAGTGCCCGTGGGGTTCTTCCTTGTTTGGTTTCCTGGGACGGGGATTGGACAGTTCATTTCCTGGTCTAGGGGGCGTGATAGCGACCGCATGGTTTTGGCGTCGAGTGATTGGCTGGGAGGATCACATGAGCAGAGCGCGGAGCAGCATTGGACGGTGAACGGGCGAGAGCTGGAGGGGGGTGGAGAACGAGCAAGGAGACACACGGAGGGACGGCAGCGGAGAGCGAGCCACACAGAGAGAGATCTGTTGATTTTGATAACCAGTATAGACTTAGCCGACGTTCCGGTGAAAGCTACGGGAATCCCAGGGCGGACAGCCTGTGAGAGCTGTATTGAGAACGCCTGGAGTCTGCTGGACAATTTGATGCTACGGGCGCATGACATTAGCTTCTCGGCTAGTGAAGCTAGTTATCGCGTGTTGTAGGGCCACTGTACTAGCTCAGTCAGTGGTTAGCTTCGTGTTAACTGGTGCCTGCCAGATAAGTGAGTACCACACGTTGACCGAAGTCTGTTTAGCCGATGTTTGCACGGTGTTCGGCTTGAACGCAGAGTAAAGGTGACGTCGGGGGATTTGTTCCTGTGCCTCTCCACGCCAAGGCTGCCATCAACGTTAGCCGACCAGGAGGGAGGACCGCTCTGCTCAATCTACGGCCTGCCTGCCAGTCACTCGCACGCCATTGTCAGGTGTTCGTTCGTTTCACAACAAGGACTACAGGTACCTTTCTTTCTTTTAGCTCACTTCAGGAGCGAAGCGGCTATAAAGTTTGTAAGCCTCAACGTACCCGAGCAACGACTCAGATCTGCAACAAGGGTGGGATTTGTTTTGGGAAACTGTGGATGCTAACGATGTAGCTTCAATGTAGCATTGCTGACATTAGAGACACACAGGACTGTATTTGTTTATTTGTTTACCGTAATTGTTTATGCATGCTAGTCTGCTATCTGCTATCAGAGTGTTGAGTGTGTTCCACAGGTTGCATTAATGATGGAGAGTATCTGAAAACACCAACAGAGATACTGTGTTATTATTTGAATTTCTGAAAGAACTAAAAGAGTTTTGTTTATTATTTTGATTTCCTGAAATACTGCTTCAGTGTATTGCCATTTCAGTTAAGATACTAAATACTATATTTTTCTATAAACTTACCTTGTATGAGTGACATCATTTCCTGTTAAGAGGTACTTACCTTAAGGTCCTGGGTCATACACTAGAAGGGAGAAGGGAAAAAACAAATGATTAGTACATAGGATTAGTATATTAGACAGATATATTATCATATTTGTACATTTATTTATATAGATAATTGATTAACATTTAGATAATATAGTGTACTAGTGGGACTAAATTTTAAAGGGCACTTACCAGAGCTGATGGTGAAGGTTCACTGCAAGGGTGAATTGTGGGTCAATAACTAGACATTACTGACATTCAAAACTAAACCAAACCTCAAGGGTTATAATTATATACTTATAACGTAGCGATACAAGAGGGAATTCAGGTGGCACTACCCTGTAAAAACAAAGGGGGTTAAAGAAGTGCTACACCTGCACGACCTGTTACCTGCATGACTCTGTTACCTGCATGACCTGTTACCTGCATGACCTGTTACCTGCACGACCTGTTACCTGCATGACTCTGTTACCTGCATGACCTGTTACCTGCATGACTGTGTTACCTGCACTACCTGCATGACCTGTTACCTGTATGACTCTGTTACCTGCATGACCTGTTACCTGCACGACCTGTTACCTGCACGACCTGTTACCTGCATGACTCTGTATGACTGCATGACTCTGTATGACTGCATGACTCTGCATGACTCCCCTCCTCTTAATCCATGTGACCAACGCGGACTCATGGATTCCTCAGATCATCCTCATGGAACTCCCAATCTTGTTACCCCTTTTTTCACCTAGCTAATTAACTAGTATTCTCTAAACCTACGAACACTTAAAGACTACATTTTCTATTTTTTTTGGACTCTACTTTTTAGATTTTCAACTCCCTTCCCTGATCTTAGGATAATTTAAAAACTACATTTTTATATCCCTTCTGTTGGACTCTTTTTTACATTTTCAATTTTCTGTTCTCTTGTAAATTTTATTTCCATAATAAACCATTCACAGAGTTTCATTATCGGAAACTCTGTGCATGGTTTAGCCCGGCATCTCTCGGGCTGTCTCGGAGGGCAGTCCCCGGATGGGGGTCCGTTGCTGTGGCCTGGGTGGGCCCGTCCCCCGCGTGGCCTGCTCTCACGCTCTCAGTCACTATGCTGGTGGCTGGGGGCTGGGGGGGGCGGGTCGCGTGGGGGCTGGGTCCGCCCGGGCCGCAGCAATGGGCCCCTATAGCACAACGACCTCACAAGGTTCCTCCTCAGCCAAGTCACTGGGGCAATCCATGTGGCGATCCATGTGTGGATTGCCACCATATGGTGAAAAGGGTTTTCTTGCGTTCACTGGGGGTGAGGGGGCGCCGCTGTGTCCCGGCCTGGCCTTCCCTCCCACGCCTTATGTGGGCGGGGGCCGGGTCGGGGGGCACCGGTGCTCTTCATCACTGGTCGAGGGCTGCCGGTTGGTTTAGAACAGCTTAGGTAGGCGATAGATTAGCTACAGCCTAAGGCTGACCTGTTATAGTGTTCAGGCTAAAATCAGACTAGAGCAGAGTAGGATAGGCCAGATTAGGCTGTAGATTAGCTAGATACTATGTCCCAGTTAGCTCTGGTTAATGCTTAGAGTAGTCAGTTGTCTGATCTTCTCCCCCCCCCCTCTCTCTTTCCCCCTTCCCCCGCTTCTTCCCTTCTTCCCCCTTCCTGTTCTCCTCTCTTTCCATGCTCTTTCCTCCCCCACATCCCACCGCCCCCCCCTCCCTTCTCCTGCTCTCTCCTCCTTCTCCCCCCCTCTGCTCCTTCTCCTCTTCTCCCCTATTTTCCTGAACCCCTGCCACTTCCTGCTCTCCCCTCTCTCACATTCCCCCTGCTCTCCTTCCCCTGCACCCTCCCACCTCTCCTTCTCTGCCTCTCTCCTCCTCTCTGTCCTCTCCCCTCTCTCACATTCCCCCTGCTCTCCTTCCCCTGCACCCTCCCACCTCTCCTTCTCTGTTCTCTCCTCCTCCACATTTCCCATTTTCTCCCCACCCTCGCCCTAATCCGGGCCCGTATCCTACTCCCTCCCTCCCTCCACCCTAGACCCTACCTCTACTCTGCCTCCCCTGTACCCTTCCACCTCTCCTTCTCTGTTCTCTCCTCCTCTCTGTCCTCTCCCCTCTCTCACATTCCCGCTGCTCTCCTTCCCCTGCACCCTCCCACCTCTCCTTCTCTGTTCTCTCCTCCTCTCTGCCCTCTCCTCCCTCTCACATTCCCCCTGCTCTCCCTCCCCTGCACCCTCCCACCTCTCCTTCTCTGTTCTCTCCTCCTCCATATTTCCCATTTTCTCCCCACCCTCGCCCTAATCCGGGCCCGTATCCTACTCCCTCCCCTCCCCCAACCCTAGACCCTACCTCTACCCTGGCTCTCCCTCCCCTGCACCCTCATCTCTCCTCCTCTGTTCTCTCCTCCTCCACATTTCCTATTTTCTCCCCACCTCCCCCCTCTCCTCCCTCACATCCCCCCGCTCTCCCTCCCTCCTCCACTCTCCTGCTTTCTCCTCTTCCCGGTGTTCTTCCCCTTCCCCCTTTCCCCCACTACTCTAAAGCATAGTACACATTTTACTCCAAAGCATGGCACCCACTCTATCCTCTCCAATATTCCGCCACTATTTAAAGCATGGCATAGTGATGGAGAAAATTTACATCACATTAGCCTTTATTTTGAACAATCACTAGTTATTAATATATTCATATACATTTCCATTTTAGTTACATATAGTTATGACACAGACATATTTCATAGTTAGATGACCTGTGTACATACACAGATAGACTTCATATTTAGATAACTTGTACCATACATTTGCAGCTCCTCTCGATCGCACACTGTGCCCTGCACTGTGTCATGTCACCTTGCTACGGTGCTCTCTACAGGGCCAGAATAACAGATAGGTTGAGTCTACTGAATGGCCTTCCAGTGTGCGTCAAGACAATCTGATGTGCGTCAAGACATGTAATCTGATGTGCGTCAAGACATGTTATCTGATGTGTGTCCTATAAGTGTCTTTGACTTTCTGTTCAATGTATGTAAGCCTGTGTATCCATCCGTGAATATACAAGAGTGCATCTCTTGGCCAAGATCTATGTTCAATACATCATATCAGACGACTTCTTCTGACTCCTGGCTCCATCATTTCATTACAACTGGTTTTCCTTCAAGTGGTTCACTGTTTACCTTTTGGCTGTGGAATTTCATTCTCCATCACATAGCATGGCAATATTCCGCCACTATTTAAAGCATGGCACCCATGCTCTTAGTATTTCGCCACTATTCAAAACATGGCACCCACTCTTCCCTAAAGCAAGGCACCCATAAGCTCTATATGTGAACATGTGCTTATCTGGCAAAAGGACTCATTACTAAAGGCTTGCAGCCAATTAAATTAGGCATAGTTTGGTTGCTTAGAAATTGAAATATGTCCGTTTGCAAGATGTGCGTCTATATTTCTCATTCTCACCCCACCTCCTCCCTCCCCCTGCTCTCTTCTCCCCCACACCCCTCCCCCTTCCCCTCTCCTGCTCTCTCCTCTTGCTCCTTCCCCACCTCCTATACCCTCCAACATCTCCCATTCCCTCCCCACCCCATCACTCTCTCACATTCCCCCTGCTCTTCCCCCTTCTCCTGCTCTCTCCTCTGCTCTCTCTTCATTTCTATATTTTCTATATTATCAATTGTTCAAATGTTATCTTTATTCTGTATATTCTTGTTACTGTGTGTTAGCTAGAATCAGCTAGACATACTTTCTGTGAAGCCCTCTGAGACATGCTTGTGAATTAGGGCTATATAAATAAACTTGACTTTGACTTTGACTTTGACTTTGTTACCTGCATGACCTGTTACCTGCATGACTCTGTTACCTGCATGACCTGTTACCTGCATGACTCTGTTACCTGCATGACCTGTTACCTGCACGACCTGTTACCTGCATGACCTGTTACCTGCACAACCTGTTACCAGTATGACTCTGTTACTTTCAACACGGCTGATCATCATCATCATGTTTCCTCTGCTTCACTGATGATGCTGTACATTTCTTTCTTTTAATATTTGTTGTTTAAATCTCTATTATGTAGATCTTACACTTTTTTAAGAGTATAGTTATTCTGATTGTATACTTGTGTATTAGCTAGCTCTCTTTCTCTTGCTGCACTTATCTTTAGAGATCAGATGTTATTTTAATCCTGTATACAGTATTTGCACCATGTTACTTTTTCCCTATCAGGACACAAGGCCTGTACCTTCTGGCAGGGGGCCTAACAATGAAAATCAGTCTTATGACTGCAATTGTCATGCATTTACATTTTGCTAAAATGTTCATTAATGTACACTGTCCCCTATTGAACAAATAAAAAATTGAAATTGAAATTGAAATTGATGTTTTGTGTCATTTCCGTTATACAATACATGCACTATATTTCCCCTTGACCATAGTTTCCCCTCTCACAGGTGCAATGACAGCATTGTGCTGTAGCCTACAGTATCTCTCAGTTAAACCAACCAATCACAGCAAGTTGATGACAGTATGTGCCAACATGAAGGGTAGCTTTCCCAAAATGTCCTTCAGGCACATTGAGACACAGAACCTTGCTGGTGGCCCTGAACACACCTCTAGACAAATTCACTTGTCTCTTGATTCGTTAATCCCAATACATCAAGTCTGCAGCTAAGAATGTACGATGTCTCTTTAAACCTTGAGTGGCATACCAATAAGCATGGTTCAGACAGCGCCCCCTCCCTGTTTAAACCAAATTAGCACCATGGTAAATATGAGATCAGCTGTGTATGGACTGCTGTGAGGCCCTGCTGTCACGTCTCAATCAACAGCTCATAGCACCACTCGGGATTAGCCTGTGCAAAATTCTGCTGTCAGGATGTTGATGGATGAATATGGTCATAGGACCATATTTACCAGCTGCAGTGTGTGTGTGTGTGTGTGTGTGTGTGTGTGTGTGTGTGTGTGTGTGTGTGTGTGTGTGTGTGTGTGTGTGTGTGTGTGTGTGTGTGTGTGTGTGTGTGTGTGTGTGTGTGTGTGTGTGTGTGTGTGCGCGCGTGTCTGTGTGTGGTTTAGCACAAACTGATTTCACCAAGTAATAGTTGTTCCTGGACCAACATTTCTTCCTAGTACAGGCCGGGAAAACCCCGCCCCGAACTCATTTTGATTGGCCGCCGCAATTGCTTCTTCCTGAAAACGTGTGGCAAGTAAAATTGATGTGGTTAAGATTAGGGATAGGGTTTTCTTATCTATCGACGACCAGGCCTAAACCCTAACCCTAACCACATTGTTGTACTTGCCTAAACCTAATGTTTTATAAAAATGTGTGTGGTTCAACCAGGAATCAAACCCGAGTTCTCAGATTGGAAGGCGATCCATTTAGCCACAGGACCGAGCTTGCCGACAGCTGCACTTTTTCACACCCTAACACTAATCTTAGCCACATTTCTTTCCTTGCAACACGTTTTAAGGAAGAAGCAATTGCGGCGACCAACCAAATGAGTTCTGGGGCGGGGTTTCCATTAGCCTGGGTAAACCCAGCCTCCACGTGACCTCTATGTGCTATCAGTCACTTGTGACTGATAGCACATAGATAGAGGTCACGTGGATGCTGGGTTTACCCAGGCTAGGTTTCCATAGCCCATACTAGGAAGAAATGTTCGACCAGGAACAACAGTTTCTTGGTGAAATCAGATCATGCGTGTGGTTTATGTCTGTCTGTGGTACTGTGGACAGATTTTGTCAACGCTATAATAGTGTCACCACCACTGTGCAAGATGCAGTCACGAAACTTTACAGGTACAGAGTACGGCTGCAGGCTGGAAAGGGAGTTTTGAAAGTCGGGGATCTGGGCACTTGCAGTAATGAGACCTTGGTCTTGATCAATAACCATATCAAAACCCTGCAGATAAACTATGGTCATTTATAAAAGCTTCTAGATGAGGTGGCTGGTGGCGTACATGGATCTGCCTGATGTCTGATGGTCCTGTAGATGGACGACAGCACAGCCTGGTGTGCTGGATTAGTACATCACAGTGTTGTGACAGCTTCATTAGGCCTCTGTGTGAATGCTCACCTTGGATGATATGGCACAATGGACTGCAACATCAACTCCTGTTTATTGGTGAAAGAAAATAGGCTGTGCCAGAGAGCTGTTGATATGTCGCATTTCCTTGGTCGCCAAAGGAGGACGATAAATTACCCCTCTAAAACACTTTATTACAGACAGGCTTTTTCATTGTCATTGGTACCATATTTATTCTTATTTGTTATACTTTTTATTTCATCTTCTGCAGAAAAACAATGTTACATGCAATTGTTTTTCCCCATATGCCAGTTTTCTCATTGTTTATCATATTTGCTTATACTGACTATTCTTTTATTCTTTCTGAAATATATTTTACCTCTCTTTTCAAAAGAGAAGTACTTTTGTCGGCGTCCCTATAGACACAATTGGCCGTGTCTGCGGGTGGGAAGCCAGACAAGGGTATGTGTCCCGGTCGCTGCAGCAGTGCCTCCTCTGGTCAGTCGGCGCACCTCCTTTGCATGCACTATTCTCCCGGTGAAAGTCCTCGCGGTCAGGTGAAAAGCACACTGAAGATCACAAGTCACTGTTAATGCTCGGCTAAAATAAATGGATTGTTAAATATGAAGGAGGAGAAAGCACTCTCAAAGCAGAGTCTTTCACAGGCTGATCGAGGCACACTGCGTGTTAACTCATGCTTTAATAACACTGTGAAAATGGTAATTACAATCCTATTTCTTTTCATCCCAATTGGCATATTAATTGAAAAGGATACGTCATTCTGTGCCAGCACACATTTTCCATTTATTGAAGAGAGCGCCTGTTGTCACTGTTGCCTCAAAATTGGTTATGGGTGGGAAATTGTGCTTTTTTGGGGATACAAGACTTGACTTAGGCCAAGTGGATTGTTTCGAAATTTGACCTGGCAGCTATATGATCTACAGTAGTTACAATTACAGTATGATTTTTTGTTCTTGGAATAAACATTTCTCTTGTAAAATCTAATTAATTTCGTATTGTAACCACCAGGAGGACGTGTAAAGGACAAGGCTTTAGTTCCTGTGACCATGCAGGGAATGATCAGGTAAGAAAGAAATGTCCAGAAAAGAAAGGAATTCATAATTAAGGAGAGAGATCAAATGTTGTTCTTAATCATAGTGAAGAGAGATTCACGGGTGAGAAGAAGTGTCGCGAGGTACTTCTTGAAAAGATGAGTTTCCAGCCGACTGTTCAGTGGAAGACAGACGGTGAGTAGCTGTTCACAGATCTTCATTGTGCTTGCCTTACTTGACAGCAAGTGCCTTAGATGACTTTGCTTGCGGTCTATAATTGGTGAATACATTAAGCCTAAATATGCTGCATAAAAGTGATGAAACACAGAGTCATGTCCTGAGAGCAGCACACCATAATGTAAGTATTTAGCTGTCCCACATATCCTCTATATATTATGGAGAATTGACAGTGAGTAGACTGTGATCAGAGCGAGCAGCATGCTCAGTGTTTTGAAAGTATGACCTTGTAGAGCACAATCCTCCGACGGTTTTTATGTTTGTTTATTGATCATTGTCCGGGTTTGATTTTCGGACAAAATAGCATGTGAATGCAACGCTAATTTAGCAGCAGCCAACTTAGTCGCAGATGGCGGACTTACCCAGCAGAGCGTGAACGCAGCATAATAGTTATGGGTACAAAACGTCAATCATCTCGTGGTGGAAATCCCAGATCTGGCTCACCTACCTGAGATGAATTGATTTAAAGTAGCCATATTTTATGGTGAACAACATAGACTTGTCCTCTCGCACTACCGACGGTGTTTTTGTATATTCGTCAAACGAGTCGGATGTAATCAGGCAGTAAAAGCTGACTTTGCGTTTTGATCCAAGTGCCCCAGTCTGACTGACGAGGTCAAGTGGATCAGCGGGGCGGGGCAGATGGACCTCCTGGATAAATCGACCACAAAGCAAGTACAAAGTATAGAAGTACAGAAATACAAAGTACGTCATATTTCTGACATATACAGTAAAGCTTATTAATGCGTCAGTTGAGTGCTCCTAAAATTCATGCAGTGATTTGGTATCAAAAACATTTGACATTTGTAAATTTCTGCAAGAATTGCATCATTTGGCGATTGGGTGGCGAGCACTTCTGTTCTGCAAATTGCTCAGAAATCCCATTATTGTCAGGCGTCAGAGGGCACACTATCTGATGCCTTTTGGTTCTGCCCTTCATTAACAGGATTCTGGGACAAAATATTTGACTGGTACTCCAAGGGCCTACAAAATTACCCTACAGCCGGAGGCAGAACTCGCCATCTTCGGCTCCTCTCGGAGTGGAAGTCCTCCTCTTCGCCTTCTTTTCGGGTGTGGCTGATGGACATGATCTCTGTTCTACAGATGGAGAGACTCAGGTCCCTGAGAACCAACGCGCTTAAAAGGTTCTCAGATATCTGGGACCCGTTATTGACCTACTTTGATGAGGTTAAGAATGATAAGTGACTGAGGTTGGGGATGATGGATGGCTCGCCCGGCTGGTATCCCATGGACCCCTTAGGCGGGATCCCAGGTACACGATAATCTCTTATAAACACATAAGCGCCTTATGCGGCTGATAGCACCATGTTGTATTGTTGAATGTCAATGAGGTATGCATGTTTTTTTCCCTTTCTTTTCCTGTGTCTGAGCCTGTTTGTCTTGTTCGTATATTCTTCTATAAAAAATTTGAAAAAAACAAGAAGAAAATAAATCCCATTATTGTCAATATACCTAAAGCCCTACATGCCCTGAATTCCCTGCGTCTCTAGTTTGTTTCTGTAAAGTGTCATGAGGCTGTGATTATCCTAGAGGTCACAATTTTATACAGTGAGGTCAAGTTTGAAAAAACGCTCTCGCTACGATGAAACGGTTACTATGGGAACTAACATCATCATCACACATGATGAATCCAACTGGGCTCATTGAATCTACGAGAAGAGTCTCAGCGTTCCAGTCCGACCTCATTTATGCAATTCCAAGGCTGTTCAGGGACCCCGGTATGCAGAGATATTCAAACAGAAGAGACGAAAATAACATTTATAGGTACTGCATGCAAAGCGTGCCAAAGCTTAGCATAAAGTGGGCATGTCTGCAAAGGGAAGACCCATTAGTGGAGCATCATTCAGATATCCTGAGGTAAGAGGTGAAGGAACCCCTTTTCATTTGGCCATGCCAGTTTTTGCCTTGCCTAAATTTAGCCCAACAAACCCCCCTCGCGACAAGCTAGCATTCACATGGTTGGTACCACCAGGTCTTCTACCTTCTACACGTACAGTACCTTCAAAAATGAGCCTGCTGCTACAGCCTCTGAAAATCATTACGGCCGACGAATGTAAGAGATCTTAAGGACCCCTGAGGCCACTCAGGGGTCCTTAAAATTGTCCACCACCGCCCCCCCCCCCCCCCCCCCCCCCCCCCCTCCCCTCCGCGCCCCACTGTCGATGAACATCATAGTGAGATGATTGAGGTGTTGTCTCACAGCATGTCACAGCTACTGTAGTGGTACATTTAGATACACAACATAAGATGACATCTGGCCTCAAGTGATTTGGTTTGAAGTGGTTTCTGACGAGTCGAGTGGAAGGTCACATACTGTAACTACGGCCTCGAGAGCTCGTCAAATGTGAGAATCTTCACTGTTCCGATTACCTGACCGAGGACTGACCTCGCCCTCGAAATGCTCCTCGACTTTGAAGGATGACGTTGAAAGAGACGTAACCTACACTTGGTCAGATGTGCGGGAAAGCCGTTAGCGATTGAGAAAATGGCTGACATTTTCAAAAACGCCAGTATTAGAGATGGGTTGAAAAATGACATTGTACCTCAAG
The DNA here is from genome assembly GCF_964638095.1 of Poromitra crassiceps. Taxonomy (NCBI): domain Eukaryota; kingdom Metazoa; phylum Chordata; class Actinopteri; order Beryciformes; family Melamphaidae; genus Poromitra; species Poromitra crassiceps. Next base: position 9,334,989 of record NC_139645.1, on the reverse strand, counting down.
GCGTTACTTGGGAGATGATCAAAAAACGGTCTGGTCAGCAAATGGTAGAGGAATGGTCGACAGATGGGCTGGATTTTCTTAGTTATTTTTTATTCATTTTCACCGACAAAGCAGTATTTAAGCTCTGCTTCAACTGCCATTTCCAGTTCTCTTTCAAACCAACAGTCCTACAGATAGAGGATGACTTGGTGTGTCTGCTGCTCTTATATCAAATTGTACACCTAGTGTATGAAAATGAGTGAAGAAAGCTGATTGAGTTGCAGTTCGCCGACATGTAGATGTGCTGTTTCCTCCCATAATGTAGCAATATTTTGTCACAGCTACTCCAAATGTGTATGTGACAAGTCACACATGTCAGTGTCAGAGTAGGAACGCTGTTCACGGTTTATAAATAGTGTTGATGTGGCTTTCTACTTAGACATGCTGTATTTCGTGATTGCATATCATGTTGATTGCAGCGTTGATTGCAGCGCCCCCGCAGGGTCATAAGCGGAAAAGTCAGGACAGTCAGTCAGGGACGTTTAGTGAGTTTAGTGATGAATGAAAGGGCCGTAGCTACAGTAGGGATATGAAGGAGGTAGTCTGACTTCACGGAAGCAGGCTGCTGATCTAAGCTCTGCCATTTCCACTAGACTAAGAGCTGCATCTAGACAGGGGGCGCTGTTCCTGAGATGGAACTGTACACCTGTGATGTCACAGGGATGCAAACTAGTCACCTTTAGGTGGCAGTCATCCTTTTCCATCCCGAAAAGATTTCCGAGTGGTTTTCTGTCCGTCTGCCCTGGCATCTGGCAGCTTTTTCCACTCTCCATGAGTTTGCATCCCTGTCTCTGTCTCAGCCCCAGCAGAACGTCCAGCAACAAGTGATGTCACAGGTGTTGAACGCCCATTTAGAATGCCACCTTTTCCTGCATATTTCTGCCCTGGGGGCCTGTAAAAAAAAAGTTTTATGGGAGGGGTATTTTCGTACTGATGCATGAGCCCAAAATATAAATTCATAAACAATTGTATACTCTAAAAATAAATAAATATATTTGCAAATATGTTTATTATTATTATTATTATTATTATTATCATCATAAGTATTATTATTATTATTATTATATTTTTTCTGATTCTCCCCCATTTTTACTTTGGCCAATGTCCCTCTGCTGAGGTAAAGGTGCTTTTCCCTCACAGCCCATCCACCTCATTAAAGTCATTGCCTCTCTTTGATAAGCCTCAGTTTTAGGAGCTGTGCTAAAGGAGCGGCGGTGAAGTGGGCGCAGCCCCTTATACTCGCTCTATAAAGACGCTGCAGTCACTCATGTGTTTCCGTTTCACCCCGACAGCAGAAGAAATAAGAAGAGGATGCTCCGGGCTGTGTAATTAGAGTGAGAGTTTAATTAGCTCTGTGTGTTTAGAGTAGCGACTAGCGACGGCTAATTCATTGGCACAATATAGCCGACCTTTGCCGTCTTGAAACTTATAGCCACACAGCTATTTTCCCCCATTTCTTATTGCGTAAGGAGAAGCACGGGGGGAACCAGTCTGGATTTATAGGTGGCCTGAGGATTCTAATGGCCTGCCTCTGCTAGACTGTCAAGCATATTGCACTAACATTAATTTGTATTATCTTTACAATAGGCAGCAGAGTTTTGTTTTCCCCAATGGTCAAGTGCATTTCAAAACAGGTTTATTGTATAGCTCGGCTGGGGGGGGGGGCACGGTGGCGCAGTGGTAAGCGCCGTCGCCTCACAGCTAGAAGGTCCTGCGTTCGATTCCCACCTGGGACGCTCTGAGCGCTGAAGGAGTGCGTGCCCGTGCCCGTCCGCATGTCCCTGAGTGCCCACCGCCCGGGTGGGGTCGTCATCTCTGTGTGGAGTTTGCATGTTCTCCCCGTGCCCCCTGGGGGTTTCCTTCATATAGGAACCCCACCACACCAAAACATGCAATATCCTGGTCGCTGATGTGGTTCCTCCTCTGGTCGTCAGGGGCGCCTGTTCGGAGGGAGGGGAACTCGTTGGAATAGCGTGATCCTCCCACGTGCTATGTCCTACCGGTGAAGCTTCCCCCTGTCAGGTGAAAAGAAGCGGCTGGCTAACTGCCCATGTCTCGGAGGAAGCATGGAGCCAGTTTTGGCTCTCCCCAGATCGGCAGAGGGTGGAGCAGCAACCAGGATAAATACATTAAAATTAGCACTAATGGGGGATAAAAATGGGATAAAAAAAATCAGGAAAAACAATATTGTATAGCTCGGCTAGAAGTGTTGCCAGAAGAATTAGAAAAACACAATACTTGTCTGCTTCCAAACAAGCCGTGTATGAATGGGAGGCTGCGAAATGAACATGCAATTTTCTTTTTGGGCGTTGATCCAATCCCACTCTGTGTACTTCATAGTGGCTTCTTTCATCTTTCATCTCCTCCGTAGCTGCAGACGCCGGCAGTTCTTGGCTGTTATGGCCGCCATGGGTCTCCAAATCCTGGCCCTATTGTCGGCTTCTCAGCACGACCTGGAGGAGGTACTCAAACTTGCAGCAAAAAAAAGAAAGAAAGATGGATCGCAGGGCTAAAATAGAGTCGTGCACCTGTCCTCTTACGCTTTCCAGCATGGCCACTCTTGGATCCTGTGACGGCACCAAATGTCACATAAGGGAGGGGGGGGATGCTGTGATCACTAAGCCGCTTTAAAAACCCAAAGAGAGAAGAACCACACACATGAGTCAGGAACGTCAGACATGTACGCGTTATGTAGTCGTGTCGCTCAAGATTTGGATGACGTTTTTAAAAAGTCGGAGGACAGACAAAGCATGTTTGGTCCAACATTGGGATATCAGTCTGTTCTGTAGCAATATCTCTACAGAAAAGCTAATTTACACATTTACAAATTTGAAAGTATACCTTCTCTCGGTTAGCTTTCAGGGAGTGAAATGGGTGCATTTCTTGTTTCATTTTATACTTATGAGTTCAATGATTTATCAACTAAACTAAATTCAAATGAAATCTGGAAATTTGGTAAGGCCAAATTCAGAGGAAAAAAGACATCCAATTACACACTCTAAACCAGTGGTTCTCAAATGGGGGTCCATGGCACTTTGCCAGGGGGTCCGCGAAAAGTTTTCAGGAAAGGGGGGGTGGGGGGGGGGAGTGCATAAAAGCTTCATAGTTCAACGAAAATATGTTATGCTTTAAATCTAAAATGGTTCATGGATTACATTCTAATCTGACAAACCTATCAATTTAAAAGTCAAGCACGTTACCGTGGAAACAAGCTGAGCCCAAAATCACAAATCAGAATGAGGGGGTCCCCGGTATATTTTCTATCTTATAAGGGGTCTTGGCTGAAAAACATTTGAGAACCTCTGCTCTAAACAGCTTGATCTCACTTTTACTGAACATACCAGAGAACACACTGCAGATTATGTGCTATATGTTCACTTTGGAACAACATCACTTTTTCTAATTGCACAAATAAGACTTAATATTCAGTTCAGTCTTTGTTTAGGGCAACCTTTTCATCTATTGATTAGAAACATACTCACTCATTTCTTTCCCACAAATAACAATTTATTCTTCACACATTTACTGAAAATGACAGTTTATTGAAAGGACACAGAAAGGTCAAAGAAGACGGATAAATGTAGCTAGGAGTAACTACTCAGTGCATGGCACATTCTCAGGGAGACGACCCAGTGTGAGTCTTTGGCTCTGCGCCTCTGGAGTGTTTAAAGGCAGAAAGAGCACAGAAATATTCAATGTTGAACAGTTGGCCAGCCAACTTTGAGCCTCTATATTTCAAAACGTGGAGGAGTAAAATTAACCTGGCTACAATGAGTGACAAACAATATTCTAAGTTGGGTATTAACAGTATCGATTTTTTTTTTCTTCTCTCCCGTCGTCAATTGGTGTACTTATCATCACAGGGTACAGTGTCAGACCTCACCAGTACAAAGGGATTTTTCTATAAAGATCACACATTTAGAAAGCAGTGTCCTCACTCAGAAAAAACAACTCAATTGAGTAAACAACAAATTAATGAACGATCATCAAACAAGTTACCAGTGCCATTGCTACCTTGAAAAGAATTCTAGAATGCATGCCATTTTACTACGGAGTTTGTCGAGAAACTTGTTGACAATTCCAGTGTCTCAGCTTTTGCAAACAATGTTGATATGCGTATGTGTAACTGTGTGTGTGTGTGTGTGTGTGTGTGTGAGGGTGTGTGTGTGTGTGCGTGTGTGCATGTGTGTGTGTGTGTGTATGTGTGTGTGCATGTGTGTTGGCGCACGCGTTTGTTGTTTTGTGTGTGAGTGTGCGAGTGTGTGCTCTTCGAAAGATCCTCCAGGAGGCAGCGCAGGGGGTTGCTGCAGCTCCGGGGTTGAGATGCTGTCCGTCCGCTCAGTCGGATGGCTGTGGCTTTGTCGTTTTGCTGCTGCCGCCCCCCTCTGCTTCCTCGCTGTCATGTGAGAGCTTTGTGTCGACTTTTCCAATCTGCGCTTGGCTCCTCTGCTGTGAGGTTCAGAAGGCAAGGATTCATTATGGGCAAGACTGACACAATAATATTCCACAGCAGACATCTGGTCTTCTGTCATCTGGGGGGGGGGGGGTGACTACACTTACATAGAGTATCATTGGGATACTAATTAAGTGGAACAACTTGCATAGATTTCCTCCATTTCAAAATCATGTTGATAGTTAACCATTCATTGCCATTACTGGGCATAATAATCAGGCCATTTCTTAGCACAGATGGCCAAGTCAAGTCAAGTTTATTTGTATAGCCCTAATTCACAAGCATGTCTCAGAGGACTTCACAGAGAATATGTCTAGCTGAATCTAGCTGACACAACAATAGCAATTACAGTAGTGATAATGACAACATGATTGAACATTCATATAATAGAGAGAGACAGAGAGAGAGAGGGAGAAAGGGGGATGGAAATGTGGGGGAGGAGAGAACAGGGAAAGGGAGGGGTGGAGGAGGGAACAGGGTAATGTGGGGGAGGAGAGAGCAGGGAAAGGGAGGGGTGGATGAGGGAACAGGGTAATGTGGGGGAGGAGAGAGCAGGGAAAGGGAGGGGGGGAGGAGGGAACAGGGGAATGTGGGGGAGGAGAGAGCAGGGAAAGGGAGGAGGTGGGGAGAGAGCAGGGAAAGGGAGGGGAAGAGAGAGCAGAGGCCATGCTCTCTCTTCCCCCCCATGCTAGTTACAGGGGGCCACAGTGGTCCATTTCCAATTCAGTGGCACCTCCAAACACAATGCAATTCAAGAGGAAAATATATTTAAAAAACACATTTCCTCTCCTTCTGACATTCTCAAGACAGGTTGAGAAAGAAAAAGAACAGGCTTCCAATGTATTATTATATTGGAAAGCAATTTTTGCTTTGGTATTTTAAATAATTTCAATTTCATTTCAGCGGTATTGACATATTTAAGCACTTTAGACAGGCACTATAAACCAATTCCCCAACGTGAAAACATCTGTTGGGTGTTTACCATTGTCACATTGGTGGATGTCTTTAGGCTCGCAGGCTGCTTGCAAGTGACTGTGTTGAGCATCACTCTGCCTGGCTGGCAGTGGGCTACTGTCAGTTCTATCACCTGGCTTACTAACGAGCGTGCGGCGCTACTACATTTATCTCATCACTTTCAGTCGGAGAGAAGCGTGAAACGGAATCCGTGAATCTGTCTGAGAAACTGTTTGACCTTATAAAATAATTTGCCAATCATGTAATTATAAAAATATTTAGTTCAATGTGTTAAAACTGGCACCCGTACTTTTTTTGACTAATTTGATTCAGTGAGTGATGGTCTGTAATGAGTTAGTCTCACTTGCCTCACTTGGGAACGCTTTCACCGTGGACTAGAGAGGAAAAAGGCTGTTTACAGCCATCCACCGAACGTACCATGCAGGCTGGCTTCATAGCATAATCCACGACATCAATCGTTTTCAGCGTGTAGCAACGAGCTAGCGACTAGCGCTGCTGTCGTTATAGTTTCAAAGGCAGCGGCGCAGGCATTTGAGCTCAGCAGATTCAACACGTACAGCAGCAGAAGCATACAGATTCGACGCGGGGGGGGGGCATGGAAAGGAAATCCAAATATGGTCGCAGCCGCAGTCAGATCGAGCGGGTCGGAGCCAATTGCAGAGCTTGCAGGGAGCGGAATGGGATTTCCATCCGGCACCGACTGAAATGGTCGGCACCAATGAGAGTAGAGCTAAGTCCACCATGCTGCTTCAACCCAGTCAGACTAGTAATGAGTGGACTCACAGGCTTTGTTGATGTTATTTCGCACTAGTAAAACCTTAGACTTGTAATGGCAGCATGGAGATTGATTTCCAAGGACCCGGCACCATCCTCCTCCTGTTCACATTTGTTATAAGCAGCAGCGCTACATGATGTCAGCAGCAGAGAAGCAAACGAGTTGCTTTCAAACAAATACAGATCCTACCAGCCAATAGAGATTTCATATAGTCACTGTTACATTTTAATCGACATGTTAGCAGCACTACTGCTCTGAGGCCAGTTTCTCATCCAACAAAGAGATGGGGTTGAGAAGTTAATGAACTTTCTAAAAGGAGTGGTGAGCAAGATTCACTGTCTGTGCAGAAATGCTGAATCAGTTTGCATACTACATAAAACACTCCTAGTTTAATTTGGGCAAAATGCCCTCAAGGGCAATTTGCCTGCATTCATTAATTTAATATATTCATTATATCATATTTTCATCCCAAATTCCTACTGTGTCCTAATTTATAATTCCAGTTCCTGTGTTCCAGGATGTCAAAAGAAAACATCGCTCTCCTGCCCCTACAGAGAAGGAGAAGTGGTGACAAAGGTGAATACTTTCTCTTGTCTTTAATATGGACATTAATGGGGTAAATATCACATGCAAATAATAAATAAAGACACAAAAATGCTCATAAAACTCAGTCAGTTGAGTTGGGTGGGTGGGTGGGACTTTATTTTTATTTTAATACCTTGGGACCTGAATGCAAATGACATAAGATAAACATATTTTGTTTGAATATTCAGAAGTGCAGCCCTCTTTCCATACTAAAATCTGATTTACATAAACGGGAGTTGCCTCGTTATTGTCTTGAATAGCAAAATGGGCAGAATTACAACCATTCTGAAGATTCCCATGTTTATTAAAGAAATAATATATTTACATTGATAAAGTAAAATACTTGCTGAGAACAAATGCCATTAATATATAGATATATATATATTTCTTTAAATAATTTTGATTTGAATCTCAACAAAATGGGAAGATATTTAGTAGGCCACTGTACTGTATATCTGGTACGCCTCAATTACACATTGTTGCATAAGTGGATTTTTCGATTGCTTTTCCTCCCAATCACTCCATTACAATGTTCCATTGTCGCTTGCATGGTTCTACATTTTTAATGGATTCTAGAAAGTCAGAAATACGACGGATGCCGCTGCCAATCGTGTGCCTGTATGGACGCCCGACCGAGCCGGAGGTAACACGAGGGTCGCAGGTTCGCGCAGGCAGGGAATCTACCGCCACGCTACCCGGACGAGATTTCTTTGAGAGCAAAATATTCTTGTACATTCTTGTGCAAACAGTAAAAGTCTGCATCTAAAAATGGAACGCGGCCACTTAGGATGCAAGGCGCTTGCTCAGTTACATAGTATTGCCCTGCATGGAGATGAGATGCATTGTGTCGCCACGCCATCTGCCACGTCCTAACAGGTGTGAGTCAGTTCAGCGTGATCAAGGAGGCAGTTATGCATGGGCTTTTGGCAGGGCATCCACGATCACATGCTGGAGGTCACATTGCTACGGCGACGCAGATTGGTTGCTTCTTTCTCAACGTGTATTTATTCTGTCACATTCTCGCACGTAACAGACCTGCAGTCGCTGCCTCGGAAAATAACGACTCAGAATCTCCACAATGGAACTTGTGAGTCACATTATTTTATTTTCGTCTTCCTTTCTCTGCATTTCTGTGTGACGTGATCACACTACAGCTATCCACTGTAACATTTCCATATGGAAATGTTTAAAACAAATACAATGAACAGCAGCACCGCATTTGCACCAAATTCTTTACATTTTCATCACCGGATTTAGTTGGAATTGATTTTGTTTCCTTCTCTCTTTTTCATTACTATTGTTATTTGAAGCATTCTCGCATCTCACCATTGCTTGTTTTCTTTTCTTTTATTGTTATTTGCTGCCTTGTGAGGACCCCAGGAACAATAGTATTATTCAATGTCAGCTATTATGGATCCTAACAAATCAGCTATTGGGAAACCTTGTTGTCCTTCGCATAGCTCGAGAACCGTTCGTCGGATCGACTTCAAACACGGGGAGTGCGCTGCTGGGAACCCAACGGAGTGTGGTGCCAGATTTCATGCAGTTCAGACACGTGCATAGTCATAGCGCCACCTACTGGCAACATAAAAAGTGGTTTCTCGAGAACCGCTTGTCCGATCGATCGACTTCAAAACTTGCCGGGTGCGCTGCTGGGGAGCCGACAGAGTGCATTGCCAAATTTCGTGCAATTTGGACATGCGCATAGTCATAGCGCCACCTAATGGCAACACAAAAAATGGTCTATCTCAAGAACCTTTCATCCGATCAACTTCAAACCGCACTGCTGGCGACCCAAGAAAGTGCAGTGTCGGATTGTGTGCAATTCTACCAATCGGAACACGGCTTTCATATAGCTCGAGAACCATTTGGCCGATCGACTGCACTAGTTCATGTAACTTTGAAAGATAAATTTCCCCCCCCCCCCTAACAATTCCTTGTGGGACAGACCTAACAACAAAACAAAACAACATTATTTCCATAAAGACGTCTTAATTGAAGCTCACCTGCTGTTGCTCCGGTAGCGTTTTACTTTCCACAGGCGACGCCTCCGTCTGATTCTGGAAACAGTCTCCCGCAGTCTGCAGGAGGGGAGGGACATAGCTCAGTGTGCAGTGCATGCTGGGAAGTTGTGACAGAGGGGTATATCGCGAAAAGGCCCATTATAGTGTCATTATTAGGGCCCGTTCATGTTCACAGCATGGCCATGTATTAACGCACATATGTTTCATTGACTACTTTTCCATGCATGGAATCATCCAATTAGCATCCCTATAGCGCTCGTTAGGACAATAATTAGGTTAAGCTGTTTATATGTGTACTGGGAAAACAACGTTGTATCAGGGCTCTTGTTCTCACAGCGTGTTACATACAGTACTGTACTGCCATTATCGACCAAATATCCACTTCCCACCTCCTCTAACGGCTACAAGCAATGTCACTCGTTTTCCTGCTGTCATTTTGCTCCCATGTAACATTCAGGTAAATGTTACAAGACGGGTGTGGAGGAGTTTCGTACTCAGATTCAGATGTTTACGTGTTTTACGGTAGTGTTACAATATGTGTATTTGTACCGAATCGTCTAGGTTCAATACGCATTGCAAACCACACTGCTGAACAGTGCAAGTCTTCTACGAGGATAAACTAAAAAAGACAAAAAGGTATAAAAAAAAAAAAACATTGTCGTAAATTGAAATACAAATTTACCGGTAAACTAGACTGTGAAAATACTAAAATAAATAAGTAAAATAAATAAAAATTAATATTAGTTTTTTTTTAAATCAAGGAGATCAAGCCAGGAGAAATCCCCTGGTGAAATCCGATTGGCCGAGCTATTACGGAAGTCCGGCTCTCGGGGTGCATCGTTGCATCGTTCAAACTGTACCGCCCCACGAGTTGCGTCATGTCACCTGTGGTTGGTCAATTCGTATGTCTGTTTGTTCTGGTCTTAGGTGGGTGGTCCTTAACCACTTTTCAAGAGGTGTGCACCAGACGTAGATATATATCTGCAGCTGGCTAATGCAAGTCTACAGTACCCCCCCCCCCCCTCTCTATCTCTCACACACACACACACACACACACACACACACACACACACACACACACACACACTTCTCAAACATTTTCACGTAAACCGACACAAATTACAGACCCCAATTTGATACAATTTTATCCCAGGGTCCACAATCTGTTAATAATCGTGATTGTAGATGTTTTATTACAGAAAGTGTATGAAACCCATGACCAAAATAATCATACATTCTGTTATTGTGTTACTTATGTATGGAATTATAGTGAAAATAAATGATTCCCCTCATGGCTTGGGACCCCCTGGAACCCCCTCGAGGACCCCTGAACATCCCCGGACCCCAATTTGAGAACCACTGCACTATGTGACTAATGGCGCAGCACTGCAGGTGCAGATGCGCGGTGGCACTTCAGTGCGTATATCATTTGCTAATGTCCAAACATTGCTCCATGCTCGAAACGCACGAGCGGAAAAAGGACAGATAGTGTTGATCCAGAACTGTGTCGGGCCGTGTCCAGAGACTGTGGAATACAGGAAGCTGCTAACGTGATGACAGAGAAAAGCATTGGTTCATATCTGGGGACATTCCTGAAACACAGCCGCAACATCACAGAGCCATCCCCCCCATTAATCATGGTTGCTCTCTCGCTGATCTTACCAGGCGAGCTGCGGATTCACATCCCTGCTGGAGCCAACCTGCTGTACTGAGGAGAACGTTTTGGATGCATCTAACAGTTATATAGGACAAGTGCTTTCTTAGAGAGCCGGCGAACCCGAGGTGAACAAAGCCTAGTTTGTAGTTTCTCGTTATCATCGCTCGCCGGTCCCCGAGGCGAACGCATTTCGCACGAAACATATCATTTATTTCAAAAGACAAGAAGTGCGAGTCCTCCTCTCTCTAAGAAGGAAGTCGTCCCTTAGATTGCGGCGAAACCGATCGCATTTAATTTTCAAATTGAAGTCGAAGCTGCAAATTATTCCGAGCTGGTAGAAATCGTCTCTGCCTTATTCGCTCCGAGCCTGCTGGGAGATAGGACAGGGGAGATGCGGCGGTCCCGATGTGTAAACACAATATCAACAGTCTCCGTTTGGAATGTGTCCCTTCTTATCTGTATCCGCATGCGTCTCCCTGTTGCTTCAGGATTCTCCCTTCTTACAACCGCTGCCAGAACGATATCGTAAATTATGGGACACCGGTTTTTTTGTAAATTGTTTTTGGCGTGATTTCATTAACTCATTGAGTGCCAGCCACTTTTGGAGAACGGACGCTCCCAGTGCCAGAGTTTCAGAGCGTTTTCAGTGATTTCTCGAGGCCCACAGAATATTGTGTGATATTACTATGTAAACACTGAACACGCACAAAGAACGATGAGACTCTATTCTATCATCTGCAAAAAAAAGTTTATTGATCCCATTTTCCGTTCTTTAGTTATGAGCCGGAGAAGATAGCTTGATTCATCCAAAAAAAGTAATTTTTTTCTAGAAGCTGAGATAATTGGCCTTTTGTGAAATTAAACATTTCAAGCACACACTGACTCTGAAGCTAATCTTTTCTAATGTAGTCACACCTCAAAAATAATTTCCTTCAATAAAACAGTTTAGGCCAGGGAATTTTGTTTGGCAGAATAATATTTTTAGCTACAACCAGCAGCGCTGGCCCCTGCGTGCGCTGCTGGTTGCAGCTTCTTGCTGGTCTTGATTTGCTGCTGGTGGGCATCGGATATTCTGGCTTGCGTTTGTCAATCCTGTCCTGCTGCCTGGGTCTGTCTGGGTGTTGCGTGCTGCTCTGCGTGCCCCCCCCCCCCCCCCCCCGCCCCGCCCCGCCTCGCCTCAACTGCACACTCCTCCTCCTGTCTGTGGTGGCTCTCTGCTGAGTTTGCTGTGCGCACAGTGAAGGGTGCAGCTTTTTTACAGCGTTCCGCGTGTGTTTGTCACCGGCAACGATGCTTCCAGTTGAGAATAATAACTCCACGGTGTGGATGTGCGGATGTGCTGTCGCAACCGACACAGAGCGGCTCAATTGTGGGAGCAGATTGGCTGCTGCAGGCACAGCTGCAGTAACGTGCTTCAGCATATCGATGCATACGGATGCGATGCGATTTCCGTTTCCATAACGACTTCTTCTTTGTTTTTTCCTTGCCTTTCTGTTATGTGGAGAGCACTGTCGCCACCTAAGGGTTCTGTAAAATAGGTTATAGACCTCCAATAGCTACAATAGTTGTACCAGAGATGTATCAGGGACTGATCCACGTCCCACCGTCAAAAAACGCAATTGACGACAACCGTCGTCATTGGCACTCTACGTCAGTATTTGAATTGACGACAGCTGTCGTCATTGGCATTCAATGAGTTAAGGAACAATCTATTTGATGCCGTTTTCCACAGCCTGGTGATTTCCTTTGTGTCCCTGTAGGACCCGCCTGTCTGCAGCAGTCTCCCGCCTCACATCTGTAATAATTCTTGATAGCCAGATGTCAAAAAGCCTTATGGACTCCATTTTGCTCTCCTTGCATTCTTCAAATCCTCTCTGTGTTGACAGCGGCGCTGGAGAGACGCACGTCCTGAGCTCACCGAGCGCTCCAGAGGCAACCTTGTGTGAGTGTAAGGAGACTCAATTCCCTGACAAACATCTCACTCGGAGAGATGAATGAGCGATGCTGCTGCTAACTCCCCAACTTACTTTCAAAGTGTCCTTCAGCAAAAGCGCTAAACTCCCTCTCAGCTGGGTTAATAAAGCTACTCCAAACAAAGCTCTGCGGAAGTGCCGACACAAACTGCAGTTCCTCGAATCGCCCACTTGAGGCTGGCTCCAAAAGGGAGTCATTCCCCATTCACCCCCATGTTAAAATGCCCGACGTTACAGCAGAAATAAACATGTGTACAGCCTGGTACAAAAACAGAATAAAACAAAAAAACACGGTTTCTATAGCTAGTCGCAGCATTCATAAGAACTGCACGGGAGGGGGGTGACCGGTCTTCACCCTAGCTTTATAGAGCACTGCAGGATTGAGTCTGGAGGTAGCGCTTGGGTTGGTCAGGGGAAAAGTCTATGGGGATTTAACAAAGGTTTATGGGAGCGGTAATTTGGGTTCAGCAGGATCATCTTCACGCACGTGACTCACTTTTATGACTTTTGAAACGTAAATGCGTTCTTTTTTTAAACACGATTTTTAGAAAACGCTTCAAAAGACATAACCACAGACCTTATTGGATGCATTTAAGTGAAATCCCCATTCTAAAACGCCATAGACTTTCCCCCTGATGAACCAAAATGGCGGCGATTTCTGGTTTAAGCCTACAAAAATACGTCATCCCTTCGGTACTCTATTAGCTCAGTAAACACTTCCCTAATGAGTTTATGGTCTCAATCGCTAGTTTCACGTCTTCTTTAGTGCACTATGGTGGTGTTTTTTCCCCCAAGTAAAATAAACTATGTTTTGCAGTGTGATTCACAGGTCGCCTGCACAGTGATCAGGCAGATTGCTATGGTCACTTCTGGCTAAAAGAAGACGGCGACGGTCAAAATGCGAAACTCAAGGCTTCAAATCCAGAAATCCAGAGACCAATCGGTGGTAATCGTTGGGGTTTGTTTGCGCCAGTAAGAGTCCAAGATGTCAAATGAAAGCTGAGAATCCAGATTCCAATGGCATTAGTCTTATCACGCTACGACCAAAACTCACTGAACTATTCACCTTGAGAGACTAACGGGAAGTGTAAACCCAATCGGAAACCGATTGTATTTACACTTCCTGTTGGCAGAGCTTATCCCCCGCAGCCTGCTTCCAGTGAGTCACTATGTGACCAGAGAGACCATCTCTGGTTTGACGAGGTAAAACCGCCGGCGTTTTGAACAGGAAGTTGTAACACAAACGGGTCAAGTGGGCGGGGCTACACGAGGTGAGAATAGCAGCCAAAGGAAAACGTGTACTGCCGCGACAGCCGGCGGCGACAGGGCCCTCTCTGGAAACAGGCAACACCTGTGACCATCGGTGAGGATGGGGAAAAGTGCAAGCTGAGACATGTCGCAGTAAAGTTCTCCCATTATCAAACCTGCAGAAGACACTTGGAGCAGAAGTGGCCTGTCTGATTTCTGATGAGGAAATTAAGTAGGAATTCAATGAACAGATGAACCTGATGTATTCAGGCCCGCGGGTCACAAAATAGGCTATTATAGTTTAATTACTCTAAAGGCTCACCTTTTCCATCTGGCAGTCTTTGACTCCGCCGCTCTCTCTCCTCATTACTCCGATGTTCACGGGTGATTTACTGGCTGTGACAATTCTCTGAACTTTGGAGATATCCTGTAAAAAAAAAAAAAAAAGAGAAAATCTCAGCTTATGGGTGGGGAGATAAAGTATGCAAATGTAGAAACAGCAGTGGATATGGAGGCCTCGAATGGTTAAGAGTCAGAGTCAACCGTTTCATCTATACATACATACATACATTTAATCTATATTCAGTTTATTTATTCATAGTCAATAAATGATGCATGAAAGGACTCTTCACATATTATTAATTTTATATTTCACAACGGACTGCAGTGGGAGCAAAAGACACTGATTGCTGACAACTAAAAAGAGAGTTGTTGAGACACTGCGACGTCAACACATAGCCAATAATATCTAACAACCAAATATCTCATAATGTAATCACTGTTGGAAGGTAATATGCGACCAAGAAATGGTTGCGAGTATTATTAATACTTTTCTCGGTAATGAATATTATTGGACAAACTCCTTTTAAATTTGAGTAATATTACAAATACTAGGGATGCACCGATCCACTTTTTTCACTTCCGATCCGATTCCGATACCTGAATTTGGATATCTGCCGATACTGATATTATGCCGATACCAATATTGTTCTTGAATATACAGTATAGGCAAAGATTTGGCCAATTAAAGTTTTTTTTAATATATATACCTTGAAAAAAGCAGACAAAATTAAGAAAATATACAAGGCAAAGATAACTGCTTGTTATTACGCAATGTCAGAATTTGAATGATCCAGTGATTTGTTCTTCAGCCTCTTGAAGTACGAGTTGTAGGCAGAGCCCAGCGCTCATATCTACATTATGTACTGTATAAAGCCAGGGAAAGATCTTGAAATGTGGTCTCCAAGTCAGACCTAAAAGTAAGAACTCTCAGCAGCAGCTAAGGCGTTTGAATAAATATACTCAGATCAGCTTTGAGAGAAGAGTGAGCATGATTCTGAGGATGTGGTCCTATAGGATTTTACAGCAACTGTAAGAGCTGCAAAATGATGGACTATCATGTTTCGAAGAATTGACCCAACACTACTGATGAGCAGCCTGAGGAATATGCCTAGTACAATTAAAGGTCTATAGGTTGCAACCAGTGAATCTTGTTGCAACCAGTCAATGGAAACCCAAAGCATATCAAACGAATACAATCTAGATAAAGTCAGTGTCATACTGTAGTTGTCCACTGTTCTTCCATCAAAAACGGAATATGAAATATATTCACATTACTTATTGTTGAACCCCCCCCCCCACACACACACGCACACACCACAGCCAATTCCATTCCATCACTTTCATTTCCAAACTAGATAACACACACAGATAATTGTGGTACAGAGCAGTCACTCTGCTGCAGCAACAAGCTGCTGTGAAAAGTGAGCCACTTTAAATAGACAGATCTGTATAAAGCAATTGTAAACGTTAACAGAAAGGCCAGCTTGACGAGTATTTTGAAGTGAAATATCTCGACATTTACATGCTGTGCAGAAATCTTCCTCCTTGGCTTTTCCTATAACTGTCTTCAGAGACATCATGTTTAGATTTTCAAAATCATACAAGGAAAGTGCTGTACGATCAATTGTATCTCCGTTATGCCAATCCCCCATTGTTTGACAGGTGCAGGTTCCCATGGAGACGGACACTTGGTGCGCTCCGGGCACCACGTTGATTTCTCAGGGTTTTCAAAAGGAGCCTATCGGCTTCTGAAATTATGATTATGCCATTTTTTTTAAGTAATAACATATTTCACACATTGATTTTTACACCTTTCTGTCCTTGATTTACTTATCAAATGTTCCTGCTCAACCTTTAATTTCACAGCTTATGTTTGGTAGTCTGTACTTTTAAATTCCTTAGATTTGATCCCTCTGGTAATTTCAAAGACAAAATGATACATTTGTAAGTTTACATGTTATTTATTTAGGCCCATTTCGCTATTTCTAATCATGGTCTGTTTTCTGTGTATCTTGTTTGCCCACAATGAAAGTCTGGGCTTATGGCCCATAATTATGTTGCTTTTTGAGCAAAGTGGTGCCATTGCAACATTGTAACAAACACCCTTAGCAGAGTTTCTATAGTCCAAACATCCCCAAGCAAATATCATCATAGTTTACACACAAAGTATGACCAAAAATGAACTACAACATGAAATATGATACTGTAATATACAAGACTTTTGCAGTATATGGCAAAACAATCATCGGTAGGATGGTCTACTATACAAGCATGTGCAGTTCAGGTCAGGTGTTGTGAAGCCTGTTGTTTTGCATGTTCATAGCAACAACAACAGAAACACCACGGTCACCAGATAAGAGACGAGGCATCAGAATCCTTCTCATTTGAGGGTGTGATGTAAAAGTACTGTAACACATTGTGTAACACAAAGCCCTCGGGCCTCCCGGTGGCTTCATTGCTGAGGGGCACCATGTACCCGTGGCGCCCTGGGCATCGCTCCAACCTGGGACCCCTGTCACATGCCAACCACCCCCCCTTCCCCACACACACACACACACACACACACACACACACACACCACCCAGGGATGGGTAGATCCCTTCCAGCCTCCCACTAGCATAAACCATCCAATCAAGCAGAAATGCCAAAAATACTTAAAAAAAAATGCACGATGCATGGCCGTGGTGGTGTGGCTTTTAACAGGGTTGTACGTTAATAATGTAAAGTCTACAGCACATCGGCATCCGTCTTATTAGGTAGAAAGAGTTCTGACAAATCCTACTCATTGCTACTTTAGTGAAATCCTTTATTATTATAAAAGAGAGCATGTGGGCAATCTCTGTTCTCTGTGCTCTCTCTGTTTCCATTTTTGTCCCACTGATGTCATCAGTGATGTCATAAATCACTGATGATGCCATCAATGATGTCACTTGAGCAATTGTGCATTGTGACATCACTGATGTCATCAGTGATGTCATAAATCACTGATGATGCCATCAGTGATGTCACTTGAGCAATTGTGCATTGTGACATCACTGATGATGTCATCAGTGATGTCACTTGAGCAATTGTGCATTGTGACATCACTGATACATTTTTGTCCCACTGATGATGCCATCAGTGATGTCATAAATCACTGATGATGTCATAAGTTATGTCATCAGTGATGTCACTTGACACACGAGAGAGACTGGGGGAGAGAGAAGAGAGGGCGAGAGAGACTGAGGGAGAGAGAGGAGAGGGAGAGAGGGTGAGAGAGACTGAGGGAGAGACAGAGGGAGACATTGCACGTGCGCCAATAGGGCAGGCGAGGCCACGCAGCAGCCAAGCTGGGGGCGAGGCCGAGCAGCAGCCGAGCAGTTTAATTATGCAAGCTGCAGGGCCAGCTCAGCCAGCAGCAGGGCGGGCGAGCCCACGCAGCGCGCGAGATGCCTAGTTAAAGTAAATTTACTAGTCCAGGAAATTACTCAAGTAAAAGTAAAAAAGTAGCCCATTCAAGTAAAAGTAAATTTGCATTACTTTAAAATGTTTTATATTTCAATAATTTGTCCTAATACCTTTCACACATCCAACACATCTTACCAGCGTTACCTGAGCTGCCCCTTCTTTGTCGGTCTCGTCTTTCATACAGGATCACAGAGACGCTGGCCAGTGTAGAAATTGGACGTTAAGTGGATTTCCGTGACTGCAACAGCGATCTTATAGGCACTATATGGATTATACCGGACATGTATTAGAAATATCTGGTAAGCCTTTGCTTGTTGCACAACACTGTTGTGTCTGCTAGAAGTGCTAACCAGCTGAGCTCGCAGCTGCTCCGCTGACGTTTCCATGATCGCCATTTTATTTCTCCTCACAAAACGCACTTCCAGCAAGCTGCTCGACTGTAGGCTTCAGCGAACAAGGCAGTGTGCTGTGTGCCGTGCGTTTTGCAGG
>NC_139645.1:8966982-9314482 GCF_964638095.1 Poromitra crassiceps | reverse complement strand
ACACAAGACTGGGCTCTCTCTCCCCACACAAGACTGGGCTCTCTCTCTCCCCCACACAAGACTGGGCTCTCTCTCTCCCACACAAGACTGGGCTCTCTCTCTCCACACAAGACTGGGCTCTCTCTCTCTCTCTCCCCACACAAGACTGGGCTCTCTCTCTCTCCCACACAAGACTAGGCTCTCTCTCTCTCCCACACAAGACTGGGCTCTCTCTCTCTCTCCCACACAAGACTGGGCTCTCTCTCTCTCCCACACAAGACTGGGCTCTCTCTCTCCCCACACAAGACTGGGCTCTCTCTCTCTCTCCCACAAGACTGGCTCTCTCTCTCTCCCACACAAGACTGGGCTCTCTCTCTCTCTCCCACACAAGACTGGGCTCTCTCTCTCTCCCCCACAAGACTAGGCTCTCTCTCTCCCACAAGACTGGGCTCTCTCTCTCTCTCTCCCACAAGACTGGCTCTCTCTCTCTCCCACACAAGACTGGGCTCTCTCTCTCTCTCCCACACAAGACTGGGCTCTCTCTCTCCCACACAAGACTGGGCTCTCTCTCTCCCACAAGACTGGGCTCTCTCTCTCTCTCTCCCACAAGACTGGGCTCTCTCTCTCTCTCTCCCACAAGACTGGGCTCTCTCTCTCCCACACAAGACTGGGCTCTCTCTCTCTCTCCCACACAAGACTGGGCTCTCTCTCTCTCCCACACAAGACTGGGCTCTCTCTCTCCCACACAAGACTGGGCTCTCTCTCTCCCACAAGACTGGGCTCTCTCTCTCTCTCCCACAAGACTGGGCTCTCTCTCTCTCTCCCACACAAGACTAGGCTCTCTCTCTCTCTCCCACAAGACTGAGCTCTCTCTCTCTCCCACAAGACTGGGCTCTCTCTCTCTCCCACACAAGACTGGGCTCTCTCTCTCTCCCACAAGACTGGGCTCTCTCTCTCTCCCACACAAGACTGGGCTCTCTCTCTCTCTCTCCCACAAGACTGGCTCTCTCTCTCTCCCACACAAGACTGGGCTCTCTCTCTCCCCCACAAGACTGGGCTCTCTCTCTCTCTCCCACAAGACTGGCTCTCTCTCTCTCCCACACAAGACTGGGCTCTCTCTCTCCCCCACACAAGACTGGGCTCTCTCTCTCTCCCACACAAGACTGGGCTCTCTCTCTCTCTCTCCCACACAAGACTGGGCTCTCTCTCTCTCTCTCCCACACAAGACTGGGCTCTCTCTCTCTCTCTCCCACACAAGACTGGGCTCTTTCTCTCTCTCTCCCACACAAGACTGGGCTCTCTCTCTCTCCCACACAAGACTGAGCTCTCTCTCTCTCCCACAAGACTGGGCTCTCTCTCTCTCTCTCCCACACAAGACTGGGCTCTCTCTCTCTCTCTCCCACACAAGACTGAGCTCTCTCTCTCCCACACAAGACTGGGCTCTCTCTCTCTCCCACACAAGACTGAGCTCTCTCTCTCTCCCACAAGACTGGGCTCTCTCTCTCTCTCTCCCACACAAGACTGGGCTCTCTCTCTCTCTCTCTCTCCCACACAAGACTGGGCTCTCTCTCTCTCTCTCCCACACAAGACTGGGCTCTCTCTCTCTCTCTCCCACAAGACTGGGCTCTCTCTCTCCCACACAAGACTGGGCTCTCTCTCTCTCCCACACAAGACTGGGCTCTCTCTCTCTCCCACACAAGACTGGGCTCTCTCTCTCTCCCACACAAGACTGGGCTCTCTCTCTCCCCACACAAGACTGGGCTCTCTCTCTCTCCCACACAAGACTGGGCTCTCTCTCTCTCTCTCCCACACAAGACTGGGCTCTCTCTCTCTCCCACACAAGACTGGGCTCTCTCTCTCTCCCACACAAGACTGGGCTCTCTCTCTCTCCCACACAAGACTGGGCTCTCTCTCTCCCCACACAAGACTGGGCTCTCTCTCTCTCCCACACAAGACTGGGCTCTCTCTCTCTCTCTCCCACACAAGACTGGGCTCTCTCTCTCTCTCTCCCACACAAGACTGAGCTCTCTCTCTCTCCCACAAGACTGGGCTCTCTCTCTCTCCCACACAAGACTGGGCTCTCTCTCTCTCTCTCCCACACAAGACTGGACTCTCTCTCTCTCTCTCCCACACAAGACTGGGCTCTCTCTCTCTCTCCCACAGGACTGGCTCTCTCTCTCTCCCACACAAGACTGGGCTCTCTCTCTCCCCCACAAGACTGGGCTCTCTCTCTCTCTCTCCCACAAGACTGGCTCTCTCTCTCTCCCACACAAGACTGGGCTCTCTCTCTCCCCCACAAGACTGGGCTCTCTCTCTCTCCCCCACAAGACTAGGCTCTCTCTCTCTCTCTCTCCCACAAGACTAGGCTCTCTCTCTCTCCCCCACAAGACTAGGCTCTCTCTCTCCCACAAGACTGGCTCTCTCTCTCTCCCACACAAGACTGGGCTCTCTCTCTCTCTCCCACACAAGACTGGGCTCTCTCTCTCTCTCTCCCACACAAGACTGGGCTCTCTCTCTCTCTCCCACACAAGACTGGGCTCTCTCTCCCCCACACAAGACTGGGCTCTCTCTCTCTCCCACACAAGACTGGGCTCTCTCTCTCTCTCTCTCTCTCTCTCTCACACAAGACTGGGCTCTCTCTCTCTCTCCCACACAAGACTGGGCTCTCTCTCTCTCTCTCCCACACAAGACTGGGCTCTCTCTCTCCCACACAAGACTGGGCTCTCTCTCTCTCTCCCCCACACAAGACTGGGCTCTCTCTCTCCCACACAAGACTGGGCTCTCTCTCTCTCTCCCACACAAGACTGGGCTCTCTCTCTCTCTCCCACACAAGACTGGGCTCTCTCTCTCTCCCACACAAGACTGGGCTCTCTCTCTCTCTCTCTCTCACACAAGACTGGGCTCTCTCTCTCTCTCCCCCACACAAGACTGGGCTCTCTCTCTCCCACACAAGACTGGGCTCTCTCTCTCTCTCCCCCACACAAGACTGGGCTCTCTCTCTCCCACACAAGACTGGGCTCTCTCTCTCTCTCCCACACAAGACTGGGCTCTCTCTCTCTCTCCCACACAAGACTGGGCTCTCTCTCTCTCCCCCACACAAGACTGGGCTCTCTCTCTCCCACACAAGACTGGGCTCTCTCTCTCTCCCACACAAGACTGGGCTCTCTCTCTCTCTCCCACACAAGACTGAGCTCTCTCTCTCTCTCTCCCACACAAGACTAGGCTCTCTCTCTCTCCCACACAAGACTGGGCTCTCTCTCTCTCCCCCACACAAGACTGGGCTCTCTCTCTCCCACACAAGACTGGGCTCTCTCTCTCTCTCCCACACAAGACTGGGCTCTCTCTCTCTCCCACACAAGACTAGGCTCTCTCTCTCTCCACACTGTTAAATATGAAGCAACTTCCACTCCAATCTTGCTGATCCTTTACGCTAATGAATCTTTCACCAGGCAGGGTGTGTGCGTGTGTGTGTGTGTGTGTGTGTGTGTGTGTGTGTGTGCGTGCATGTGCATGTGCGTGAATGTGCATGCGTGTGTGTGTGTGTTTGCGTGTGCGTGTGTGTGTGCGTGCGTGTTTGCGTGCATGCATGTGCGTGTGTGTGTGTGTGCGTGCGCGCGCACGTGTGTGCGTGCATGTCCATGTATGTGCGTGTGTGTGCGTGCGCGAAGCCCAGGAAAAGCCTCAGAGTCTACCAGAGCGTAAGGCTCATTATGTTCACTGAAACTGTGAGCATGAAGCTGAAATGGGGTCGGGGAGAGAGAGAGTACTGTACTTCAACAAACATCTCCGCACTTAATATCCACTCTTGGATTTAAAAAAAACACCGGGCAGATTTTAGCCCTCTAAGTGTGCTCATGAAACCCAAATGTGTGTTTTTATCATCCAGCAAAGTGGAGACGGCTCTCCTCTCCTCTCCTCTCCTCTCCTCTCTCCCCCAATAAGTTACGTTCAAAGAAAAGCTGTTGGGCTTGAGTTGTTAAAAGCTTTCCGAATCCTTTTTTGTTTGCGTTCCACTCTGGTGGCAGTGCCATTATGCCATCATGCTCTCAGTGCAAAAATAATTACCTTTTGATCACCCACAATAATTACCATATGATTAGCCATGCAGTGCTAGGAACATTAGCATATTTAGCATTGCACTTCTATGAAACACTTCATAGGTAGAGGAAACTACAGAAGCGAAAAACGGGGATAACAGATGTAATTAAGCTAGTGAAGAGGCTGTTTGGGCGAGCATATTGAGCCCCCTCTCATGCTGCTCGTCAGCATAATGAGACACGCCACGCCGCCGTCAAAGAGCCAACTTCTTGACATTCCCCTCTCCGTCAGTCGCTCGCTCCCCGACTTCTCCGCTGTGTGGGGTGGACTCGCTTCTTTTATGCTTCTTTTATGCACAGTAAGTGCTATTGCGCGGGGTTGTTGTCTTTTTTGGACTTGATTTGGGGAGAGATTTGGCAGTGATTTAAATGAGATTTGACCCGCCTCCACGTGTACAGAGAGTGGAGACAGATGGAGAGCAGCGCCCCGGTAATGGTTGCAGTGAAGGCCCCCGCTTCAGATCCATCCATCAGACATGCAGCCCCAGACTGCAGGAGATAACGCAGAGCGAGTAGCTGCTGCTCACGAGTGGAGCGCTATGCTATTTGTATGCTAACGAGTCAGGAAGTAATTAGCATAAAAAGATCAACTCATAATAACCCAGGTAGAGTTTCCTTCACTTGTCTGTTCGTTTGTGTTTTGCTTTACCCAAATGTTGCATTTATTTGGCTCACAGTAATGGAGAGAAGACAGGGTAGGGGGAAGGGGGGGGGCCCAAAACCCCCATCTGTTATAATGGAGTCATCCCGCTCGGCTGTGACTATTGACTGGAGTTTTAAATGTGGATGTAAAGTGTCCCATTACAGCGCACATGCTTTATATGATGCCAGTGCACAGGGACAGTGAGGACAATGGTGAATAATATAATATAAGAATGTGTCTGTCTCTGTGTGAGCAGAATTGTGTTCGGCCACAGCTATGCCATTTTACGTGCGATCACGCTGAATCTTTCAGGAAGTGAAGAGCGAGCACCCCCTGTGGGTGACCGAACGGAGCCGCATTCTTTAGTTAGGTCATTAGAGCAGAATAACTGCCCTAATTAGCTAATGTTGATTGCCCTAATTACCTAATGATGTGATGGCACTCGAGCAACGAAGACCTCATCTGGTGACGTCACTCACTGATGGCATCATTGAGTGCTGCTCGAGTGACATCACTGGTGACATCACCAATTCTATTCACCTTATGCAGCCCCGCCCACTTGACCCATTGTATCGTTCCGACTTCCTGTTCAAAACGCCGGCTGTTTTACCTGCTCATACTAGTCTGACTCTCCTGGTCAAACCTAGTTTGACTCACATTATGTGTCAGACTAGGTTTATGAGTCACAGGAAGTGTAAATGATGATGATGATATGTATGTGTGTGTTTGTTAGTGAATAAATTTCAAATACAATCGGAACCTCCGATTGTATTTACACTTCCTGCTAGTCTCTCAAGCCCGACGGTCTCTTCTGCATAAGGTGATAATCATCAGTCGCTCCATGAGGTTGAGTTTTTCAGCGTAGAGCAGAGATGTAGGGAAACAGTAGATGGATGAATCCAGAAGTAGGTCGGTAATGCAACATAAAGGATGCCAACTGCCATAAAAACACCACAGAAGAAGATTTATCATGATTTTGAGTGTGTCCTGGAGGCTTTGGAGACCACTGTGTTCCAGACCAGGGGGGGTCTAACTCCCACAGAGGTCCAGTAGTGATCAGAAAGAACTGCTGGGAAAAGTCTTCTGGGTGGTATATGTCAAAGAGGCACCCACAAAAGAGAAGCGGAGTACATTCTGACTGCATCGAGGAGAGAAAAGCCTCTTCAAGACCCAAATCTCTCAGCAGGATCACGGCAGATAAAGGCCTCGCAGTGCTGTGGTGGACGTGACGATTTCAAAGTGACAGCAGTGAACGTTGCTTTTCAGAAAGCACAACGAAAACACAATCTGTGATTAAAGCCGACACGACTCTGCAGGGAGGGTGGCGGGAAAAATGTGTAGCAAGTATTTTCAAGAAACAAAAATGACGTGTCTATATTTTGCTCCGTTTCAGTTCCATATTGTTTTGAAAGCCAGTGAGTGGACTTGCAGGACGGCTTGTAGAAAAGCTTATTTGAATCAGTCGTGCGTTTTTCTCTCGTGGTTTTTAGAGGTTATTTTCATCACTGCGGAGAGCTTTGTGTCACCGATTTAAGCGACGGCATTAACGGAATAGATGCCAAATTATGGACATGGCAGGATTAAGGTTTCTACGCAGAATGGGGATTACAGCCTATAATGTAGACGTGTGGATGGCAAACAAAAAGGTGACAGCGACTGCATAAAACCTTGACACTTAACATTCATGGAGAAAAAAAATCCACGCTTCAACGGTAACACAAGCTCCATATCTGCACTCACGCCCCTAATCCTATTTCTACAATGAATTCACTCTCCGCCGTCACCTTTACGTTCCTCCTAAAACGGATTATTTCCTCGAGCCCTTCCTCGAGCCTTCTGTAACCTTGACTTTGAGGGGCTCCAAACAAAGAGTGTGTCACCTTCATTTAACAGCAGTGTTGGGGGGTAACTCATTACAAAAGTAACATATTACATGTAATATATTACTTTTAGCAGTAACTCAGTCGTATAACTTATTACAAATAGGATTTCAGTAATATTGTACCAGTTACTTTGTCAAGTAACACAAGTTAAGTTAAAAATAAATCCTCAAAGCACAAAGATACACTCATTTCCTAATCAAATTGTGTGTGATACAATTTAGAATATTGGACGGTTTACACTGACTACAAGGCGGTTGAAATTATGTTTCGGGATGGTTCCGGGGCGGCGATGTCATTCTGCTACTGCTGTTGGGGGGGCACGGTGGCTCAGTGGTAGAGCTGTCGCCTCGCAGTCAGAAGGTCCTGAGTTCGATTCTCGCCTGGGACACTGTGGGCGCTGTGGTTGTGTTCCCCCCCATATCTTCAGTGCCTACTGCCCAGGTGGGGTATCTCGTCGTAAGGGCCTTTCTGTCTGTGTGGAGTTTGCATGTTCTCCCCGTGCTCCCCCAGGGGGGTTCCTCCGTATATAACCCCCCCACTAAAAACATGCAGAAGATCAGATCGTCATCGTCATCCGACCAGTGACGACAACATCCGAAGTCGGTCCCCGTGCGCTGTACGAGAAAGCGACCACTGCTCCTGGCCTGCCCCAGGAGGAAAGGACAAAGCCAGGATGGGTTAAATGCAGAGGACAAATTTCACCGGCCACCGTCAGCATGTGTGTGTTGTGGCCCTCCGTGCATGTGTTGTAGTGTGTTGTGTGACAATAAAGACGGGCTGCCGTCTGAAAATCGTTGTTTTGCTGTAAGTACTGCAAAAGTAGTGTAATAAGTAACAAGTTACTCTACACAGAAAGTAATATTGTAAAGTAACTTATTACTTTCAAATGAAAGAAACTAGTAATATGTAGTATATTACATTTTGAAAGTAACTTGCCCAACACTGTTTAACAGCTACATACAGAAGACACATATGAAGTACAACACACCATAACTCAATATAATATAATAATATCAAAGTCACATAATATAAAGAGTGACATCAATTGTTTAGACTGCTGCTTGATTTAGGCAGGTTATTATTGCGAACAACTTCTGGAATCGTATTTGCCCAAGTGTTACATTTGCTGGTCATTATTTCCGAGGCCATTCCTCTCTGGCGAGGGATACTCAGGGCATCAGATTGACAAATAGCCCCCTTGAAAGGGAGCTAATAATCGGCTAACAGTTAAATTGATACCGCGCACCGTGCATTACGTGTGCTGTGATGTGCAGCGAGGCCAATACTTTTGGCCCAGAGTTATATATTCCATGCTGTCACCGAGCTGGGAGTTTTACAGCGCCACATGAAATCCAACTGCAGAAGTGTTTAGACAGACAGAATAAAAGCCCAATTACCCTGCTCACTCTCTGTTATCCCAAACGTCGACGGGAAAATCATACTTTGCCGTTACAGAGTCGACTCTAAATCCATCCTGTTTGCTATCCCTTGCCAACCGCTCGTTTTTTTTTTTACTTTCGGAGATCTTCTGCAATCAAACTGAGGTTACTGACACCATGTTTTTTGTTTTGTTTTGCTTTGTTTTTTGTGTGTTTTTTCGATTTACTCCCCATTTTCTCCCCAATTGTACTTGGCCAATTCCCCTCCCCCCCCCCCCCTGCTGCCCCGGTTGCTGCTCCACCCTCTGCCGATCTGGGGAGAGCCGTAGACTAGCAGCATGCTTCCTCCGACACATGCGCAGTAGCCAACCGCTTCTTTTCACCTGACAGCGGGGAGCTTCACCATTAGGACGTAGCACGTGGGAGGATCACGCTATTCCCCACCAGTTCCCTTCCCTCCGAAACAGGCGCCCCGACCGACCAGAGGAGGCGCTAGTGCAGCGACCAGGACAAATACCCTCATCCGGCTTCCCACCTGCAGTCAGACACCAGCCAATCGTGCCTGTATGGACGCCCGACCAAGCCGGAGGTAACACGTGGACACGAACCTGCGGCCCTCGCGTTGGTAGGCAGGAAATCTACCGCTACACTACCCGGACGCCCTACCAGTATGTTGTTTGCCATGTTTCTGTATGGCAGGGTGTAGAAATGTCTTTTGTATTAGGCCTACAATGTAGGCCCTACATTGTTCACCAAAGACTATTCACCAGTCGCCAACTTTGGCTGCTCGGCGTCCTCTCTGAACTTCCCTACAGCTGTGCAACAGTCTCTAACACAGGGGACAACTGTTGCCAAAAAAATAATTCTGAAGGAATGGAAGTCTTCATCTTCACCTTCTTTTCTATTGTGGTTAACGGACATGACTTCTGTTATACGGATTGAGAGACTTAGGTTCCTGAGGACCAACTCACTTAAGGAGTTTTCGGCTGTCTGGGATCGATTTCTGGTCTACCTCGATGAGGTTAGGGGCGACAGCTACCTCGATGAGGTTAGGGGCGACAGCTACCTCGATGACGTTAGGGGCGACAGCTACCTCGATGAGGTTAGGGGCGACAGCTACCTCGATGACGTTAGGGGCGACAGCTACCTCGATGACGTTAGGGGCGACAGCTACCTCGATGACGTTAGGGGCGACAGCTACCTCGATGAGGTTAGGGGCGACAGCTACCTCGATGACGTTAGGGGCGACAGCTACCTCGATGACGTTAGGGGCGACAGCTACCTCGATGACGTTAGGGGCGACAGCTACCTCGATGACGTTAGGGGCGACAGCTACCTCGATGACGTTAGGGGCGACAGCTACCTCGATGAGGTTAGGGGCGACAGCTACCTCGATGACGTTAGGGGCGACAGCTACCTCGATGAGGTTAGGGGCGACAGCTACCTCGATGACGTTAGGGGCGACAGCTACCTCGATGACGTTAGGGGCGACAGCTACCTCGATGACGTTAGGGGCGACAGCTACCTCGATGACGTTAGGGGCGACAGCTACCTCGATGAGGTTAGGGGCGACAGCTGACTCGCCTGGCTGGTATCTCGTGGACCCCTTGCGTGGGATTCCATGCATGTTCCTTACAAACACATAAACACTTTGTGTGGTTAGTAGAACCACGTTGTATTATCGAGTGTCTAATATGTATCTATTGTTTTGTTTGTTGTTTTTGTTTGTTGTTTTTGTTTGTTGTTTTTGTTTTGTCCCCCCCCCCCCGGTATCTGAGCCTGTTTTGTATTGTAAAAAAAAAAGTTGAAAATAAAATATTGAAAAAAAGATGTTAGCTGTAATGTGTGGACCCATGTTTGATTTCATTCTGTGCCCAATGAAAACACCTTGTCAGGTATTAGTTATTGGCAGGTTTAGCAGTCATATTGCCCTCCAGAAACTTTTTACAGTACATATTTTACATTTACATTTACAGTTGCCATCCCTCCGAACAGGCGCCCCGAACGACCAGAGGAGGCACCACTTCAGCGCTTCTTCCCATATTGTTAAAAAACGTAAACCTCAAACCAAAATCCTCAGGGTTACCATCCACAGCAAAAATACACAAGGCAGGCATCAAAGACACAAGCTGAGTTGCTATTACCTATAAATCTGTCCTTGCTAATTGGCGAGTTGAAAATGTGCGGCCTAATTGGTCCGATTAGAAAAGAGGTGCTTGGATTGGACAGTTGAACAGATTGACCCCCACCATCTTTATTTAGTCATCAATAGATGTTTGTCAAGATGTAAAAGAGGGATTCCGACAACACTTCCTTCGACACACAAATGTTCCCTTCGATTTTGGAGCCATTTCCAAAAACAAGTCTTACAGCATCAGCGAAGTAAAACATTTTCACACAACCCCAGGAAATATGGATTTAATATTTCAAAAGAGATGAAACTGTTTTCAAAATGTCAACAAGTTAATGGTGTTGGTATAAATACTGCAGACTGTATGAATAATAGAATTTCTCTTGGTGACGCTGGTGCAAACTATCACTTGGTCCAATACATCCAGACATCGGTTCTCAATGTGGGGTCCGGGGGGGGGGGGGGGGGGAGTAATCGAATTCTGGACAAAATCATATCAAACAATAAAAACATTCTCAGATTTTGGTCCGAGATTCAGGTTGCTTTCTCACTGGGAATGATTGCTTACGTTCCTTTCCGTTCCGCACCCGGGGCTCGATTGCCCCGCTCCCCTCTCCCCCGCTGGTCAGCTTTCACATTACAACATTTCTTCCGCACTCTGGAATGGAACGGAGTGCACTTGCGTCATCAGTATGCCTGGAGTGTATCCTCGCCCCTGTGTGTTTATGTCTATGTGGTTCGGAACAGTTGGCGTTCACATTCGCAAGTGTTCCGTTCCCGGGCACGCCTAAACGCTCCCCAGACCACCTTTTCAAGTGGGTCCTGTCACGGTTCCCCGGTTCTGCGCCCGGTCACAGAACGCAACGTTGACGCACTCATCAAACGTACTGGACCTGGGGTCAAAGTGTGCTCGGGAACGGTACCGGGTCGCCGGTGAGAAAGCACACGAAATCTCATCAAATGTGGGTCTGTGGTCATAATGTGGACTATAGGGGTCCTCGATATGAAAAAGGTTGAGAATCACTGCAATGCAAAATGTTCTGTTGTTTCACCCAAACTTTCTCATGGATGAACATATGAAATTACCTTGGCATGTGGCTGCTGAAAGGTGAGTCTGGAGCTGTTGATGAGCGGTGAGTATCTGAACAGGTGGGTGAATCTGTGGCTGCTGGGCTGGTTGTGCAGGACAGCTGAGAAGCAGATGTGAACTGTGTCCTTCAGCGCCTTCATCTGAGACTCCTGTCCCAAAACAAGATCACACATGAGAAGATTTACTGTGTGAATCCCTCTGTCCCTCCCTCTGTCACGCCCTCTCTCTGTCTGTCCCTCCCTCTGTCACGCCCTCTCTCTGTCTGTCCCTCCCTCTATCCCTCCCTCCCTCCCTCCCTCCCTCTGTCTCTCTGTCCCTCCCTCTGTCATGCCCTCTCTCTGTCTGTCCCTCCCTCCCTCCCTCCCTCTGTCTCTCTGCCCCTCCCTCTGTCACACCCTCTCTGTCTGTCCCTCCCTCTGTCCCTCCCTCTGTCTGTATGTCCCTCCCTCTATCCCTCCCTCGGTCCCTCCCTCTGTATGTCTGTCCCTCCCTCTGTCCCTCCCTCCCTCTGTCTGTCCCTCCCTCTGTTCCTCCCGCGCTCCATCCACATGAGTAATTAACTCAACGTTACAGAACATACAATACATACATACATACATACACTGTACATACACCTACACTTTATATTTATAATAAGTAATACTTATTACTTATTATTATTATTGCTATTTTTGCGATTATTATTTTTGCCCTTATTTGTGACTCTTTTTAACATGTAATATTTGATGTTTCTTTGATCTTATGTATACTACAGTAGGTAGTTGTTGCTTGCTTTGCCCTCAGAATTTCATAGTTCACAATGACCTTGTGTTATACTTATATTATGCTATACATATATGCACTTGATCAATAAAACACTTGACTTTGACAGTAAAGCATGTGGGAGGCTGTGCTTTCAAGTGATTTTAGAGCAGCTAGGAGGCAAAAAAAACGCAGAACTCACCACTGTGATAAAAAAAAACATACAAATCCTCAATAGGTATTTGAATTATTATTAATAATAATCTAAGAATGATACGTGTCCGTGAGTGAGTGAGTGAGTGAGTGAGTGAGTGAGTGAGTGAGCAGAACTTTGCTCTGCCACAGCTATGCCATTCTACATGCGATCGGGCTGAAACTTTCAGGGAATGTAAAGAGCACCCCGGGTGACCTGACGGAGCCGGAATTTTTAATTAGGTGATTGCCCTAATTACTTAATGATGTGATGTCATCAGTGATGATTTTCTGCTTCTTGACGATGTGTAAAGAGCTTTGTTGTATCAGCCTATGTTCACGTCCTCGACTGTAATTATGACATCACTGTCGACTCCTCGCTGTAATTATCATGTCATTGATCAGTAATCAAGTAATCAGTGATGCCATCAGTGATGATGTCATCCTTCCTGGCTGAGCAGAGTGGGTGGGTCTAACTCCCACGGTGGGGTCCAACTCCCACAGGGAGGGAGGGGGGAGACTGTGTGGGTTTAACTCCCAGGGGGGGGAGGTAGTCCAACTCCCACGGGGGGTGGTCCTAGTAATAATATAATAATAATCAT
Source organism: Poromitra crassiceps (assembly GCF_964638095.1). Lineage (NCBI taxonomy): Eukaryota > Metazoa > Chordata > Actinopteri > Beryciformes > Melamphaidae > Poromitra > Poromitra crassiceps. The sequence goes on along the minus strand of NC_139645.1, from coordinate 9,301,745 downwards.
AATCATAATAAAATGCCACATAAGGGCAAGTGTGTACAATGATAGAGAGTGGATATTTTCTGGCTTTGAATGCGATTCAGCCAATCAGAGCTCAGGACCAGAATGATCCATTTTATAATCAGCCATTTACTTCATGCAATTAGCAGCTGATCTAACTTCCCCCCCGCAGTAACAATCTCTGTCAATAACTAACCACATATAAAAAATAACATCCCACCTCATGAATAACAACATCAACAGCATGCCTTCAACCGACTGCAGAAAAATATTTTGAACGCGCTCTTATACATGCTCAATAATGTGAAAATGGTTATTTCTTCACCCCCACACAGTCATTTCACCTTTACCCCAAACACATAATTGCCAAACCTCACGGTTTTCCTGGGAGACTCGTGATTTTCATGACCCTCTCCCCTAGTCTCTCATCTCTTCCCATGCATTCCCTCCCATATTTTGATAAAAACTTCAAAAGATCTGCCCATTTGCAATACCTCTTAAAAATAGTACCTCAAAAAATCTACAGTAGCTCCTATACTCTCACTGCTTTTTACAGTCAACAAACGTTACACCAAAAATGCAGTCTCCATGGTTACGCTATTAGCGGTTTTCTGTCTTCACGTCTGTCACAACACTGTTGAAAAGGCATAGCTGGGATTCAAGGAGAGAGCCTCAGTTTCAGGCAAATATGTTTTTAACTGTGAGAAGCTTATTGAGAAGCTTACACTGCTACGGATGTCCGTCTTTAAATTAGTACAAAAAAAATAATCTTTTAGCACATTTAGCTCTCGCTCTACACATCTACACAAGCCAAGTGTGGTATTATTGTAATTTTAGAGTAGACAGTTGGACATAATTCTTCTCCATAATCTTTGTTATTAGTTCAGTGGACGTTTGGCAAGTATGCCCTATGCCACATCCCCGAAAACCTTACCTTTTTTTCCAGCACTTTATAGCTTTTCAGTTTACAAGTAAAGAACTGCACCCCCTACAGGTGGGGTCATTTCTCTCCTCAGAGTGTGATAGAGTATTTGAACAGATCAGAGACAGAGACAAAAAAACAAAACTACTATACCTAGGAAGACAACCTATCAAAATATCAACCTCCCAAAGGGGAAAAAAAAGAAGGTATATAATGAAAGGTGTTTTCTTCGTTACTCACCTTGTCTAGTGCGGTCTTCTCCAGCTCTTCCTTGGCTATAGTTAGTTTGTGCTCCAAGTCCATCAGCTGCTGCCCCTGCAGAAAGACATGACTTTTGAAGCAATTGAAGTCTGCAAACAAACAGCGTTACTGCATCCCCGCCTCATCTCCACACCACTATTAACAAGGGCTGATGCCAGATACTGTACGTCTCGCCCCCGGTAGCCTAGCCCCTTAAATCGCGAAATATATTACGCGTCCGCGAGGACCGCGAGTGCCCCTGCCAGAATAGACGTCCCTTCGCGATCGGCGAGTTTTCGATTCCACCCAAGATTTTCTAACTAGACGCGTGAGTGAGTTTTTTCAAAAAGAACGGTCACTTCCCCCAGGAGAAACTGGAGTACACGAGCTCAAAACGTTTTCTCATCCGGATGGGCCTATCTCACAACAGCCATTTTGTGTCTAAAAGGCAGGTAGGGTAAACAGGTGCAACCAAAACATTAATGAGGATTTTCAACTTCGAATCCATTTAGCTGTCCCAGTGCTGGGGCTGCCTTTTAGACACAAAATGGCCCATTCCGTGCCTCTCATTTGCGTGCGACACATCGACGTCCAGCAGAAATCTGACTTCAACTCAGAACTCAAATACATCTTTCACATGTGGCCATAATCCTCTTCTGTAATATAGTATATATATATATATATATATATATATATATATATATATATATATATATATATATACTATATATATATATATATATAAGTCCATTTCGGTCACGACCCCAAGGTTGGGAACTGACCTAGAGAAAAAAAATGTATTCCCGGGAACCGCTAATTTAGAGACTTGGATGCAGTAATTGTAAATCCATATCTGCCTCTGTATGCTCCTGATATACTGTAGAAGCTCAGAGTATATGGAGCAGCCCTGGCATTACAGACAAGAAAAGAAAAGAAAAGAAAAGTGAAAAAAGAAGATGATCGTAGTTCTATCATATGGACAAGGATCTAGTTTGAATTTAGCACTAATGCTTGAGGTCAAAATGCCTCCGCCGGTCAACAGGAAAGGTAGGGTAAGATAGGAATCGGACATCTAGGGTTCGTTCAGAGCCACACTGAAAACGATCTGTTCTATTTCCTGGGTAGAAAAGTTTAATTTGGACAGTAATAAGAGTAGACCCACTGAAATCACCAGCGCCCCCTAACGAGCGGCGTCACTTCAACTCTGCTCGAATTCATTCCACAAGTTCCAACAACTCGCACACAAAAGGCTTTTTTGCCAGTCGATAATTCAGTGTAACTTCATAACGGTATCAACAGAGGGCCCCGAGGAGCCGCTGGTTACAATATTGATCCATTCATCAGGCAGAAGAAGAAGAAGGGCACCCGTAATATGAGGTGGAAATTTACATGCAATCTATTGAAAGCGGGCGGTGGTGATGGAGTTCCTGCTGCGAACGTTTATACTGTGTCTTTTACTGGCCTCTCAAAATGATAAACTGCACAGCCACTTCCATTCTGAAGCAGCCAAGGTCAGCTACCCCCCACAAACAGCCACAATCTCTGGAAAAGCAGGCTTCAATGGTATTTTTGTTATTCTTTTTGACAGCGGTAATGCGGCTGATTGATGGTACTTTTTTAACGAGTTTTTAGCGAGTTAAGTGGTATTTTAGCGAGTTTTGTCTGAAAGCAGTGGGGGGGAAGGGGGGGGGGGGGGTGCTTATTGGCATTTCATCCGATTTCATCTGACTATTCCTGCCAGCAAAGTGGTCGTTTCATGACCGTCTGATGAGTCATTTGTGTTTCAACGCGCCGGCGCGGTCAAGGACGGGGCAACAACGCTCGCCATTAAGTTTTCAAAGAAGCCAAAAAAATCAGATCTTTCTCTCAGAAGGTCCATTTTTCCATTCTAGGGGATTTTTTGAGGCTATCGCAAAAGCCATTCGTAGTTGATGGGCTGTGCTCAAGAGGGGGATCCAAAGTAATAAAGTTTGAGGAATAGTTGTTTAATCATCGACACAAAGGCGTGTATATAATCTCTGTGTGGCAAATGACAATTGAGACGCATTCACTGGTACAAGGACTGAAGTATTTCCCAAGAAGATAGAGGGTATAGGGGACGCTGAGGGGTCAGCACGAGCGTGCTGTTTGCAATTTAATTGAGAAATAAGATAGGGGACGTTTTAAGAGTCTTACTTCAAAGAGATATGCTGCCGTCTTATTAGAATTTGAGGTGAAATAATTGGCAAGGGAGACGATGGTATAATATTACATTTGGTCATAAGACTATAAGCTTATTTTTCATCCATGCAGGAAATCAATACAAAAAGCAATAGAAGTGTGTATTTATTTGTGTTGAGTAGAGATTAAACAGAGAAAAACAGCAAGAGTACTTTAAAAAATAATCATCATACAGTGGGATCCGCTTATAGTGATCACGGGTATAGTGATCAACCGCTTATATTGATCAAAATAAGCTTCGTTCTGAATCATTCCTATACACATGCCGTTTAAATAATTCGCTTATAGTGATAAAAAAAGCCTGATGAAGAAGGTGGCCCAGTACCAGCAGCTAATGGTTCAGGACAAGGCCAGCGAGATGAGGAAACTGTCACAACGACACTAAAGACACCTTTAAATGAATGAAGTCAATATCCGATTAACTAACACACCATACGCCAAAGCCATGCAGAACTGAAGCTTGAGGCGGGCTCAAGCTGATCTGACGCTTAACCGGTCACACCATAGGGGCAGTGTCTCTTTTCCTCAGCGCTGGGCTCGGAGCTGCTGCTCCGGCCCCTCCCACCCCTCACTCACAAATTGCATTGACTGCCTGCCTGGCAGCTCGGGATCAGCGCGCAGCACGTTTGGAAAATAGAACAGAAGCTGAATCTATCGGTTCGGCGTTGGCGTTGGCGTGGCGTCAGTGTGGCTTCATTGTGGCGTGGCGTGTGGCCGGTGTGAACGGACTCGCCTGTTAACAAGGACGCTGAATTTAAACTGCGTGGCTTTGGCGCGGGATTGGCGTATGTTGTGAATGTGCACTAAGGCCTACAAAATAACCCTTCGGCCGGAGGCAGAACTCGCCATCTTCGGCTGCTTGGAGCCATCTCTGGACTTCCCTACAGCTGTGCAACAGTCTCTGACACTGGGGACAACTGTGGCCAAAAAAGTCATTCTGAAGGGATGGAAATCCCCCTCTTCACCCTCTTTCCAATTGTGGTTGACAGACACGATCTCCAGCCTAGTCACCCGAGCAGCAACTAAGGACTTGAGCTCATTAATATCCGCCCTCAAACTCAAAATTCAGCCCGTTTCAGGTCCAGAGAGACAGAGGGAGCCGGGGGAGAAGGCTGAGGCAAGGCATCTGTGGTGTTGGAGTTCATACAGAATGGGGAGGCGACAGGATTACAGGCTATCCGGACCTCCTTGTTCAAGAATGCAGAGAAACACATGAGACAAGGATCATCTCCGGACTCATCCAATTATTCAGCAACAATTTGGCTCCAGCTCCGCACCAAAACCTCTGGCAACTTTCTGAGCAGCTTGTGGTTCTCTGCGCAATCATCTAAGATCGCCACACCTTTGACGTGTGGAATCGCCGGTGCACATCCTTGTAGGAAGTCTGCAGATTCTCTAAGGGCTAGCGGATTGGTTGCACTGATGTTAGGCCAGCTGGCAAGTTTAACTCGGAAAGCTTTCTGCACAATGAACGGGTTCCCATACATCTCTTGTAGAACCCTCCAGGCACCTACATAATGTGTCCTCCGAGTTCGTGTAGAAGAATCCTTCAATGGCATTGCGTGCCTCTCCAGCGAGGTACCTTTTCAGATAAAACATCTTCTCACTTGCTGGGAGGGGCTTCTGATCGATAAGGGTCATGAAAGACATTTGCCACGAGCTCCTGCAGAGTTGCCTGGTTAACCGAACCAGAGTTGAGAACCGGGATCTGGTTGGGTGTTGACTGGGCGATTAATAACTCTGAATCCTCCATCTCGGTCTTGATTGCTTTAACTTTGTCCGCTGAATCCATGTTAGGATCCGGTCGTACTGTTAGGCGGGGGTCAAGTGGATTCATTCGCAGACACTTGGCAGCTTGAACACTGGACTCTTGGTAACTGGGAACTCTAGGCGCTTGGTAAGTAGAAACGGCAACAGGCAAATCTGGAGACTGAAGGCTGTTGTAAAATCGATCGGAAATTAGATTTACGACCGGATACCACTGCCCCAGAACATGACATTAGGGATGCACCGATTGATCGGCACATGACCGGAAATGGCCAATTTTCAGCTGATCGGCCTCAACCAGTGACCTGCGCCGGTCAGTCCACATAGCCGTTTGTGCCGGTCGGCTCCCCGCTTTTTTTGTTTGGTCAATTACCTGCACGATGCACGCGTTCACGTGACGTGCGCGCAGCCCACAGATGGGCTGCAGCCAAAATGAAACACAAACGCCAGCATGTCCTCCTCATTGTGGAAATTGTGCAGTTTGTCACACATGCAAGTCGAAAATAACACAGTTGTGGTATATTTAACGTATACCACACTAATAGACCACAGTTATGAGAAAACTAGCTCACTTCAGGTCGTGATATATGCTTATATAAGTGTTTTCGCATGACCCTTAGGTGTGCTATAATGATATTTATAAAACGGCTCTCTCAAATCAAGCAATCTGATTGGTTCACAGCCATTGTATAAATCCAGTAACCCACTCCAATAACCCATGGCCATGGGTTATTGAGTTGCCATGGCAACTCTCTTACTAAAAGGCTTTGGTTACCTCAAATGACAGTGTAGAAAAAACAAATGGCAGAGACAGCTGTCAGATCCTTGTGAATCGATCTTCGCTTATAACTTTACTAATACTTCGCAGAAAATTATGTTTTGTACAAGAATAGACGCGGGCTAATGTCTTCTTTGCAAAAAAAAGGCTGTTAACCCCGCATTTAACCCCGTAACGTTAGTTGGTGTCAGGCTTTGCAGAAAGCTCTCAGCTTCTCAGCAAGCGCTGAGAATGCAGCGCTGCGCTCGAGCTGCGTGTCGGGCTTTCCAGAAAGCTCTCAGCTTCTCAGCAAGCGCCAGGATTGGCCAATGTCAACTTCAGTCTCCAGAACGATCCAATCAAATCACCCGCACGTTCTTGCGGTCCCGCCTTACAGTAGTGTTTCAACTGACTCTACCAGAATGCCATGGCAGTCGGACTTATAGTATTACTATTATTATTATATTATCATACTTGGAAACCGTTTTATAAAAGTAATATAGCACTCGAGCAGCGGGTGTTGTGTCATATATCCCGCTGATCAGCTGTTATCCCACTCGGCCTGCGGCCTCGTGGGATAACAGCTGATCAGCGGGATATATTTGCCACAACACACTGGCTCTCATGCTATATTGCTTAAATATAACATATACCACGCCCTGTCGTGATCTATTGCTTAAATATATACTAGCCACACTGTAATGACACAAAGCGGGTTGAAAGGACCTCCTTTAAGAGCACATAGGAAAACGCAGCCCACTCTCAGTTATCTTCTGAAGGATCTGAAGACTGTGTGTGTGTGTGTGTGTGTGTGTGTGTGTGTGTGTGTGTGTATGTGTGTGTGTGTGTAGCATGTGTGTGTGTGTGTGTGTGTGTGTGTGTGTGTGCGTGTGCAGCACTATAGGTTGCACTGCCGGCGGAGAGCCATCGCATCCATTACAGGCAGCATCATCACAGGCTAGTCCTGTGAGGACTGCAGGCACAGGGCCACTGACCCAGAAATGCTGACTTTCAGGGTTAGTGCCTCCGAGCCATGGAGTTCCATAGTAGTCCATTACAAAGAGGTGTAGGTCAGTGGGGTAGTAGCCACTCTGCCAGACGAGCCATGCAACTACATCAAGCCGTCATTTTTATATATTTTTTATTTTTTGTTTTATACTTTCGCAGTCTTACGGGAAAAAATCAGCCCCGGGGCAAATTTAAGAGTGGCGTGAGAGGAGAAGATGTGAAGGGCTAAATAGGACTGCCAAAAAACAGTGTCCCACAGGAGGAACGCAGGCCCAGATCTTTGAATGCTGTGACTAAGCAAGTGAAGGGGAACCCACCTCCTCCTCCGCCTGCTCTTTAGTGCTTCACACTTTGTGGCTTGGATGCGGAGAGTCAAGCCTCTCTCTCTCTCTCTCTCCTCTTAAGGGCTTTTCTAACAAGGGCAAGTGCCTCTGGATGGAAGGCCGTTTTGTGTTGTTGGTTAAATCACCATTCATCTCATTTCGTTTCATGGTCATATTTTGCATCTGATATAAGAGCTTCCTGCAGTTAACTACACTATTGCAGAAGCTTTTAACCCGGGACCTTTTTGACTCCTCTGATCCGCTTGGATATTTGAAAAGGCTCAGTGAATAAAATATACAAAGGGAAAAAATAAAAATAAAATACTCTTATCATGTGGATTTAAATGATACAACGCATCCATTCCGTCTCCTTTCTTGCAAGGTTGCTGCATACATGTCTCTGACATATTCGGCGAGTGAGACATTGAGTTGCACAAATGCACTTTGATTTGAATTCATTTCTAGAAATCTCAATGCCACGACAGATATGCTGTCTGTTGTAGTGTCTGTCCATATCTGCATGTGTGAGATGTCTTATGACTAATAACCTATACCAATTAATAATGTGTATGCAATTATAGCTTATTGAATATGAAATGCCAATCAATGGAACTTCAATTTTATACAACATACAGTAATCATCACAGACTTTTTAGTTGCCTCATGGTCAGGCTGCCTGTCTGACTGACGGCTGAGTCTCCTCCGCGAGATGACGTTTTCTGTATCTGCATAGGTGGACACTGGGGACGTGTCCCCACCACTTTTTTTTTAAATGGCCGATTTTGTCCCCATCACTTTTTTAAAAGCATCATTTGGAAGCGGGGGGAGGTCTGAAGAATATAGCTTGCAGCAATAAATGTTAACTAATAAATGAGAATGGTTTGGTTTATTTGCACAATAAGAAAACGTACAATGCAATGCAAATATACAGTGGCAGATGATTGCTGCATGTGTAGAAGAAACACGTGCGCATTGTCCAAAAAACAATTTACGTTAGGGGGTGTGGCCACACTGATCCGTAGTGGTGTCTGTCCGTCTGCGTTAATTTCTCTGTTCACTTCCATTACTTTTCAAGACAGCTGTCCGTCTGTCCGTGGAGCACTGATGAAGCGTACGTCTCCAGCAAATTTGCATACGTTTCGATGGACAAAACGTTTGAGGGGGCTGAACTTTTTCTGGATAGATGGATTGGTTGGACGGTCTGTTCTCAGAGCGGAAATGGAGGAGCGGAAGTCACCGCCATGAGCCATCACAGTCTGCATCGATAAAAACTTTGTTTTAGAGCCACAACACGAGGAATCAGCGTGACGTCATGACACCGCAAATCCCCCGGAAGCGCGGCAGTTAACTAGTATGAGTTATGCCAAACAAACGTTCATATCTCAAATACTATACATGACATCGCTTATATTTTGACATTCTGAGTGAGAGCAGAAGTAGCTGCTCAAGAGTTTGATGTATAATATATGCACGTCGTGTTAAAGTTGTGTGACTGTCACAGTTTTTAAAATGTAAACAACATAGAGGCTAGGGTGAGACATTCAAGGCTGGCTCCATAGGGTCCTATTGTCGTTTTTCCCCAAGTGATGCGGTTTGTTTACCAAAATGCTACTCGGCTGATCCCTCATATATTGTTATGAGGGATATGGGGGGCATGGTGGCGCAGTCGGTAGCGCTGTCGCCTCACAGCTAGAAGGCCCTGAGTTTGATTCTCGCCTGGGATGCTGGAGTTGTGACCCCCCCATATCTTCAGTGCCTACTGCCCAGGTGGGCTATCTCGTCGAAAGGGCCTTTCTGTGTGGAGTTTGCATGTTCTCCCCGTGCTCCCCAGGGGGTTCCTCCGTACATAACCCCCCACTAAAGAAAAAGCGAACACTGCTCCTGGCCTGCCCCCCCTGGAGGAAAGGACAAGCCTGGATGGGTCAAATGCAGAGGACAGATTTCACCGGCCACGTCAGCACGAGTGTGTGTTTGTGGTCGCATGCATGTGTTCAAGTGTCCGTGTGACAATAAAAGACGGGCTTGTCCGTCTGAAATCGAAATCGTTTAAATATTAACAACTAGCCAACAGATGGTGGGCTTTATGGAAAAAGCGTGACTCGAACTGGCCGACCGTTACATCAAACTGCCCATTCAGTGTGGCGCTTTATTGCCACATAAGTAACGTAGCGCACAGAGCTAACAGCTAGCTAACGCCAGCTTTCTACTTCTTTCGGTTTATAGGCGGGTCGCTGACACCTACTTGGTGCCTACCGCCACCTGCTGTACAAGTGGGTTGCTTGTACATCCAACGGGCATACAACTATCCATTTTATAATTCTCTCCATTTTCTGAGGGATCAGTGTGGCCACGGCCTTATTGCTTCAGTTGTTTCTACTTTGTTATATCTTTGAGCAGTGATATTGGATATTGTTATATTATGTCGGGGGTGACTGACATGCACTGCTGCTTTCACTAGATGTGATATTGCAATCCGGGCGATGATGGCAACATTGCCTTTTATTCATTTTGCAAAGCTTGAACTGGAAAGCTTCCTCTGTATCTGTCCTCGCTCCTCTATACCAACAACGCAGGTTATCAAACACCTTCATGGTCTCATATCAGATCGTCTCCTCCACGTGTGGGATCCCAACAGGGAAAGACTGCCTTCTCATTCTATGCCCCCGAAAAGATGGAATAGGCTTGAGGATACCTTAAAACTGGAGCAATTGGTTTCCCTAGAGGCCTTTAGAGCAGTGGTTCTCAATTTTTTTCACATGAGGGACCCCTAAACTGACAAACGGACCCCCATTTGATAGGATTTTGTCCCACGGTCCCCCATATGATAATAAGATTGATGCTTTTAGATGTTTTATTAGGCTACAGAAAGTGTATAAAACCTATGACCAAAATAGTCATTGTGTTACTTATGAATGGAATTATAGAAAATAAATGGAAAATAAATGACCCCCCTTTTGGCTGGGGACCCCCTGGAACCCCCCTCAAGGGCCCACTGGGGGTCCCCGGACCCCCATTTGAGAACCGCCGCTTTAGAGTGCTCATAGAGCATACATGGGCAAATTACGGCCCGCGGGCCGGATGCGGCCCGCCATGGAATTGCAAAAAAAAAAAAATTTTTTTTTTTTTTTTTTACACAGTGCACCTGAACGCAACATGCAAGATACCCGCTGAATAAATGTCCAAATGTTCATGTCATTCTGGCCAATACTCCACTTCTGTTATAGCATTTCAGTCTGGAATATGGAATATCTTTCAATAATCTTTATGACTAAAAGGCTACATTGAATTAGAAATTTAAATAATTAACTCATTGGTTTTGGATTTATTTAGCTTCAAGACTGCATTTTTGTTCGTGTGACCCTCAACACAGGCTTTGATTATCCCGGGCCACTTACTGATACTTATGCTTAAATTAACCCACTCATATTCTGATTTATTTCAAGAAAAACATTTTGGCTAGTGGAAATTCTAATTGGCTGGTAACTTTAAAATCTAGCAGCCATATTGGCAGGTGGTCAAAAAACTTAATTTCAAGCCCTGAGAGCAGGTGGTGACATAGGAGTGAGTGAGAAAACGATGAAATATTGGTGGTTAAGACTGAATAATGACATCACAACTGTTAATTTAAAATGAGTTATTCCTCTAAACGTGGCTTCAAATGCACCAAATTTTTCACGCTGGCCCCGTTCGGCCCTCAGCAAAACCTGGTAGCGAATACATTTTTTGTGGCCCTCTCTATCATCAAAGTTACCCATCCATGGGTTACGGCATGACAATATTTGTTCGGCCCCCGGCAACAATCTGGGTTTCTCATGTGGCCCCCCATGAAAAATAATTGCCCACCCCTGTCATAGAGGCTACCTTGCACGGGGAGTGCTCGTGTTTTATTTAATGTATTTTATCAACCATATTCTTATTGCTTGTTATTGTCTGTTTTTCATCTTGTCTGTCTGTAATGTTGTAACTTTTTCTATGTGTTTTATACAGGGCGCTCTTGTAAATAAGAGCTCGCTCTCAAGGCCCCCCCCCCCATCCTGTATAAATAAAGGCAAATAAATAAAAACAAAATAAATTGGCATTGTTCGCTTGACATGGTTTTGCAGCTGTGGATGTGATGCATATGGATGAGCGTACTTGTGCGGGGGAGGTGCGTTTTATGCTGAGGATTTTCGTATTGTCGACTCTGTACTGTAGTAGCCTGTATATAGGCCCTTTTGACGTGCCGATATGATTTCTCTCTCTCGCTGCAATCATCAACTCTGACCTCATAAAAATCCCCCCCCGTTACATTGCCTAAAATGGCATCATGAAGAAGTTCTAGTCTCCCATCTGAAATAAATGAAGCATGTCGACTGTCTCCTGCTTCCGTTGCAGATGGGCAGAGGTGTGACTTTCATGTGTCACACTGTGCACACTCAGTGTTAAACGGCACACAGGAGGTAATCTAACGGAAATGTGTCTCGCCTGATAGTGACGTTAGAGCGGTGTCGACTCATTCTAGGTGACAACTCAAACGCCCACCAGTGTTGGACCGTCATTTTTTTTTAATCTGAGCTCATGTCATGTCTCTCAGCTTATGTCCCGACCATATTTCAACACAAAGTGACGCTCTTGATTTTAGGTGACTCTTCCCTACTTCTTGCTTTCTGTCCGCCGCCGACGCACTTGAAGACACTTTTGGAGGGACGACCGATGAGTTAACGACGCATTTCACTCTGACCTTTTCGCCCCGGAAGACAGAAACAGAGGCGGTCGTCTCTCCCCACAGACGACCGGGGGCGCTTTTCCGTTCCGATTGTTCATCGTGCATCGTTTGGCGAGACAAAGACAGCGGTCGAATTAGCCTCGACCTCGAGAGCAAATCGCCGGAGACCGTCGTGTTTTAAAAGGGCCCACATGAAATGTTTGGTGACATTGAGCAATAAGGTTGTTCGGGTGAGTGACTGATGCAATTTTGTGACAACGATTTACGGGCCGGTGACACCAGCAAACAAGTCAATGCATCCATCATTCACAGGCTAAAAATAGAACGCGGAGCGGATCCGCCAGGGACTGGGGACATCAAATCCAATGATTGAGGGTTGAGTTCCTTTGTATTCATTTCTGTCACTATTCAGTCTGACAAAGCGTTTGAAACGATGAGACTGCAGGGATCAAAATGTACATTTATGAAATGACATCACGGCACAAATGTCAACTGGCACTCCTCAAACTTTACAGCGCAAACAAGGGCGGAAAGGTCACACCTTCTACCAGTCAATGCCAATAGTGATACTGTGCGTCAGTGCTGCGGGTAACTCATTACAAAAGTAACATATTACATGTAATATATTACTTTGAGCAGTAACTCAGTAATATAACTTATTACTTAATAGGATTTCAGTAATATTATACCAGTTACTTTGTCAAGTAACTCAAGTTACAAATTGAGTTACAAAAAATAATCAAAGCACATATTTAAATCAAGATACAATCATTTCCTAATCAAACCGTGTGTTCTGCTACTGCCGTTATTACAGTGAAAGTAATGCAAAATTAGTGTAATAAGTAACTAGTTACTCTACACAGACAGTAATATTGTAAAGGAACGTATTACTTTTGAATGGAAGTAACTAGTAATATGCACTATATTACATTTTGAAAGTAACTTGCCCAACACTGCTGTGCGTACATACTCAGATCAAAGAACACTTAGTCCTGGCAATGGAAAAGACTTGTTATATAAGTCTACAGTCGTTTTTTTTAGTTGCCAACATTATTTATATATTTCACAGCACACAGAAAGAAGTGGCAAGTTTCTGATGCCCTATAAATGATGTGCTACCCAATGAATTGTGCCAAAACACAGCGTCATTTGTGATTCGTGTCTCGAAGATGTCCAAAAATATCTAATGCATAATTCCATATCAATTTCATCCACCGCTGTCCACATTATTTATGGACATACGTCTCGTGATGGGAAGGGACGGATCGGCTCTTGCGGGCGGAGGAAATAGAGGACAGGACTTAGCGGTATACGTGGAATCAGCACCGGTGTATAGTAATAGAGAGGCAAAGTGACCGCCTACTTCCTGCTTCAGCACTGTACCAGAGATTTTCATCCGCCATTTATTTTCCCATACACATTTCGTAAAATGCTTATAAAAATAGTTTCACTGGTTCAAACCAAACGGTACAGATATATTTAGAAACAGGATAAATCGCTTAACATTTTGCGTAAAAACGTAAAAAAAAATGCGGGTTTAAAGAAAATATTTTTTCTATGTTTTTTTAAGTTTTGGTCCGAGTGAAATATTCTATGGTCTCTCCCGATTATAGCGTTAGCTGGACCGTTTGGTTCGACAAAGTCAAACTATTTTATAAGCATTTTACGAAATGTCTATGGGAAAATAAATGGCGGATGAAAATCTCTGGTACAGTGCTGAAGCAGGAAGTGACGTTCCACTTTGCCTCTCTATTGCAGAGTGAATTAATTGGAGTGTACCTCCCCTGATGGGATCATACTAAGGTCGGTTCTGAAGTACGTGTTTACCCCTGGTCTGGAACCGCGCTACAAAGCCCCCCGCCCCCCCCTTTCAGTTTGAGCTTACCTTAAAAATTAAATCCTTTTTGCCGTACCGCAGTTCCTTCAGTTGAGCCTGGATCTTTTTGGACTGCAAGGGAAAGATAAGGGAGAATAAGTGTTAGCGCATTCAAATAGCCAAATTGGTTTTAGATCACAGTCGCAGGATTCTGCCGGCTGCCTCCTTTGTGAGTGTTCCCGGGGCAGCGCTGCTGTGTGTCTTAAAGCGAGGCCCTGGTGAGAGAGGAAGGGAAAATATCAAATCTCCACTTCAGTGAACTGCAAAGTCCACACAATGATGCAGTCAGGCGCTGGCTTCCTGTCAGGCGCTGGCTTCCTGCCCCACTGTCTAAACTTTGAATTCCCACTCCCCACGACACACACAGCCAGGCGCCGCGCGCCGCCACGCACGCATGAAGGTACCTAGGTCGCCTGTCATCTGTAAACCCCGCGCACGCACACACACACACTGCACGAACACACACACACACACACTGCACGAACACACACACACTGCATGAACACACAAAACACACACATGTGACCAGCTCTCCCTGACACCCCTCTCTTCCAAATCAGTGGGCACATGCAACACGGAGGCTGTCCTAGATAGCAGGAGACACAGCCATCCTCAAAGACGCCTGTGATGTGAAGCACGGACACTATGAGCCTCTGCTGCAGCCAACTCTGCTTTAGTTCAGACGCTGCGGCTCCCTCGGCTGGTTGGGGGTGGGATGGCGGGGGTGGTGGTGGGGGGGGTGGGTTTTTTAGCTTGGCTGTTTTTCCTCATGTGGGCGTTGTGCTGTGGAGCCCCTTGGGGACCCGCCGCGCTACATGCAAATCAAACTTGACTTGACTTCACCTCCCCGGAACTGTTGTGCATAACATCGACAGAGCCAAGTTCAAGTTTTCAAACAGGAATACATGAATAGGTGAGTGCGCGTCAAAACTTCAGCCATTATGCAAGTTTTGTTGACTTAATCAACACTTTGTGAAGACAAAAAGTCAAAAAGAGTTCATGTGAAAGAGTAATATTTCAGTTTTCTTTTAATTCAATTCAATTTAATTCAAAAAACTTTATTAGTCCCCGCAAGGGGCGATTTAAGGCATGAATACATCCAAAAACAAAACAAGAGACATACATGACACTGTTAAAGCAAGGATCCCTGTATAGACGGTTTTCACCGGAGCGCAACCCCACAGCATTCACTTTTTCTCAGCAGTCGGCAAACTGCAGAAATATTCACTCGACATTGTTACTTTTGTTTTCGCCGCTCAGCTGTATAGACGGTTTTCACGGAATGGTCAGTCCTGCACTTGAATGTTTTTTTCTCTTTTATGTCCATAGCAAACACTGCAACAGGAAGTGAGCGGGGGTTCAATTTAGAATGTTTTTGTTGTCAAGTTAAAACCGTCTATAGCTGATTTATTGAAATGCAGTTCTCATCTCTGGCAAATAACAAATTTAATGTTAACAACTGTAAATCCATCTACCTATCTATCTATATATCTACAGTATCTATCTATATATATATATATCTACAGTATCTATCTATCTACAGTATCTATCTATCCATCTATCTCTATCTCTCTCTCTATCTACTGTACAATGTGACATTGCGTCTAAAATGCATTCTACGCAGCACTGATGGATAAATTCACTTCAGAAGATTGTGTGCACTTTGCCAGCTCCTTTTCCTCCTTTATGACAGTCTTTATTTTGTTATTTCTATTCCCATGGAGCCTCCGTGTCCCAAGACGGCCATCGCTGGCTTGTGTAACTAGATCCATGCTTCCCGGGGCCGCTCATAAACACACTGTAAGGTTAGATAAACACAGAGGTGAGTTCAACACTGCAGCTCAGTGTGTTTGATCAGCGATGGTGAAGTGTGTTTTTGGTGTGCCACCCAGGTCACCAAATTAAACGTGGCTGAATTACATTTATTTGCACCAGCCTTTTCGGATACGAGCCGGTAAAACACGATTTTAGACGGACAAGCCCGTCTTTTATTGTCACACGGTTACACATCAACACATGCACGGACGGCCACAACACACACATGCTGACGGTGGCCGGTGAAATTTGCCCTCTGCATTTAACCCATCCTGGCTTTGTCCTTTCCTCCGGGGGGCAGGCCAGGAGCAGTGGTCGCTTTTCTCGTACAGCGCCCGGGGACCGACTTCGGATGTTGTCGTCACTGGTCAGATGACGATCTGATCTTCTGCATGTTTTTAATGGGGGGGGGGGTTATATACGGAGGAACCCCCCTGGGGGAGCACGGGGAGAACATGCAAACTCCACACAGACAGAAAGGCCCTTACGACGAGATACCCCACCTGGGCAGTAGGCACTGAAGATATGGGGGGAACACAACCACAGTGCCCGCAGTGTCCCAGGCGAGAATCGAACTCAGGACCTTCTGACTGCGAGGCGACAGCTCTACCACTGAGCCACCGTGCCCCCAGATTCATATAAAGAAGCTACCATGATGGAGTGTTAACTACTCACAGTGCTAAATGCTGTGAGCTCCAAACTGCCAAAGCATCGGTTTACGATCTGCTTAGAATAACCCTGGTGCGCCGCTTCCACTGCAGATCTTCTGTCTTATTGTATACGATTAAAATCCTCCTGCACATGTTAAATATGTGTACAAAATACTTATAAACTAAAGAAAATACACACTGTTACACAAGTGAACTGGCCAGCCTCTCGCAATCTTTCATAATATTCAACAAACGGTTATTATTTTGTTGTCAACAATGACAATATCCCGCAGCTGATGGTAGCCTACATGTATATTCTCCTCAGGACCATTCTTTGCATACTTGCACTTTGTATTGTGTTTACATTTCGAATATATGTTTGTTGCACTATGTTACTTTTTACCCCTACCAGGATTCTAAGCCTGTATCATCTGGCAGGGGGACTAACAATGGAAACCAGTCCTGTGACTGTAATTGTCGTGCATTTACATTTTTTTGAAATGTTCATTAATGTACACCTGTCCCCTATCGAACAAATAAACGAATTGAAATTGAAATCCTCTCACTCCAGTGTAACCCGGAAGCTATGGACAAACGTTAACCCTTCACCCCAGATGTGGAATGTCAGTCTCTCCTCATGCCTATCATCCTAGATCTGCAAACATTTATCAATACAAGCATGCAGCAAAATCTGAATAAATACTAAGTGGGAAAAGTTGATAAGTTATATAAATATGAAGGAAGTGATCTCAGACTGACATCATGACTATGACCTCCTGCCTCAAGACGATATCGTACCAACTTTTGCCTCGTTTAGAAACATTGTAATGAAATCTATCTTTCCATTTACCGTAGCTCACGCTCCTCTCTCCCAGTTCTGCCCTCCTCTTGCCTCATTTCCCCGCTCAAACGACGGGCTGCAGTGCAGTTGAGCGACCCCATTGTTTCATGTAGATTAGTTTTTTAAAACATTGATTTTTTACCTGCTCTTTCATTCTCAGGCTGTGTCGATACCGTGGACTACAAGATGGAGCCAAACCGCCCAGTTCAATATCTGAAAACGAAGCACCCAAAAGTACAATGGAACAGCCTTGGAGGGTTTCTTCTGAAATATGTTCTTCTTTTTGAACTCAAATGAAATAGCTATATGCAGTGCACTGTGTGAGCCGTCTTGAATGTAGAAAAGGAGATCATGGGGGGGGGGGGCACGGTGGTGCAGTGCTAAGCGCTGTCGCCTCACAGCTAGAAGGTCCTGGGTTCGATTCCCACCTGGGACGCTGTGAACGCTGAAGGAGTGCAGGTGGGGTTGTCAAAAAGGGCCTTTCTGTGTGGCACAAACATGCAAACTGCAAACATGCAAACTGCATGTTCTCCCTGTGCCCCCTAGGGGTTTCCTTCATATAGGAACCCCTCACCAAAACATACAATATCCTGGTCGCTGAAGTGGTGCCTCCTCTGGTCGTTAGGGGCGCCAGTTCAGAGGGAGGGGAACTCGTCGGAATAGCGTGATCCTCCCACGTGCTATGTCCTACCGGTGAAGCTTCCCCTGTCAGGTGAAAAGAAGCGGCTGGCTACTGCCCTTGTCTCGGAGGAAGCATGGAGCCAGTTTCGGCTCTCCCCAGATCGGCAGAGGGTGGAGCAGCAACCAGGAGAAATAAATTAAAATTAGCACTAATATGGGGGGGGGGGGATAAAATCAAAGGAGATCATGACAGAAGCAAATTACAGTTTTCCCAGAATGCAAAAAAAGTCCAAAGTAGTACATGTTGGGAAGTTTAAGAATATTTCGGAATGATTATTCATTGTCATTGCACATCAGTGTCATAACAATTTCAGCAATGACACACATATTATCTTGCATTGTTATTGAAAGAGAATGATGACAATGCATTATTATTATTTTGTTGTTGTTGTTGTTGTTGCAAAGTACAGATCAATTTGAACTCTGTGCACATAACTCAACACTATAATACGTCACCTGAGAGAAACCCTACCACTGCCCCACACAGGCAGCACATAAAGAGCAGATCCAAACAGGTGACAGCCGGGGCGCTGGCAGGTGAGTGAAAGCATCCTCGAGATGCTCGGCACACAGCGGTGCTTTTCAGAAACCTGCTCGCCGCTGAAAACCTGCTCGCTCACTTCCTTCCCCACTTTAAACAGCTTGTCCTATTTTTGTCAAGTGTGCCTGACTGGCTGAAGCGGGAGAGAGCCGAGGCACACCGGCGGCTGGCTGCCAACAAAAAAAAAGAATTCCCCACCGGACTTGATATTTCATTTCGCTCATTTCAGTCAAGATAATTTATAGATTTTATATACTCCCCCGCGCGCGCGCAACGCCGGGAGCGCAGTGCATCCTCCCAAACAACACATCATCAAAGCAACCGAACATGAAACATTTTTATGTGTAGCCAACGCTACTCCCTCCTGACGCCCGAGACTCCTGAGATTCCTCTTCCTGTATTGGGTGCTGGCCTTTCTAATATTACATGACATCTAACTGCTGTGTACGTGTACGCCATGTTTGTTACTTATAGCACTGATATGACACATCTCCTCATGCTGCATGCTGCAAACAACCAGGGCAGGGTTGGGGCAAAGTGTACATTCGACAGAAATATATAATCAATTCATGACATATGCGGGGGACCGTTAAATTCTAGAGCAACTCGACTGAGATAGGAAAATATGATTTTCATCTAGTGTCTGAACAAAAAGCGGGCAGTGACCTCCTCTGTAGCAGCGTAGCGTGAGAGTGGATACTAAATAGCAAATTAAAAACCTGGGAAACTTGGTGAGCTCGAATGGTTAACCTTGTCTCATATCCATTGGGAGTGGGAGAGACTTTGACCTATTTGACAATTCTCAGACCCCATCTGCAACTGCGTGGTGAGATCAGGCGGGACTCTGAGCTAAAAACCAGGGCAGGATTGAGGCAAAGTGCGCATTGGACAGGAGGATTATACATTATAAGAATGATTATATTTTTAAAGAATACGGATTCACTCACAAACATGTGACTGGAAATACCAAGAAGTAACACACACTATGCTATGTTTAAAGGGGTAAAATATATCTCTATTTTTACTTGTTTTGATTCTTTTAAAGTAAAGTAATGCATTTTGATTATTTTGAGCGAGTCTTATCTTTTTCACTACCTCTTTTATTTCTGTATGTACTTTATAGTCTATTTCTTTTATCTATTTTATTTATTTTACCGGTTTTATGTAAAGCACTTTGAATTGCCTCTGTATAAAATGTGCTCTACAAATAAACTCACTTTGCATGTATTCTGACTCTGGAGGGTAGAAACTTCTATAATGAACCAAGCGAGGGCGGTAGCATGATATCTTATGGGTAACCCTTCCTTTTACAGTACGGTAATTACCAGGTATTTACCTGGTAACTACCAGGTATTTATTTACCTGGTAATTACAAGACTTTACTGGGTATTTACCTGGTAATTACCTGGTAAAGCAGATGAGTGAACAGCATGGCATCTGCATCAGATCTACACTACTGTATAACTGTAATTAAATCAACGCCCAGCAACCACCTGCAAGCATTTTTTAGATTTGTTTATTCCAATACATTCGTTTTGCTTTGGGCACATTCAGACTGTCTTCCGAGCACAGAGCATAAATCTCACACTCACAAGTCTCTATCACAAACTGAGGCACAACTTCCTCTTTCCTTTCTTCCCAATTGTCCAATTCGTTGTTAAAGTGTCCCGGTCGTTGCTCCACCACCTCTGTCGATCTGGTGGAGAGTTTTAGACTAGCACATGCTCCCTCTGATACACGTGCAGCCGCCAGCCGCTTCTTTTCACCTGACACAGCGAGGAGTTTCATCAGCAGGACGTACTGTAGCGCATGGGAGGATCACGCTATTCCCCCCAGTTCCCCTCCCCCCCAAACAGGTGCCCCCGACTGACCAGAGGAGGCACTAGTGCAGCGACCAGGACATTTACCCTTAATCCGGCTTCCCACCTGCAGACACGGCTGTTTGTGCCTGTATGGACGCCCGACCAAGCCGGAAGTAACACGGGGGCCCGAACCTGCGACCTTCGTTTTGGCAGACAGGGAATCCACCGCCGCACCCGGGCGTCCATTATCACAGAATATCTTTTTCCGAGATCATTAATTACCCAAAAATAAAGGTCACAGAATTCGACAGCACTGTAGACTTAATTGTATGTGTCATGTGACCATTCCCCTGAAAAAACCCACTCATTACAATAACCCCCCCCCCCCCCCAAGTCTAGCAGATCATAGATTGTCTGTATAGATTTCAATTGTTTCCATGAAATCAGGATGAGAGAATAAGATGCAATTCTAGCAATTAGAAATAGAACTTGAACACGGAGGCCTGACAATATCCTTAATCCACATGATATTTGTTAACTCATTGAGTGCCAGCCACTTTTGGAGAACGGACGCTCCCAGTGCCAGAGTTTCAGAGCGTTTTCAGTGATTTCTCGAGGCCCACAGAATATTGTGTGATATTACTATGTAAACACTGAACACGCACAAAGAACGATGAGACTCTATTGTATCAGCAGCAAAAAAAAGTTTATTGATATCATTTTCCGTTCTTTAGTTATCAGCCGGAGAAGATAGGTCAAAAACAGAAAAAAATGGCGTTTCCATCTAGAAGCTGAGATATTGAGCCTTTTGTGAAATATAGCATTTCAAGCACATGACTGACTCTGAAGGTAATATTTTCTGATGTGACACCTCAAAAATAATTTACTTCAATAAAACAGTGAAAACAAAGGAATTTTGTTTGGCAAAATAATATTTTTTAGCTGCAACCAGCAGCGCTGGCCCCTGCGTGCGCAGACCCTACACCTTCTTGCTGGTGTTGATTTACTGCTGGTGGGCATCAGATAGCTTGTTTGCCTGTCTCTGTCAATCGAGCCTGCTGTGTGGGTGTTGTGTGTTGTACGCTGCCCTGCGTGCCCCACCCCCCTCCTCCTCCTCCTTCGTGGGAGTGTCTCTGCGCGACTCTGAGTGTCGCTGCGTTTGCTCTCGCTCTGCTTTTGCTCCCTCTGCACTGAAAAGTGTGCTGCATCCCCCCGCTTTTTCACAACCTGTCCCGGCTCCCAGCTGAGAATAATGTAACTTTTCAGAAAGAGGCTGGTGTCGGCAACTAAATCATATGGAGGGGCTATTGCAGCGGACACGGAGGAGCTCAATTGTGGTGTCAGCAGATTGACTGCTGTTCACAGGCACAGCTAACGTTATGCTTCATGCATATCGATGCGATTTCCGTTTCCTCATGACTTCTTCTCTCTTTTCTCCTGGCCTTTCTGTAATCTGGAGAGCACTGTCGCCACCTAATGGGTCCCTAAAATAGCTTTTACACATTCGACAGCCACCATACTTTCACAGGAGATGGATCTGGCTTTGATACACGTCCCACCGTCAAAAAACGCAATTGACGACTTTAGTCGTCTTTGGCACTCAACGTTACTAAAGCAATTGACGACTAAAGTCGTCATTGGCACTCAATGAGTTAAAAAACACCATGGCAAATCACACAGGAGTTTAGAGATAGCCCAAATTCCTGCTCTTGAGTAGGGATGGGAATTGATAAGATTTTAGCGATTCCGATTCCATTTTCGATTCTGCTTATCGATCCGATTCCTTATCGATTCTCTTATCGATTCTCATTGGGCAAGGAAAAAAAAAAGAGTACAAACGGGTTTATTAACATTAATTTTCTTTTATATTATTATCATTATAATTATGTATTCTTATTCAGCTCTGAGATCAGATTGCTCTTTTCAGTCCCATACCAAGCAGGGATCAGTGTCTGTTAAACTGGCTTTGTTTGGGGGTTTGTATTTTGGGTTGAGCATCTTTGTCATCTCCCTATAGAAAATATATAGTGGGAATGAATGAAACAGAACTAGTGGTTAGAATGACAACATGCAACTTTGACATTTTACTTTAGCTGGCATGTCAGACAAACTAGTCACTGCTCGGTGACATTCGTTTACCCTCGCCTCGGTCATTTTACTCTTCCCTGCCTGGGTGAATGGAGGGGCCTGAAGTGCGCAGCACAAGAAGTACTCGCTGCAGCTTCTGACCAAGAGCGACTACCAGCCTCTGAACCAGTCTGACTCTGAACGTCATCATCCTCTAAATTAAATGGATGGAAATGGAGTATTGGTGAAATCTGGTTTACGCAATGAAACAAATGGCACAAACAATAAACACACAATAGCCAGGGTCTGGAGGAGCGCTAACGTTAGCCGCGCTGCTGTTAGCCACGTTATCGTCACTCCGTAGCACATCAGAAACGTGACATTCCTCCAAAATTATTGCATGCTGTGTGGACAAATGTTTCTGCATATTGCTAGTATTTCCCCCCTTTGACGAAATAGAGGTTTTGCAAGCACTGTGGCACTGTGGTCATCGTTTTGCTTCTGCCTAGACGGTGGCTAGACCGGTGGCTGCGGTCTAAACAAAACAAGGCTGTGTTGCGTGCGTGTCGCAGCGTGTGACGTCATCGCGCATGGAATCGATAGTGGAATTGTTAAGGATTTTGGCTAAAGATTCCAAGGAATTGATCCACTGGGACCCGGTTCTCAACAAGAACCGGTTCTCGATTCCCATCCCTACTCTTGAGGGGGAAAAAAGTGGATTCCATAACATCTGCAAGAGAGCACTCCGTCTCTCTCCTCCGCTCCACGGCCTTAACTCTGCCATTAACTCAGGTTTTTTGGAGCTATCGGATGTTTCCCCCCGAGGACGTCGGCCGCGTCTGGTTTCCGAAAGGTTGTGCGACATTTTTCCAATGGAGCGGATTACGAGCAAAAAACAGCACCGCTCTGCGTAGCACGCAGAGCGCTGCTACATTCACCAGCAGAGCTACTTTCCTGCTCCATTTAAATGGACTGGTGGATTTGTGGAGTGTGTGTGTGTGTGTGTGTGTGTGTGTGTGTGTGTGTGTGTGTGTGTGTGTGTGAGTGAGTGTGTGGTCGGAGAAGTGGGCAAGCACACAGCTGAGTCAGGCCAGCGGTTCGGCTGCCAGAGAGAGAGAGAGAGAGAGAGAGAGAGAGAGAGAGAGAGAGAGAGAGAGAGAGAGAGAGAGAGAGAGAGAGAGAGAGAGAGAGGGAGAGGGGGAGAGAGAGAGAGAGAGAGAGAGAGAGAGGGGGAGAGAGAGAGAGAGAGAGAGGGAGAGAGAGGGAGAGGGGGAGAGAGAGAGAGAGAGAGAGAGAGAGAGAGAGAGAGAGATCCCTGAATGAATTTTTCATGTCTGTGTTCATTCTTCTTCGGTGACCCATCCCTGTTCCGGTCATGTTTGAACAGTGACCATTCAACTAATGTCTTGCTGTGCACTTTTTGAGATTTATAAAAGACAACGTTGGCAGGAGAAAATGCTTCCCTCCACACACACACACACACACACACACACACACACACACACACACACACACACACACACACACACACAAACACACACAGTGAAAACATCCTGAGTGTGTCGCCAATGTGGTGTTGTGGCAAATGGGATGAAAAATGATTTGATGAATTATAAGCGTGAAAAAGGATTAGGATTATAAAGCAGCATGGGATTAAAACAGGAGGCACAATGCACCGACTGTGGCCAGTTACACTGAGGCTTATCCAGACAACACTTTTCTCATAGGTGTGGATTGTGTTATTGGGAAAAAGAAGTTAGAAAATCTTAATTGTACAATCTTCCTCATCAACTATAGTGTAAGCACGTCACTGTTGTCATCATAAAATGCAGATTTTGGTTATTTTACATTACATTAGCATAATTTAGCCACTTTTTTCCAAAGCGACTTTGATAGTCAATTTTGTCAACAGTTAGTTAAATTAACTGTACATCACATTCTTCATCAGCCAAGGCTTTTAAAATTAATAAGTAGCATTTTGTTTAACATTTTTAAGCTTGTCCCTATTTTCCGCATTTTTAGTTCAAATTCAGGATTAAATGCTCTTCTATGGGTTTAAGGATTTTACATGGTCTTCTACCATCCTTCAGTTTTACAATTCCTTTCAATGCCCACTTAATTCCCCCCCGAGGATCAATAAAGTATTTCTGATTCTGATTCTGGTGATGAACTCAAGTAAATAGTACCAGATAGCAGCTCTTCTTCCTAGACTTCACTGGACTCTGTTAACCTCACTCACTTATCAATTCCACAGTCAATGAAGATATTCATTGATGCATATTGTGATTTGCTGTTATCATTTCTTATCAAGAATGAATCAGCACAGGTGTGTGAAGCGGTGTTAGCCACCTTTGTTACCTAATGTTTAGTGTAGTAGGTAAAGTGTCATTCAGTTTCTGTTTGATGTTGCTCGTAGTTTAGTCAGCTAGAGTAGATTTCACCACACAACACTGACTGGAAGATGCAAGATTTCAAATAACACGAAAAGCCAAGTTAAAGCTGCTTTGTGTGAAAAGATTACCACGCTAATAATAAGAAGGGAAAAAAGTCCATTTTCATGAGATGAATAATATAATATGCATGCATAATAAAGGAAAGCTGCTGTTTACTCACACACAATGTTAAACTGGATGTACAACAATGAGAGCTATGAGCTTGGAAAGTTGATCCAAAGCGCGCTAGAACAGATCAGGCCTAATCTCAGATTGGACATGGCTTCAAAGCCCTCATTTGATTCGACAGCGTAGCCTATCTCAAGTCATTTGATTGGACAACATATCTCAAGTCATGTGATTGGACAGCGTATCTCAAGTCATTTGATTCGACAACATATCTCAAGTCATGTGATTGGACAGCATATCTCAAGTCATGTGATTGGACAGTGTATCTCAAGTCATGTGATTGGACAGCGTATCTCAAGTCATGTGATTGGACAGCGTATCTCAAGTCATGTGATTGGACAGCATATCTCAAGTCATGTGATTCGACAGCGTATCTCAAGTCATGTGATTGGACAGCGTATCTCAAGTCATGTGATTCGACAGCGTACATCAAGTCATTTGATTGGACAGTGTATATCAAGTCATTTGATTTGACAGTGTATCTCAACTCATGTGATTGGACAGCGTATCTCAAGTCATGTGATTTGACAGCGTACATCAAGTCATTTGATTGGACAGCGTACATCAAGTCATTTGATTGGACAGCGTATCTCAAGCATTGTTTTTGCCTCACTCGCCAACTGCTGCGAGGAAAAGTGAATTGAAAAGATTCGTTAAGTACGGCAAGGGGGTAAACGTGTTTTATACGAGTTTAATGTGGGTTCATCTTTTGATGCTGGCGGTGGGCGTTCAGAGTGATGATTATAATTCGATGAGAATGGAAGCTCGGTAGTGATGATTTGAACAGTGCATTTAAGAAAACAACACAAAAGCCTCCCGGACTCTGCATAAACAGACCATTCACCAGAATATAGAGACAACAACAACAGAGCAGCTCCTTACAAAACAGACAACCTTGTAATACACTGATATTAACAATTACCTGCTCTTGTGGTAATTGTTATTTTCAGCACCGGTATATTAATCTCTTTTCATTCCAATTGTGATTACAGGTGTAATCTGTGAACTTGTCCCCTTTAAGCGAGGATATCTCTCCGGGATGAAAGCAAAAGGGGCTTGAACGAATGCTCCCCTCGCTGATTAACTGGAGCTTTTATTGTCTCCCACAGTAATTGAAGACAGTGACCCCGGCCGTCTAACAGTGTTCATGGCTATTCTAGCAGAACACCGTGGGGCCTCCAGGCCTTCACAACAAATCTGTGAAAACTAGACAAGCAGGAGAAGAGGGGTGTGGGGGGGTGGGGGGGCTCTGCACAGGAGTGCACCACCAGTATGAAAGAGCGCTGGGACTGGGGGGACGTCCCTCAGGATATGGAGGCGCGCAACGTTAGCATCGACGAGTACAAGGGCTAGTCGATGTGTTGCAACGGGGAGGCGTCTCCGTGCCGTTGCTGCCAAGATTCTGGCAAAGCTGATACGGACTGACAACATAACAATCAGGATCTTTCCCAAACGCCTTCTCCACAGTGAGCGGGGAACTTTTATACCGGGCCTAATTGGATCTGGCTGCTCAGCCCGTCCTGTGGTGTGGTCTCTTCTGCAGAGAGTCTGTTCTTGTTTTAGCTTTGCAGGACCTACTGTATAGAGCAGGATGGGCCAAGCCGCGGGCTGGCCTCCACGGGGAAGTCCGACCCTCCGTCCATATGGCCGCCCGTCTTCTCCTGAGGATGCAGAAGCACTAACAGTAGTTCTGTCTTTCAGATATACCTCGGCAGGATCCTCTCCCAGGACTGGCAGCATTGATCAAACAAACGTACGCTGCCTTAGGGAAAGTGCAGCCCAGAGGATCTGACCAGAGAAGATCTCCACACCAAGGTTACCATCTATCAAGCTGTGCACGTTGCCA
The DNA here is from genome assembly GCF_964638095.1 of Poromitra crassiceps. Classification (NCBI taxonomy): domain Eukaryota; kingdom Metazoa; phylum Chordata; class Actinopteri; order Beryciformes; family Melamphaidae; genus Poromitra; species Poromitra crassiceps. The sequence continues at coordinate 9,275,066 of NC_139645.1, read as the reverse complement.
CACATTGTCTGTGCTTAAAGGAACAGCTCACCCTAACATCAAAAATACATACAGTATATTCCCTCTCACCTGTACTGCTATTTATCCATCTATATCGTTTTGTGTTAGTTGCCTGAGTTTTGGAGATATCGGCCAAAGAGTTTCTGCCTTCTCTCCAATACAATGGAACTGGATGGCACTCGGCTTGTGCTGCTCAAAGTGCCAAAGAAATACATTTGAAAAACTCAACAGCAATGTCTCTTTCCAGAAATCATGACCCGGTTACTCAAGATAATCCACAGACCTTGTTATGAGCTGAGCAGTTTCATGGGGGAATTATTTTCTTTTGACCGAACTACACCCGCTAGCTGCTAGCTAGTTCCTACATGAGACTGCAAAAGAAAATAGCACCACAGGTGAGAGGAAAAATATGTATTTTGGATTTTAGGGTGAGCTGTTCCTTTAAAGCTGCAACAGCAAAACCCTCAACGTACAGTAGCAAGTCCACAGTACATGCCAGGAATCACCAGCTGCATAAGGCTGTGTGCCCATATATATATATATATATATATATATATATTTGTAACAGAGATCATAAAAGGTAGTATGGATACCAGACATGTATTGGAAATATCTGGTAAGCTTGTTGCACAAACACTGTTTTGTCTGCTAGGCCCGAGAGGATGCTGCTGCTGACTGCACACCTGGAGGAGAGGACACGCAGGACACAGCAACAATGAACTCCTGACTGCCACCATCATCAGTTCTACTTAAAAAAAAAATGCTCCAGCTGCAGCACAACTTGTGTTTGTCAGCAGAGAGAAAGCGGGAGAGAGAGACACCAAATACATATTTTTGTGAATCTCCCTTTTGCCACATTTGATTTAGAAAAGAGGGAAACTGCAATGTTCTGTCATCTCAAAGAATAAAGTTATATTATCATCGCAGCAGTTAAAGATAATCACTGTTAAGTTCGTCTCTATTTTTGTTTTTGTTGTTCACCATTCGGGGTTATGGTCACTAACAACCTTTTTGAGTCTGTTATCCATGATTGGACCTATTGCATGTACAAAGAACACAGCTGGAGCTGTCACTACAGCATGTAAATATAAAACCATCCAGAATGAACTAATTCAAAAGGCTTACATGTACCTCTTCTGCGTAGGCGTCGCAAAGTTTGTTGCCCGAGAGGAGTTTAGTTTTCAGGCTCTTGTTCTGAAAAAAGAAGAAAGAAAGAAAGAAATAAGTGTTGTTTTCTGTCAGTTTTCTTTCTAATTTGAGGCTGAACAGTCCTCAGCCTGTTTACATTGCATTTCCCCCACTTTCGTCCCACATATAACGTAAGATACAATAGAAATGATACCTGAGGGGGAATTATTATTATTTTTACAACAATGAAACACCAAGCATACAACAAACTCTAAAATTCAATACTTTGGTATCTATCCCTAATCACAAACCATTCCACCACCACAATCTGCAGTACGTTGTTTTGATTGTCTGCACACACTTTATATGTTTACACTGTATTATGTTTGCACTTTGGATATATTTATTGTATTTATATGTACTATCTTTTTATTGTGTAATACTCAACACCATTGGAAATGAGACTTGTCCTCAATGAATTTTCGAGTTTAAATAAAGAATGAATGAATTAACTTTACATTATGCATTGTGCGCACATGTACGTGTGTGTGTGTGTGTGTGTGTGTGTTTGTAAGTAAAGTTGATTTATATAGCACCTTTCACAGAGCATTGCTTCACAAGAGCAACATAGTTCAAATAAGACCAGCAAACAGTCAAAAGGGGGAAAAGTCAGACATAAATACAATCAGACAAAAAGACAGAGTTGCTCAGAGGTTAAACCAGACACTGTCCTGCCGTCTGAACAGATGGGAAGCCAGTGCCAAGAAGCTCAAATAGGTGTATATGAGATGTCCCGCAGGACCTCTGTGCACGTGAGTGTGTGTGTGTGTGTGTGAGAGAGTGTGTGTGTGTGTGTGTGCGTGTACGTGCGTGTGCGTGTGTGTGTGTACGTGTGTGTGTGTGTGTGCGTGTGTGTGTGTGTGTGTGTGTGTGTGTGTGTGCGTGCACGTGTGTGTGTGTGTGTTGTACATGTGGCAGGCAAACATCTAGGGAGAGGGAAGGTGAGAGAAGGCTCTGACATGTTATACAGTATGATAAATGCTTGCAGCAAACCTGCAAAATTGTCTCGAAAATGTCTGGAACCAATTCATCATATTTTGACTGTCCCGGCATGACTTGGTCTTGTGATGAGACAGGCTTGTAATACAGTAGATTAGCGCTACTTCTTAAAACCAGCTGTTTTATCACATGCTGTTTGACAACCTATAAGATGCTCAAGGAGTTTGAAATATGGGGGTACGGGTGCAGTAGTAGCGCTGTCGCCTCACAGCTAGAAGTTCCTGGGTTCGATTCCCGCCTGGGACGCTGAGGGTGTGTCCCCTTGTCTTCAGTGCCTATGGCCCAGGTGGGCTACCTCGTCAAAAGGGCCTTTCTGTATGGTTTGCATGTTCTCCCCGTGCTCCCCTGGGGGTTCCTCCATACAACATCGGTATGGACCCCTACTAAAAACATCAGCAGAAGATCGTCATCTGACCAGTGACGACAACGTTTAGAAGATGATCCCCGGGCGCTGTACACAAGAAAGCTGCCCCACTGCTCCTGGCCTGGAGGAAGGCCAGTGATGCCATTTGTTTACCTTAATAACTCTGACTTTGAACCAAGGTTCAAAGATTCTCCTGGTGAAATATATAACATATATAATAATATATATAATATATATAGTGTGAAAACTAAAATGACACAAAGACTCCTGATTACAAGACAGCAACTTGTGTATCCTGAGCAGAACAGTGACTGGCGACTGACAACCGTCATGTGTACGTGCCAAGGGTCATGAAAATCATTGTATAGCTCACTGCAAAGACAGTAAAAGTAGGGTTTGTTTGCTGTCTAAAGGGTGTTACTGCATGTACGCCATTTTGACGCCTACAGTAGCAAAACCCCACTTTTGACACAGACCAAGCCTTGTGGGTAGACTGGAGGATCCTAACAGCACTTAGGTCAGCTCAAAATGTATGCTGACATAAGTAATGCTAGCTTTGCAGCATGATAACATCATTTCTACTATCCTATACTAGGCATCTTGCGCGCTCAATTCCTAGGCTTGATAATGCGCGGGCTCGCCCGGCCTGCAGCTTGCCGAGCTGGCCCTGCAGCTTGCATATGCAGCTCAGCCACTGCGTGGCCTCACCGCCCCTGCAGCTCAACTGCTGTGCGGGCTCACTTGGTCCCTCGCTCACCCTGTAGCTGGGAATATAAATATGTTAATATTCCCATGAAATACTTAGGCCTACAGATTCAAATGTTATTCTATAAGATTAAGAGTGTGAACTGGTCAGGATGAGGTCTGATAGTAAGAGTTTTGCAGGGGTTTACAGTTCTTTGAATGTGTCCCAGCCAGGACACATCAATAAGTCATGTGTCCTGAGACACATGGTCCACCTGCTCTTTAAGACATTCCATTTGTTCAAAGGGTCATGAAAATCATTGTATAGCTCACTGCAAAGACAATAACAGTAATGTTTGTTTTCTGTCTAAAGGGTGTTACTGCATGTACGCCATTTTGACACCTAGCAAAACCTCACTTTTGACACTGACCAAGCCTTGTGGGTAGACTGGAGGATCCTAACAGCACTTAGCTCAGCTCAAAATGTATGCTGACATAAGTAATGCTAGCTTTGCAGCATGATAACATCATTTCTACTATCCTATACTAGGCATCTTGCGCGCTCGATTCCTAGGCTTGACAATGCGTGGGCTCGCCCGGCCTGCAGCTTGCCGAGCTGGCCCTGCAGCTTATAGCTTGGTCACTGCGCGGCCTCACCCCCCCTGCAGCTCAACTGCTGTGCGGGCTCACTTGCTCCCTCGCTCACAATGCAGCTGGGAATATAAATATGTTAATATTCCCATTAAATACGGAGGCCTATAGACTCAAATGTTATTTTATAAAGTTAGGAGTGTGAACTGGTCAAGATGAGGTCTGATAGTAAGAGTTTTACAGGGTTTACAGTTCTTTGAATGTGTCCCAGCCAGGACACATCAATAAGTCATGTGTCCTGAGACACATGGTCCACCTGCTCTTTAGGTAACATGACAGGTCATTCCATTTGTTCAAAGACATTATTGTATAGCGTACTGCATCTTTAAAAGTTTGTTTTGTTTGCTGTCTAAAGGGTGTTACTGCATGTACGCCCTTTTGACACCTAGCAAAACCCCACTTTTGACACTGACCAAGCCTTTTGGGTAGAGGATTCAAACAGCACTTAGCTGGGGTTACCACAGGGTTTGACTCCTTGTCCTCCTGTGTTTCTGTTTCAGATACTGGGGACGGGAGCAGCCTGACAATCGTAATGGCGATGAGTACTGTGCTGAGTTGAATAATTCTTATCGTGACCCTTTGAACAGATGGAATGTCCTGTCATGTGACAGCAGGAACGGCTGGGTCTGTGAGAAGGAGGTGTGACAGTTCCTCAATAATAACAGCTTTGTTAAAGCCCCTTGTTAAATATTTGCATTAGTGCATTAGTAGATTTTACAGGAGAGCCAAAACTTGGATCAGTTGCCGTTACAGCTGCTGTCTCTCATTACATAACATTTTTACAGTACAGTTTATTCACCTTATTCAGAAGAGACCAGCTGGCTTGAGAGACTAACAGGAAGTGTAAATACAATCGGAAGTTCCGATTGTATTTACACTTCCTGTGACTCATAAACCTAGTCTGACACATAATGTGAGTCAAACTAGGTTTGACCAGGTGAGTCAGACTAGTTTGAGCAAATAAGACAGCCGGCGTTTTGAACAGGAAGTTGTGATACAATGGGTCAAGTGGGCGGGGCTACATAAGTAAATATAATCTGCTTGCAAAATGTTGGTCAAACTTTAAAAGGCGTTCCAACATCATTGAAGTTTGCTCATTTCCTGCTTTCCCTTGCTGTTTTACATCACTCTATACAGTTTCCAGTGCTATTATAATTTCATGTGATATTCCTATATTTAGTTGTTTTTAGAAGTAACTACTTTGAAATAAATGCTGTCTAAATGTGATGAGTTAATCCCAAATAAGAGGGTGTCAATATTAAGCCAGAATTGTGTACAATGTATTGGGTCAGACAAAACTGATTTAAAATATATTCAATGATGATGCATGCACTATCATAATCAATATTAAAGGGATGGTGGGAAATGAAAAAAAAAAAAAAAAAAAAAAAAATCAAATCTCATATCTCACTGGAATTATCCTTTCATAAATTCCATGTTTGTTCAGCAAAACTGTTATGCTGGAGCAACCCGTTCTCACTCTGAGCGCGTCGCATATTGACGCTTTGTCCTGTCCCTTGTGCGTCGCTTGTTACTAACATGGTACCCTTGAGCGACACATGAAACGACTTGGGCTTTCCGACTAAACTCAATGCAAACCCATGGAAGTCATCTTTGACGCTTATGGCAACTGCTCCCCTATTAGCCTAACTGCTCCACCATTAGTCAACTGCTCGCCCATTAGGGTCTGGAGGAGCTAACCTCTCCCAGACCCTAACCCTAAACCTAACCTCTCCCACCCCATGCCTAAACCTAACCTCTCCCAGACCCTAACCCTAACCTCTCCCACCCCATGCCTAAACCTAACCTCCCCCAGACCCTAAACCTAACCTCTCCCACCTCCCACGCCTAAACCTAACCTCCCCCCAGACGCTAATGGGGAGCAGTTGACTAATGGGCGAGCAGTTAGGCTGATGGGGGAGCAGTTGCCATAAGCGTCAAAGTTGACTTCTATGGGTTTGCATTGAGTTTAGTCGGAAAGCCCAAGTCGTTTCATGGGTCGCTCAAGGGTACCATGTTAGTAACAAGTGGCGCATAAGGGACGGGACAAAGCGTCAATATGCTACGTGGTCGGAGTGAGAACGTGTTGGCTGGAGGGAATAATCATTGACAGAATTTCAAATTAAAGTTCACTCTCTTTCTGTCTCGCTTTGTTATTTCTTATAGTCCAATGAATTGTGGGCACGATTCAGTGTTCTGTTGTCTAAATCCTATATGTAATGTTCATAGTAGGCTACTATATTTTTTCAGTTCTTTGTGTTCTCACTTCGCACGCAGTATCCCTCCTAAGCCATACACCAGTCATCATGAGACTGATTCCTATCAGCAGCTGTGGCTGCTAGATGCTACTTTTTCATTTGTAAATAACTCAACATTGTGTGGGTGTGATTCCCCCCCCCATGTCTCAATTAATACACCATAAAGTCATGGTTATTGGAGTACCTCTGATCTGAGATAGGACACATGGTTGGAAATGTGGCTTGGGTATGATGGTTTCACTAACTTTGGCTCCACGGTGGTTTCACTTACTTCATGCGGTGTTAGCTTGATGTCTTTTATAGATGTATTTTTCTAAACCTTTTGAATACTTCCTCTTTGTCAAATTAGAATAGTTGTGTTCAAACCCTGACCAGGCAGGCAGGGGGAGAAAAGCAGTGAAGGAAAGGTAGAAATGAGGAGACATGATTAAACACGATTTCAGACGGACAAGCCCGTCTTTTATTGTCACACGAACACTTCAACACATGCATGCGGCCACAAACACACACTCATGCTGACGGTGGCCGGTGAAATTTGTCCTCTGCATTTGACCCATCCAGGCTTGTCCTTTCCTCCAGGGGGCAGGCCAGGAGCAGTGGTCGCTTTTTCTTTCCAGCGCCCGGGGACCAACTTCGGATGTTGTCGTCACTGGTCGGATGACGATCTTCTGCATGTTTTTAGTGGGGGGTTATGTACTGTACAGAGGAACCCCCTGGGGAGCACGGGGAGAACATGCAAACTCCACACAGAAAGGCCCTTTCGACGAGATAGCCCACCTGGGCAGTGGGCACTGAAGATATGGGGGGGTCACAACTCCAGCCCCCACAGCGTCCCAGGCGAGAATCGAACTCAGGACCTTCTAGCTGTGAGGCGATAGCGCTACCGACTGCGCCACCGTACCCCCACAGAGTACAGAGTACTGATAGCATGATGAGGAGATGTGACAGCTGTTAGGATTTTGCTCTTAACACATTGAGTGCCAGCCATTTTTTCAATCCTGTAGGTAAGTTGTGCCAGGTTTTTTTTTGAGGATTCTGGCTCATTTTACAAGAGCCGAGGATTATTTTCTGTTAAGACTTCGTGAACACCAATCATCTAAAAATAACTAATAGAATGTGTGCTTTCTCTGTCTAAAAGAGTTAGTTTGCAGAGTTAGTAGTTATGTAGATATTAGCCGTTGAGTACAGCATGGTTTCAGAGATTTTCAGAGAGTTTGGAGATAAATGGATTTTTAGAACCACCTCACGTGCCTGTGATTATGGGTGCCCTTGTCTCCCACTCTGTGTGCTCTCTCTCTCTCTCTCTCTCTCTCTCTCTCTCTCCTCTCTCTCTCTCTCTCTCCTCTCTCTCTCTCTCTCTCGGGACTAGAGAGAGAGAGAGAGAGAGAGAGAGAGTGTGTGTGTGTCTCCAAACTCCTCCCTCCGTCTGTGCTGCGGAGTGCTCTGCTGCTGGGAGTTTGAGCAGCGAGTTTGAGCAGCCTCTCTCCCTGGCAGCGAGTGTGGATAGGTCTCACTGTCTCTTGGGTTTGAGAGCCCCGATGAAGCCCCGTGCGACTCTAGGCTTTATGCTGCTCACCCAGTCCATTTCTGGAACCCCCCACCGCAGCAGCGCGAAAGCGTCCCCGCCTACAGTATGAGAATGAGGCTCGTTCGTTTCTGACTGTAAAATCGCCAAGCCATTTCCGCGGGAGGCGGCTGCTTTTGGTTGACTTTATCTCTGTCGGGAGAGGACCGTCGCCACCTAGCTGGTCGGTAAAATAGATTATACACATTCAATACTTCCAATATCTCCATAGGAGACGCGGGGGGCATTGATCCACGTAGCACCGTCAAAAAAACGCCCAGCTATTTCCTTGAAAATTAGAATGCTTTCTCCAGCACGGAAAGCCACAGCCACGGGTCCCGTGGCTGTGGCTTTCTCTCTGTCTCTGTCTGGAGAGAACTGTCGCCACTTAGTGGTCGGTAAAATAGATTATACACATTCTCTTCCTCCAATAGTGATATAGAAGACGTAAAAGGGGTTGATTGATGTCCCACCGTCAAAAAAAATAAATGTTTATGTAAGACGAGATAGCTCGTCTATGGCACTTAACCGTTGGATTATGTAAGACGAGATATCTCGGCTATGGCACTCAACGTGTTAAGATTGCAACATTGTAACAGATGACATTCAAAATGCAATGAGATAAATAGCCAAGTCAGAGTTTATTTGTATCGGCCTGAAACTTAGTGATAATATTTCTTCATTTTGGTTACACCTTTGGTGATCTTGGTGTTTTGCGCTCAACCTGAAAAGCCTGAAAACAGTAAACAGTTTTGCAGACATTCGTTTAAGTTATTGAGAGTTGATTTGAGTTCAGTTGTGGACCAGTGATGTCACTCAAAATGATACAGTGCCTTCTGATGATGTCACTGGTCCACAACTTAACTCAAATCAACTCTCAATAGGATGAATCAGCGTGACATCACAACCACCCGGAAATGCGGAACCCCCCGTAGCGGTTAACTAGTATGAGTTGTGCCAAACAAACGTTAATATCTCAAAAACACACATCGCTTATATTTTGACATTCTGAGTGAGAGCAGAGTGTATCTGATGTATAATATATGCATGTCGTGTTAAAGTTGTGTGAACTGTCGCAGTTTTTTAAATGAAGTGAATTTAGTAAACAGCACAGTCGGCTAGAGTGAGACACTCAAGGCTGCCTCCATAGGGTCCCATTATAAGGTACGCGTTTCCACCCAGTGACGCCGTTTGTTTACCTTAATAACTCTGACTTTGAGCCAAGGTTCAAAGATTCTCCTGGAGCCTGTACTACGTAGCTAGTTTAATGCCTTATCTGAGTAAGTTTGAGTTTGAACCTGGTTTAGCCGTACTACAAAGCAAGTTAACTTCTAATCACCATGGCAACTCACGCTGCAAAGCTAACCTGGTCCCGACCAGGTTAGCTTCAGAGGATAAGATCAAAATCCATGACAGACCCATATAATCGGCTCTCTGGAGTCACGCACCATTCATATAAGATCGCCATATGAAAAATAGATTGCAGTCAACTGAGAATAGAACAAGAAAAACATTTGTGGCTCTGTAGGCTACATAATTAAATTAAGCCTACTTACCACTTTATGTCTTAACAGCTCAACGATGCGTGGAGAAATATGATCACTATTAATCACGCAGCGCATATCATACACGGAGCCTCAAATGGAGTGAGGGTGATATTCTCCTACATGCCAGAAAAGCCTATACATATAATATAGATATGGGATAAATATGGGATAGCCCCAATAGGCTACTAAATATGCAGGCTACACTTGCATGTTTCAGCTGGAACTGTGTCCTGTAGGCTGTATGCCAATATATGAGCAAAAATAGGCTAGTTTTTATCAATGAAAACTATGCCCGCATCGTCTCAGTTCAGTTCAGCAGTTTTCTCTTTTATATTAGGCATCAGCATTATCATTATTTTATATATTAATTATTCGATCAGTGCAACCACACACATAATGAGTGATAGAGATCATTATTCATTGAGCATGCGTTTCTAAATCTATGGTCTAAATAGGTTTACAGATTGTGGAAATTTATAGGCTGAGATTACACATTTAGGGGACAGAAATCGCTGATCAAAGTAAATCAAATGACTGATGTGAATACAAGCGGCAGCTTTAGCAGTCCTTCAGCAGACTATATCCAACGCAGATTTTCATTCTAACATAGGTTACATTAAATATCCGCTAAAACTCTGATCACGCACTGCGCTTTCATTGAATGAGGAAATGGGTGTGGAAATGGGTGTGGGCGTGGATCAACTCAGCTGTTCATAATGTCATTGGCTAGCGCACCTCTTTCGCGTGGACGCGCGCCTGTGCACGAGCGAAAAACGTGCGCGTGCACAGGCAGATCCCAGATAAAGCCAGCTTCAGTTATCGAGTAGAAAACCAGCGTCGTAGTATAGTTAAACTAGATAGCTTTGATCCTGTTCAGTCAAACCAGATCAAAGTGACAGATTGCGGGTCTGTTAAGATAGCTTCGTAGTACAGGCTACTGGTGAAATATATATAGTGTGAAAACTAAAATGACACAAAGACTCCTGATTAGAAGACAGCAAGTTGTTCCTGAGCAGAACAGTGACTGGCGACTGACAACCGTCGTGTGTACGTGCCAAGGGTCATGAAAATCATTGTATAGCTCACTGCAAAGACAGTAACAGTAGTGTTTGTTTGCTGTCTAAAGGGTGTTACTGCATGTACGCCATTTTGACACCTACAGTAGCAAAACCCCACTTTTGACACAGACCAAGCCTTGTGGGTAGACTGGAGGATCCTAACAGCACTTAGGTCAGCTCAAAATGTATGCTGACATAAGTAATGCTAGCTTTGCAGCATGATAACATCATTTCTACTATCCTATACTAGGCATCTTGCGCGCTCAATTCCTAGGCTTGACAATGCGCGGGCTCGCCCGGCCTGCAGCTTGCCGAGCTGGCCCTGCAGCTTGCATATGCAGCTCGGCCACTGCGCGGCCTCACCTCCCCTGCAGCTCAACTGCTGTGCGGGCTCACTTGCTCCCTCGCTCGCCCTGCAGCTGGGAATATAAATATGTTAATATTCCCATTAAATACTGAGGCCTATAGACTCAAATGTTATTTTATAAAGTTAGGAGTGTGAACTGGTCAAGATGAGGTCTGATATTAAGAGTTTTGCAGGGGGTTACAGTTCTTTGAATGTGTCTCAGCCAGGACACATCAATAAGTCATGTGTCCTGAGACACATGGTCCACCTGCTCTTTAGGTAACATGACAGGTCATTCCATTTGTTCAAAGACATTATTGTATATCGTACTGCATCATTAAAAGTTTGTTTTGTTTGCTGTCTAAAGGGTGTTACTGCACGTACGCCCTTTAGACACCTAGCAAAACCCCACTTTTGACACTGACCAAGCCTTTTGCGTAGAGGATTCAAACAGCACTTAGCTCAGCTCAAAATACATGCTGACATAAGTAATGCTAGCATGGCAGCATGATCACATCATTTCTACTACTACTGTATTCTAATAAGAAGAGTATCAACTTTCCAGTCATACCCAATTTATGCAATTCCAAAAATATCAAAATAGAATAGGTGCAAATAACACATTTATACAGCATGCAAAATACATGTTTTTTGCAAAACTGCATGGGATTAGCATAAAGTGGGCATGTAAAGGGGAGACTCTATACACACACACACACACACACACACACACACACACACACACACACACACACACACACACACACACACACACGTAGCCCTGTAGCACATAGACCTCCCCACCACATGTGCTCAGGAAGATGCTTTTGTCCAGCATCCTCCATGTAATGGGATATATTATTGATAATAGACTATAATGACAATATAAGACAATACAAGAATAAAAAGGCACTCGCACCCACATCACCCCCTCCTCCTCCCCACCAACCCAATACCCATGACTTCCTCTATTTTCTATTTCCCCCTACTTCTGTATTTCCTGAACTAAATACATTTGAAATACAGTGAGTTGCCGGAGTCTTGAGCAGAGCAGGATAGATCACCCTACAGTAGAGTAGAGTCCAGCTGAACTGATTCAGGTACACAGCTGATGTGTGGTGTGAAAAACACTGTGATTATACAGCGATGACTGCCGATCTGTACGCCAAGGTAGACCTCACCAAGAAGGTTAGATATCAGAGAGGCGAGAAGGAGGAGAGGATTGTGGACATCTATGAGAGCGCAGACAGCCTGAGGATTTATGAGAACCCCTCGGCGGAGGAGAGGACACCACCGGACACTACTGAGGGTCAACAGACTCAACAACAAAGTATCTATCCATCTATCAATCTATCTATCTATCTATCTATCTATATATCTATCCATATCTATCTTTGTACATGTATATTTTTTGTGGCAGCTAGAATTAGATTTAAAATAAAATTTTAATGTTGTTTCTTTTTACTTTTTGTTCCTATCGTTCCTTTTTTGTGTGTGAGAGCAAATATTTAAAAAGTAGAAAGTGCCACTAATTGGAAAAGTGTAAGCTAAGTCTGCTTGATATACGTATATATTTTTTTAAGTTTTAAAAACACATTTTAAAACAATAATTGACAGTACACTTGGCTGTGAAAGTATTGCTTTGGAATGCAAAAGTACCCTAACGATTTTAATAACGAGTATGTAACATTGTGACTTACAACTTACGTTTAAAAGCAATCTTCCCCAACACACGTTGCATTTATGTACATTTTCGCATAATGATTTTTGCATAATGCTGTATTAGATATGTATATTTCTTATTGCCGTAGTAGATTTAGCAACTCTAGTACATAGAGTACATAGAGGGACTACTGATGTACATGACTGCAGTGGAATTTCCCCAACGCATTAAAATTTGAATTTTTGAACAATATTTCAAAATGGGCTTATTTGACTGTTCAGACTGTGTGTCCGTAGGCTGTAAAATGTGTTTTTTCAAATGTCAGCAAGAGTGAATTTTACACCTCTTTGGGTTAGCCACTAGTTAGGCATGATAGAGGGACTACTGATGTACATGACTGCAGTGGAATTTCCCCAACGCATTAAAATTTGAATTTTTGACCAATATTTCAAAATGGGCTTATTTGACTGTTCAGACTCTGTGTGTCCGTAGGCTGTAAAATGTGTTTTTGCAAATGTCAGCAAGAGTGAATTTTACACCTCTTTGGGTTAGCCACTAGTTAGGCATGATAGAGGGACTACTGATGTACATGACTGCAGTGGAATTTCCCCAACGCATTAAAATGTGAATTTTTGAACAATATTTCAAAATGGTCTCATTCTACTGGTCGGACCCTCTGCGACCATAGGCTGTAAAATATGTTTTTTTTTTATGTCAGCAAGAGTGAATTTTACACCTCTTTGGGTTAGCCACTAGTTAGGCATGATAGAGGGACTACTGATGTACATGACTGCAGTGGAATTTCCCCAACGCATTAAAATTTGAATTTTTGAACAATATTTCAAAATGGTCTCATTTTACTGGTCGGACCCTCTGCGACCATAGGCTGTAAAATATGTTTTTTTTAATGTCAGCAAGAGTGAATTTTACACCTCTTTGGGTTAGCCACTAGTTAGGCATGATAGAGGGACTACTGATGTACATGACTGCAGTGGAATTTCCCCAACGCATTAAAATTTGAATTTTTGAACAATATTTCAAAATGGTCTCATTTTACTGGTCGGACCCTCTGCGACCATAGGCTGTAAAATATGTTTTTTTTTATGTCAGCAAGAGTGAATTTTACACCTGTTTGGGTTAGCCACTAGTTAGGCATGATAGAGGGACTACTGATGTACATGACTGCAGTGAAATTTCCCCAACGCACCAACATTTGAATTTTTGAACAATATTTCAAAATGGGCTTATTTGACTGGTCGGACTCTGTGCGGCCGTAGGCTGTAAAATGTTTTTTTTTTAATGTCAACCAGAGTGAATTTTACATATATTTGATTTAGAGTGTAGTTTGCATGGGTATTTATTCCATTTGTGTGACATAACTTCAATTTGTGTATATCGATTTTTAACGACAGCTTTTATTCTGAAAAATCCTGACCGGAAGTCAGAAATTCCTGCTCAGAAATTCCTGCTCACGGCACACTGCCGTACTCTTAGCAACTTATTCTGGTATTATTGTGCCTAGCTAGCTACATGTTTCAGTGTCAGTTTTTGTCTCCTGTTGTCCTGACTGTTGAATGTGGCTGCATCATGTGACACATCAATTTCTTGCAAAGGATCAATAAAGTATCTATCTCTATCTATCTATCTATCTATCTATCTATCTATCTATCTATCTATCTATCTATCTATCTCTAGCTCTTGTGTCCACAGTCAGTGCAGTCACTGTAAGTGTAAGCTCAGAGAAGAGGAATCCTTTCCGAGCTGCCACAGTGTTTCTGGGGCTGCTGTGTCTTCTCCTCCTGGCTGGGATCATCGGCCAATGTGAGTTTTCAGTTTGGTGATGCTATTATAGATCATCTAAATAAGTCATGTGAATGTTATACAGTATGAGACCCCAACATGTCATTTTCCTGCTATGGCAGTTATTCAGGACAAAACCAGCTTGGACGAGGAGAGAAAGCACATTGGTGAACTGACCAGTGAGAAACAACAGTTACAGACCAGTAACAACATCCTGACTGAAGAGAGAGACCAGTTAAACACCAGTAACAACATCCTGACTGAAGAGAGAGACCAGTTAAAGAGCCGTAACAACATCCTGACTAAAGAGAGAGACCAGTTAAAGACCAGTAACGACAGATTGACATGTACGTGAGTAAATGTTGGCCAGAATAAGTAAAATTATATCATTGCATTACATTACATTACATTACATTACATTGCATCATTTAGCAGACATTTATATCCAAAATGACTTACGATAGTACATTTTGTCAACAACAGTGCAATCAACTGTGCATCACAGTCTTCGTCAGCTAAGACCTTTAAAATGGATTTTGTTAATAAATCTGATAATACTGAAGGATTTTTTTATGATTATTAAATTTAAATGAAGGCAGTTCACATAGTTATTATTTTGTGTGCGTGTGTGAGCATATAACATACATGTTTTGTTTTGTTGTGTTGATTTGTTGCAGCACAAATGGATCATTGCTGGATTGTATTTAAGTCTAAGTTGTACTACGCCTCCAATGCCGCGGAGAAAACCTGGCAAGAGAGCAGACAGGACTGTCTGGACCGAGGAGCTGATCTGGTGATCATCAACAGCAGAGAAGAACAGGTGTGTGTGTGTGTGTGTGTGTGTGTGTGTGTGTGTGTGTGTGTGTGTGTGTGTGTGTGTGTGTGTGTGTGTGTGTGTGTGTGTGTGTGTGTGCGTGTGTGCGTGCGTGTGTACGTGCGTGTGCATGTGTCTAATTGCATCTCCAAAAACAGGAATTCCTGGTTGGACTAAACAGGAGGGTGTGGATTGGTCTGACAGACAGAACTGAAGAAGGGACCTGGAGATGGGTGGATGGATCACGTGTGAGCACTGAGTAAGACCAGATCACATTTGTTCTGACTAATTTGTGTGAGACTTCAGAGTCACTGCTGTAGCTGTGGACCATGTCTTCACCACAGGGTTTGAATCCTTGTCCTTTCTGTTTCAGATACTGGGGACAGGGGCAGCCTAGCAATAAGAATCGTGCTGAGGACTGTGCTGAGTTGTATAATTATTTTGATGACACTTTGTACAAATGGAACGACGTGTCATGTGACAGAATGAACGGCTGGGTCTGTGAGGAGAAGAAGAAGAGGGTGTGACAGTTCCTCAATAATAACAGCTTTGTTAAAGCCCCTTGTTAAATATTTGCATTAGTGCATTAATAGATTTTACAGGAGAGCTAAAACTTGGATCAGTTGCCGTTACAGCTGCTGTCTCTCATTATATAACATTTTTACAGTACAGTTTATTCACCTTATTCAGAAGAGACCAGCTGGCTTGAGAGACTAACAGGAAGTGTAAATACAATGGGAAGTTCCGATTGTATTTACACTTCCTGTGACTCATAAACCTAGTGTGACTTATCATGTGAGTCAAACTAGGTTTGACCAGGTGAGTCAGACTAGTTTGAGCAAATAAAACAGCCGGCGTTTTGAACAGGAAGTCGTGATACAATGGGTCAAGTGGGCGTGGCTACATAAGTAAATATAATCTGCTTGCAAAATGTTGGTCAAACTTTAAAAGGCGTTCCAACATCATTGAAGTTTGCTCATTTCCTGCTTTCCCTTGCTGTTTTACATCACTCTATACAGTTTTCAGTGCTATTATAATTCATGTGATATTTGCTATTTTCCTATATTTTAGTTGTTTTTAAAAGTAACTACTTTGAAATAAATCCTGTCTAAATGTGATGAGTTAATCCAAAATAAGAGGGTGTCAATATTAAGCCAGAATTGTGTAACATTTATTGGGTCAGACATAACTGATATAAAATATCGTCAATGATGATGCATGCACTATCATAATCAATATTAAAGGGATGTAAAATGTAAAAAAAAGAAATCCCAAATCTCATATCACACTGGAATTATCCTTTCATAAATTCCATGTTTGTTAAGCAAAACTGTTATGCTGGGTGGAATAATCATTGACAGAATTTCAAATTAAAGTTCACTCTCTTTCTGTCTCGCTTTGTTATTTCTGATAGTCCAATGAATTGTGGGCACGATTCAGTGATCTGTTGTCTAAATCCTATATGTAATGTTCATAGTAGACTACTATATTTTTTCAGTTCATTGTGTTCTCACTTCGCACGCAGTATCCCTCCTAAGCCATACACCAGTCATCATGAGACTGATTCCTATCAGCAGCTGTGGCTGCTAGATGCTACTTTTTCATTTGTAAATAACTCAAAAGTTGTGTGGGTGTGATTCCCCCACCCCCATGTCTCAATTAATACACAATAAAGTCATGGTTATTGGAGTACCTCTGATCTGAGATAGGACACATGGTTGGAAATGTGGCTTGGGTATGATGGTTTCACTAACTTTGGTTTCACTTACTTCATGCGGTGTTAGCTTGATGTCTTTTATAGATGTATTTTTCTAAACCTTTTGAATACTTCCTCTTTGTCAAATTAGAATAGTTGTGTTCAAACCCTGACCCGCAGGGGGAGAAAAGCAATGAAGGAAAGGTAGAAATGAGGAGACACGATTAAACACGATTTCAGACGGACAAGCCCGTCTTTTATTGTCACATGAACACTTCAACACATGCATGCGGCCACAAACACACACTCATGCTGACGGTGGCCGGTGAAACTTGTCCTCTGCATTTGACCCATCCAGGCTTGTCCTTTCCTCCAGGGGGCAGGCCAGGAGCAGTGGTCACTTTTTCTTTCCAGCGCCCGGGGACCAACTTCGGATGTTGTCGTCACTGGTCAGATGACGATCTTCTGCATGTTTTTAGTGGGGGGTTATGTACAGAGGAACCCCCTGGGGAGCACGGGGAGAACATGCAAACTCCACACAGAAAGGCCCTTTCGACGAGATAGCCCATCTGGGCAGTAGGCACTGAAGATATGGGGGGGTCACAACTCCAGCGCCCACAGCGTCCCAGGCGAGAATCGAACTCAGGACCTTCTAGCTGTGAGGCGACAGCGCTACCGACTGCGCCACCGTACCCCCACAGAGTACAGAGTACTGATAGCATGATGAGGAGATGTGACAGCTGTTTTTTTTGCTCTTAAGATTGCAACATTGTAACAGATGACATTCAAAATGCAATGAGATAAATAGCCAAGTCAGAGTTTATTTGTATCGGCCTGAAACTTAGTGATAATATTTCTTGATTTTGGTTACACCTTTGGTGATCTTGGTGTTTTGCGCTCAACCTGAAAACTGTAAACAGTTTTGCAGACATTCGTTTAGTTTGACAGTTATTGAGAGTTGATTTGAGTTCAGTTGTGGACCAGTGATGTCACTCAAAATGATACAGTGCCTTCTGATGATGTCACTGGTCCACAACTTAACTCAAATCAACTCTCAATAGGATGAATCAGCGTGACATCACAACCACCCGGAAATGCGGAACCCCCCGTAGCGGTTAACTAGTATGAGTTGTGCCAAACAGATGTTAATATCTCAAAAACACACATCGCTTATATTTTGACATTCTGAGTGAGAGCAGAGTGTATCTGATATATGCATGTCGTGTTAAAGTTGTGTGAACTGTCGCAGTTTTTTAAATGAAGTGAATTTAGTAAACAGCACAGTTGGCTAGAGTGAGACACTCAAGGCTGCCTCCATAGGGTCCCATTATAAGGTACGCGTTTCCACCCAGTGACGCCGTTTGTTTACCTTAATAACTCTGACTTTGAAGCAAGGTTCAAAGATTCTCCTGGTGAAATATAGTGTGAAAACTAAAATGACACAAAGACTCCTGATTAGAAGACAGCAACTTGTGTATCCTGAGCAGAACAGTGACTGGCGACTGACAACCGTCATGTGTACGTGCCAAGGGCCATGAAAATCATTGTATAGCTCCCTGCAAAGACAGTAGGGTTTGTTTGCTGTCTAAAGGGTGTTACTGCATGTACGCCATTTTGACGCCTACAGTAGCAAAACCCCACTTTTGACACAGACCAAGCCTTGTGGGTAGACTGGAGGATCCTAACAGCACTTAGGTCAGCTCAAAATGTATGCTGACATAAGTAATGCTAGCATTGCAGCATGATAACATAATTTCTGCTATCCTATACTAGGCACCTTGCACGCCTGCGCGGCCTCACCCCCCCTGCAGCTCAACTGCTGTGCGGGCTCACTTGCTCCCTCGCTCGCCCTGCAGCTGGGAATATAAATATGTTAATATTCCCATTAAATACTGAGGCCTATAGACTCAAATGTTATTTTATAAAGTTAGGAGTGTGAACTGGTCAAGATGAGGTCTGATATTAAGAGTTTTGCAGGGGGTTACAGTTCTTTGAATGTGTCCCAGCCAGGACACATCAATAAGTCATGTGTCCTGGGACACATGGTCCACCTGCTCTTTAACATGACAGGTCATTCCATTTGTTCAAAGACATTATTGTATATCGTACTGCATCTTTAAAAGTTTGTTTTGTTTGCTGCCAAAAGGGTGTTACTGCATGTACGCCCTTTAGACACCTAGCAAAACCCTACTTTTGACACTGACCAAGCCTTTTGGGTAGAGGATTCAAACAGCACTTAGCTCAGCTCAAAATACATGATCACATCATTTCTACAACTACTGTATTCTAATAAGAAGAGTATCAACTTTCCAGTCATACCCAATTTATGCAATTCCAAAAATATCAAAATAGAATAGGTGCAAATAACACATTTATACAGCATGCAAAAAAAATGCATGTTTTTTGCAAAACTGCATGTATGTATATATATATATATATATATATATATATATATATTATTGATAATAGACTATAATGACAATATAAGACAATACAAGAATAAAAAGGCACTCGCACCCACATCACCTCCTCCTCCTCCTCCTTCACGCGGCCAAGCCTGGATGGGTTAAAAGCAGAGACTATATTTCACCGGCCACCGTCGGCATGTGTGTGTTGGGTTGTCGTGTGATAATAAAGACGGGTTTGTCTGTCCGACTTTAAATACTCTTTTAAAATGGTAATGTGGGCGTTTACTCGAGGACTGTGGAGATACTTCGGGGAACATAAAGGCCTCAAGCCTCGACTCGTGTTGGAGGAGCCGTGGATGGAGGGAATATGGGGCCGCAAATGATTTTGAAGCCTGAGGAGACCCAAAGGTGATCCCGTGCCATTGGCTAAGGAGGGGAAAATTAGCTGCCATTGTTGCATAACTAAGCTTGTAGCCCGTCTGTTTTATCTGCAGAGACAAACGTAATTAGACACAACTTTATCATAGCCGGGAGTTCTGCTTTGTCAGCACTTCGCATTAGCTCAACAACACATTTTGCTGCTAATTGTTAATGAGTTTATCAATGAGCTAATTAGTAATTACCTGTAATCGAGGGCTTATTCTTCAGACACTCTCGTAAAACGCATCCAGCGTAACTCGAGTGAGAACAATGAGTATTCATTCATTAACTCTAATCCAAGAACATTGGTATCATCCCGTATAGTAAAACCACATGGATTGTACATGTAAGAACTAACTCCACATGGCCAGGTGAGAGTTCACCTACAATGTGTGCTTCCACAGGTAACACAATGTGTGACTTAACCACTTAAGTCAAGTCAAGTCAAGTTTATTTATATAGCCCTAATTCACAAGCATGTCTCAGAGGGCTTGACAGAGAATATGTCTAGCTAATTCTAGCTGACACAACAGCAGCAAATTACAGAATAAAGATAACACATTGAACAATTGATAGAGAAATATAGAAAATATAGAAATATAGGAGAGAGCAGAGGAGAGAGCAGGAGAAGGGAGGAGAGCAGGGGGAATGTGAGAGAGTGATGGGGTGGGGAGGGAATGGGAAATGTTGGAGGGTATAGGAGGTGGGGAAGGAGCAAGAGGAGAGAGCAGGAGAGGGGAAGGGGGGGGAGCGGGGGGGTGTGGGGGAGAAGAGAGCAGGGAGAGGGAGGAGGTGGGGAGAGAATGGGAAATGTGAGGGAGGAGAGAGCGGAGAAGGAGAGGTGGGGAAAGTAGCAGGGGGAGGGGGAAAGAAAGAGAATGGGTGACATGCTTCAAAATGGAATGGATGCCATGCTTTAGAAAAGTGGAGGGGGGGGTTCGGGAACGGGAGGAGGTGGGGAGGGAGAACAGGGGGAGTATGGGAGACTATATGGAGAGAACAGGGAGAGGAGGGCTAGCTGACACAACAGTAACAAATTACAGTAGTAATAATAACACATCGAACAATTATATGATAGAGAAATATAGACACACATTTTGCAAACGGACATATGTCGATTTCTTAGCAACCCAACTATGCTTAATTTAATTGGCTGCAAGCCTTTAGTAGTGAATCCCTTTGCCAAATAAACACATGTTCACATATAGAGCTTATGGGTGCCTCGCTTTAGGGTAGAATGGGTGCCATGCTTTAAATAGTGGCAGAATATTGGGAGGGGACAGAATGGGTGCCATGCTTTGGAGTAGAATGGGTACTATGCTTTAGAATAGTGGGGGAAGGGGGAAAGAGGAGAGAGCAGGAGAGGGGAGGAGGGAGGGAGAGCGGGGGGGGTGGGGGAGGAGAGGGAGGAGGTGGGGAGGGAATGGGAAATGTGGGAGAGGAGAGAACAGGAAGGGGGAAGTGGGGAAGGAGCAGGGGAAGGGGGAAAGAGAAAGAGAGGGGGGGGAGAAGATCAGACAAACTGACTACTCTAGACATTGACCAGAACTAACTAGGACACAGGGGATCTAACTAATCTACAGCCTAGTCTGGCCTGTCCTATTCTGCTCTAGTCTGATTTTAGCCTGAACACTATAACCGGTCTACAGCCTATAGTTAGGCTGTAGCTAATCTATCGCCTACCTAAACTATTCTAACCTACCGGCAGCCCTCGACCAGTGATGGAGAGCACCGATGCCCCCCACCCCGGCCCCCGCCGGGGTGGGGGGCATTGCTGCAGACCCCGCACATAAAGCAGGAAGAAACACCTACAATGACATACCCAAAATGAATGAAGGCCTGTGTGCATATTCTGGCCGCCTTTGACAATTAATAATCTAGGGAATATGGATTTATTATCAGTAATGTCGCATGGGACCTTTAACATGACCTGCATGTGATCACGTGTGATCGCATGTGACCATGTACTGCACATGGGAATGGAACATTTGTCAAACTGTACAATGCACAACACAGATGAACAAATAGTGCTGAAAAAGCAAAACATGAACACAATTAGGCTTAGAAGGGCAGCACATGTGAATCCCATGGAAAATCCATTCACACTCCTTCTACACAAACAACCCTGAAACCAGAATCAATCTTAAAAACCAGTTGGATGTTGCAGTTGACAGAGAGAGAGAGAGAGAGAGAGAGGAGGGGGAGAGAGGGAGAGAGAGAGAGAGGGAGAGAGAGGGAGAGAGAGAAAGAGAGAGAGAGAGAGGGAGAGACAGAGAGAGAGAGAGAGAGGGAGAGAGGGGGAGAGAGAGAGAGGGAGAGAGAGAGAGAAAGAAAGAGGAGAGAGAGAGAGAGAGAGAGAGGGGGGGGGGGGTGGGGGACACATGCAAGGAAGGCTTCTTCAGACCGGATTCAGATCCAGGATGTTGCTGTTACATGGCACCCTGCATGTGCTGTATCTAGTGTTAGGCAGTAAAGTAAGTAAAGTAAAGTAACACGTTCCCGTTGTATTACTTCCCGAGTAACTAGTAATGTAAGGGATTACTATTTCCAAAAACAGTATTACTACTGTTACTATTCCAAGTAACTTCCAGTTACTGCATTACTTTCTCCAGTGCTGGCACAGCACTAAAATGAAGTGGAGATACAGTAGGTGTGGCTATGTGAGACTAACTGCTTTGCCAGAACGCAATTCATTTTATGTCCTATAGGCAAATAAATAAACAGTCTGCAGTTTGGCTGATTGTTGACTCTTCCTGTGAGTTCAATTACTGTTCCAATAAAGTGCATTGAGTTGTAAAAGGAGCTGCTACAGGTTGTAGGTCCCCTTTTTGGAAATGGGGGCAGTGAATCTAGTAATGCAACGTAAGTAACGTAACTAATTACTTTTCCTGAGTAACTTGCCCTACACTGGCTGTATCCAACTGAGACACCATCTTGATGGAGCTCTTTATTACAACCCTTTATTTATTTATGATTCCATATGTGTACACACACACACATGTATGATATGAAGTTATTATCACATTTCGTCGCTGTCCGATGAAAACCACGTATCTCCAAAATAGTCCGGGAGCCGTGGGGTTGAACCTCGCTTCGTCGGATAAAGTTTTTTTCTCTGCTGATTCTTGTAGTTTGGGGGTATCTATTCAAAATACAGGAGGGTGCCCGGTGAGTACCGTTGAGCATTTTCAGATATTAACCCCTTAATTGCCAAAATTCCAGAAAATTAGGGATTTATGGGATTTCATGCAAAATACTCAAATCAAATGCATCCAATTTGTTTTCTCCAATGTCTATTCATAAAGGAGGTCATGTACAATGTATCTCATTCCACATTAAATAATATTAACCCTTTTAGGCCGTGCCAGCAAAACCAACTGTTTATGACTATAGGGGTTGTGCTGGATGAGAACATCCATTGAGCCTTTGCTCATTGGCATGTAGAGATTCAGAGTAGATGATACACATTGGGAGGTGTGAAGGGCACATTTTGCTGCTGATGGTAGTTAAGCCTATTTGGATCTTGAGCGTCCTACCCTGAAACATGCACAGAACATTGTGCATGGCAAACCAGGCACTCCACAGTTGCACTTATTGGAGTTAAAAGGGTTTTGCAGCCACACCTGATCATCTCCAAAATGCAGTCTGGGACAAGTTGCAATCTTCCGGTAGAGTGGTTGGGCTCAGTGACCTGTTGCATGTGTCTTTTTTTCCATCAAAATTCCTCAGTGTTCAAAGCTAGTGGCAGATTTACATTGATATTTCAATATTGCTTGAAAGTGGGCCCTCTTAACATTCTCAATGAATGCTTCATTCGCTGGCTGTAGAGCAGCTAAGTTTGGAGCAGACATGTGTCCTTTCCCTTTCTTTTCCTCCCAGACAAGTAGCATTGTGTGTGACATGTCTGTGCTCTCATTTATACCAGAACAGGCTGAGATGAAGGCAGTGGCTTGGTCGGGGACCTGCTGGAACGGTGCACCCACATTGCTAATGGCAGATAGTTTGTACAGTTTTGAGGACTTTGATGACAGAGCCTTTTCCCAACCCATAGTAAGACGCTACAGTGTCACATCCCAATATGGCATGGGCTGGTAAAAGGTTCTTCACAATTTGTGAATGCTTGGGCAGTGTTGACTTGATGTCCACTATTGCCCTTTCCTTGTGGGGCGATTCCATGATGTGTGGGACATCCAGTCCTTCCTGATGGTAATGGTGAAGGAGTAGGATGAACACATCTGTGTCATCAGAAACCATTGAGATTTGATGGGCTTCTCCAGCACACCTCAGGACCTTTTGGACAATGATGTGTCAGTTTCCTCCTGTTGATTTTCTATATCATATTGGCTCCTTCTTTCTTCCAACCTGATCTCAATGGGGCATGGCTCCTCCCCTGTCACCACCAACTTGTGTTTGCTTGTCCTCTGTAGATGGAAAAGCTGATCCTTCCTGGGTCAGTTCCTCACATAAGAGCTAAGAGATGGGTGTTTCTAGCTGACCCCTGTCTCTGTGACATCTTGGGTGATGGACTTGATACAGTTCTGTAATCAGAGTAGCTGCCGAAGATGAGGTACACATCACTGTCTGATAGGTATGAATTCAGCCGTGTCTTATCATTTTTGATGAAATTGGCTATGGTGCCATCAGCTGGCCAGTGGATGTCCAAAGAAGGGCTGATCCATCAATGACACTGGCATTCCTCCTGGAGATTTTGACTTGGAATGACTTCTTCAGTGTAGACTTGGATTTACAAATTTGCATTCCGTCCTCATCCTCCCTAGACAACAGTGTGATTACCCTTGAATCGATGGCATTTAGGTCATAAATTGTGGAGTTGTCAACTTGGATTGATTTGGTTGTTGTCATTGTCTTTACTTTGTTTGAGATGGTGTTGTAAAATCCCTCTGGCCAGGTCTTCTCAAAATCTTCTAACATTGCCTCCCCAATCATTACGGCACTGTCACTGGTGTTGGTGATCTTGATGTTCACGATGCTTTTGCCCCTGGATGTTCGTTGGGATCCAATGGAGGCAGGTTTCCAGTTTCTGACAAAGTCCAGTCCTGTCCTTGACTTTGGCAACTGCTTAACCCATGGCTTTAGCCTCCTCCTTGTGATAGAGATGAACCTTTGTAGTATCTGTCTCATCATCTTCCATCTCCTTCATGTCTGACTCAATCTTGCAGCATATGTGGTGGCTCAGAGCCCAGATCTTCAGTGCCTCTGGCTTCATGGTTATTCCAATGATCTCTCCATCACTGTGGCCGTACCTCATGAAAGTAGTTATGAACTGCTTGATCCACAGGCCATTCCATATTCCACTAATGTGTCACATCACATGCTGCCCCTGGAGAAAATTCCTTTGTGGAGGAAGCTTCTCCATGGAATGAAGATAGTAGAGGCCATACCAGACATGATTGACATGGCCAGCTGCAAAGTAGTAGGTAAGCATCTTCTGGAATGTGGTCAGATGGAGAAGCCAGTCACCCTCACGTTCAGCCCAAATGTATGACATCAGCATCAGCATCATTGGTTTCACCAAGACCTAAACCCAAAGTTTGGCTGTTCTGGTCTGACTCACAATCTGATCCATAAGGCTCTCATCAGGTCATCTGCTTTCTGGAAATGTCTTACCGGAACTCCAGAGAGCCCACTATCAGCCATCAGTGAACATAAAGCCCCAACAAAACTCATCAATGCGTGCATACCCCCAAGACGCTTTAAGCAGCGCAGCCACATCTATAAAGCCGTTTTCCCACATGCGCTTCGTACCGCTAAATGACCGGAACGTGGTCTAATGCCTTCATGTGGGAAAGTCGTTGTGCCGGTATAAGCGTGACCCCGTCATCGCGGACATTTCACCAGTTTCGAGCCAGTCAGAAGAGCGGTATGCTCTTAAGGGGACACAAGTGGGAAACGGGTCCAGTCATTTTCCGCGACAGCGGTCCTTCTCTCATGGGCGAGGTGTAGCCTACACACGTTGCTTAATGTTCCAGCGGGCATAATCTAATCATTCGCGCACATTAAAGCAAACTGGCGAAATTATCTTGTGATAATAAGAGCGGTATGTCAGCTTCATGTGTGGGCGTGCTGATTTCCGAAGGCGAAGGCAAGCCCGCACACATCAAACGAAGCCAGTCTGTAAAAAGTGCTTCAACGCGACGCAGGTGAACGGATAAACATCGAACCAGCAACTATTTCTCTCAGACACGGATCCCAACTTCTTCAAAGTGCATCATCTAATCATTCGCGCACATCAAAGCAAACTACTTCCACATTTCGCCTCGTGCATTTGCTTTCTCTACATACATACAAGCGTTGGGCAGCTTGCAAGCCTCTGCCATTCTCGCTGTGTCTGTCCTGTGTGGCTGCTGCGAAGTGCAGAGGACTGAAGAAGGACTGGCCTCTCTCGAGCAGAGAGGGGAGGGGGGAAATCGGCTGTGTTTATTACGCTGGCTTGACGCTGCTCTTAAGTCAAACGAGTGTGATTTATTGTGTGACAAGCGAACTTATTTCACCATCATCAGAGTTTTGCCGAACCCCCAAATAAACTCCCCCCGCCCCCCAACATACAGGCAATTTTGCTGCTAGATTACCACTTGCGAGCGCTCAGGTGTGAAGAGAAATTCCGGGAAATGTCCGATATTGACTTACAGGTAATTTTCTGGTACGCATGTGGGAAAACGGCTTAAGTGACATGTGTGTCTGTTTGAGGCGAGATGTGTCTGAGCCGAGATGCAGTGTCCCAACCATTTTGAGTGGGGTGGCCCAGGTGGGGCACAGACTCAAGCAAGGGTGGCACTGATTGCGGCATTTAGGAAGGATGTAGAAAGGTTTTCCCTCGCCAAAATTTAGCCTAACATCACTCTAGCTTAAAGATTAGCCCGCTACAGCCTCTGAAAGACAGTATTGTTGGCCAGCACCCTCAGGATTTTGGGGTGGCCAAATTAGATTTAAGGGGTGGGCAGTGCCACCCCTGGTCACTCCCTAGAAACTCCCCTGCCAAGATGTGTGCACAGGATTTCAACAGTGCACCTAGAGCCCTCCCCTCGGCTGTACAAGCAATTGAGAGTGGAGACAGAAAGTGCCGCGGCTCAAAGCCGGTGAAACATGCACATACGCGTACATGCACGCACACACACATGCGCCCACGCATGCACACACACAGTGCCAGAGAGAAGGGAGTGTGGGAGAAGGGTCTGACTTGCACAACACTGACTGCTTCAACACCTAGGATTGATTTATCAGAGTAAAAGTCCTCTGCTAATTGCATGTTTTTATTGGGGAGGGGGGGGGCACATGGGCGGGTGAATCAAATAGGCTACATTATACATGACCTCGTTGCTCCTTTATGAATAAACATTGGAGAAAGCAAATTTGATTTGCGGATTTTGCATGGAATCTCATAAATCCCTATTTTTAAGGCGATTTTGGCAATTAAGGGGTTAATATCTGAAAATGCTCAAGGGTGCTCACCGGGCACCCTCCTGTATTTTGAATAGGTACCCCCAAACTACAAGAATCAGCAGAGAAAAAAACTTTATCCGACGAAACAAGGTTCATCAAAAAAACAGCCTTTGGCTCCCGGACTAAAAGGGCAAGTTTTCAGAAACTAAAAAAACCAAACCAAACAAAACTGTTTTCTTAAAATACTGACCACCACGTCCTCAAAGTTGGCACAAGTCTTCATTATAGTCAGTTGCTCGCTGGATGTGTCATTACATTATTAATATCTTACCTGAATAAGTTCAAATGGTGTTACAGGACCGCTTCTGGAGGAGCGGCCCGCGCGCACACAGCTCCAGGCGGCTCCCTCAGCGGCCGGCGCGAGCCCGACTGAGAGGCACCGTCTCGGGGGAGCACAGCCTCTCACTAACGCTAACATTACTTAGAAACCACTTTGATCTGCATAGTTGAAATGAGTTTGCGGCCTATAGGGATAATTCGAAAACATGTTATTGATCTATTTACGTCAGACGATGTCAGAAATAAACAAAACGAAGCCAGAAATACACGCCAGCGTTGGGTTCTGCTCGACAGTGCCTCATGCCTGGAGGGGGTTCAGATGGAGGTAGGGGGTGGAGCTTCGAGGCGCTGCTGTCGCATCCGCGGTGTGATGGGCAGCCCTAACATCCAATGGTGATACGTGTTAAATAGATTACCCAATAAAACATGTTTTAGATGGAGGAGAAAGGATATATTCCATCTATAGTAAAAAGTCAAAAACATAAACAATTGAGTTAAGTGGTTTTCATCGGACAGCGACGATTTCAAACTCATGCTATCACATGTGGAAATCATATGCTTTTTTCCTTTCCATAAGCGACATAACATCTAAATGCAATACTATATCAGCGACTTTGTTGTTTTTAATTTGTCTGATTGCTTTTCCCCATCATTGGGTGGCTTCCAAAAACGCTGCGTCTCAAATCTGCAAAGATTCACGTCCGCCACACTTGTTTTCAAAACACTTTGTAGACTAATTTATGAAAATGGCAATTGCTTCCACATTACTTGAATTAGTAGCTGAAAAGAGAACTTCGCTTTTCCGACACACTGCACTGCAGAGGCATGTTTCAGGTTTACAGTACCATCAAAAAACATACACACACACGCGCACGCACACGCACACACACACACACACACGCGCGCACACACACACACACACACACACGCACACGCTCGACAGAGTTATAACGAGCTGGAGTTGGCAGTTGCGTTGTGATTCAGTGTCAATTGCCGACACTTGCACCTCGTCTCACTTGTAAAGAAGGA
This sequence comes from Poromitra crassiceps, assembly GCF_964638095.1. Lineage (NCBI taxonomy): Eukaryota > Metazoa > Chordata > Actinopteri > Beryciformes > Melamphaidae > Poromitra > Poromitra crassiceps. The sequence continues at coordinate 9,246,837 of NC_139645.1, read as the reverse complement.
CCACCCTCAGAGCACAGGGAGGAATGGCAGCTGTCATAAACTGTGACGTGGTTTGGCCCCGGGACAAAGTGGCAGTGGAAATGAGATCCACTGGAGCTTATGTGTCACAGTGCATTATGCTAAATGTCACACACTGAGACACACATGTCATCATGGCTTATTGGCCAGGCCCTGTCACACCGCGGCCTTGGAAATAAAGAGACGTACCGGTCCGCTAGTCAGTCAGTGTGCTCTTGCTTTCCATAACATCACGCAAAGTCGGTCTCTCAGTCCACCATGTGCCCTTTTTCACCAGATGCCTCTACTGATCCACTCCGGGATGAGCAACGTTTGAGCCCGCGTAGCGACGGAGGGGCGAGGCCACCTGTAAGGGTGGATGGGGCGCAGGGAGCGAGGCGAGGTTCAATTGGAACCTGACCATACATTGCAGATAGGGGGCAGCACAGCAGTGAGGTGTACTGCCCTGTAGGCAAGTACCCGTGTCTTGGATAATGTAATATCAATGGTGCTTGCATGGGACTCACTCTCTGCTGGGGAAAAACAAAACAATGACTTGTACAGTTTGTGTGGATCATAAAACAAATGCATCTTATATCTATCGATAAGTCATGATCAAGGGGGGGAGTTTAGGGAAGCCGATGCAGAAGTACAGTACCAAACACTGCAGTTCCTCGAATGGCCACTTGAGGCTGGCAGTGGCTGCAAAAGGGAGTCAATCCCCATTCACCCCCATGTTAAAATGCCAGACTTTACAGCAGAAATAGCAGCCTGGTTCAAAAAACGGTTTTGGTCTCAAGCTAATTTCACCTTTCATGACAACTGTATGGGGTGTGATTGAATAGCATAAAATAGACGATAAAGATAGGCCTATGTTTTGGATGTGATTGACAGGTGGCCTGTCCAGTGATCGCGCAGCTCGCCGATCACAAACAATGAGAACACACAGTCACTAGGTATCAAAAGAACAGACAGCACAAGTTGATTAGATCCAATCCGACATCATCTATTTATAAAAACAACTTAGTCTGAAAAAAGTTTGACTTTGTTCTGTACCCAAACTTCAAGCCAATTATGCAGCCAAATATCCAGTGCACTACTCGAGTCTTTTCAACACCATATGTTGAGGACTTGGTAGGATTTTCCTGTGATGCATTGCAATGTTCCACGTGTATTTCTTTTCTGTTCAAAAAAACAAACACAAACAAACAAACAAACAAAAAAACAACAACCTCGGTTGATCCTCGGTAAAATCGACAGCAATCTGTAGTACTAAGACTCAAAAACACAAAACAAGCCACAGCAATGCTTATAATTGGTACCAATCCACAGAGAGAGACAAGATATCAAGCAGATTTGGAAAGTCTGGCTCTACAGAAAAAGCCTAGAGTAAAAAATTAAAAAATAAATAAATTTTACAAAAAACAATTTGACTAAGCTTACCATTAGGCCCCACCTCTCACTGGAAGATACCAAAAAGTTGAGCCAGGCTTTTGTCTTTTCTTGCCTAGATTATTGCAAGGCACCCGTTTACTGGATTAGCAACAAACAAACAAAAAAGGTGAGAGACTGCAAAGTGTAGAAAATGCAGCAGCCAGAATTTGAACAAAAAACAGGAAGTGGACATAATCCACCAGTTCTAGCCTCACTGCACTGGGAGCTGAAGTAAACATCAAAGATGCTTTGCTATAAGCAGAAGCTGCAGGAGCTACGATACGATGTTGTTGCAGGTTCCTTCTCACGCCTGTATTCCTTAGTGGAAGTGTGGTCAGAGCGTTCGCATTGTTGGGAACCCTTCTGCATCCTCAGCAGGTATCTCAGGGTCACAGGCGTTTCTTTCGCCCCTTAGGCCTGTACGCCTCGCCTGAGTGCGGTCAGCGGAGATTAACCTTCGCCTGCAGAAGGGTTCCGACTGCGAGCTCTGGTCAACCACAACCATCATGAGCTTTACTTGTTTATAAGAGCCTAATAGTTTAGCACCTTCATATCTCTGAGACGGCTTAATGCTTATCTGAGTATAATGTTCCAAACCATTCGCTTATGTCGTCTAGAGCTGCCTTGCTACATGTACCAGAAATGAATAACAAAAAGTACTGTAGCATTCTGCTCGTATGCATCAAAGGTTTGGAACAAACTCCCATTACAGGTGAGGCAAAGGACAAGTTAGGCCTTAGGCTACGTTCACACACAGCACCCAAACCTTGCCTACGGCTTGCCTTTACCCACGCTTTTAAATAGGCGTCCTTTTTAGTCAATGAGGCTGTGTACACAGGGCGCCTCAACGTGAACCTTGCGTGTACCCACGCCTCGCCTGAGCTGCGCCGATTTTATCGTTTAGGCATGAGTTCTATTTTCAAGCCGACTAGGCGCATGAAGGCAGACTTCTTCTGTCAAGCCATGAAGGAAAAACGCGACAATGTCCGTGGGAAATGGCAAAGGCAACTGAATTTCAAAATAAAATGGAGTTACTACAACAGTGTTGAACAGAGAGAGAGAGAGAGTGATTGACGGGTGGCTATCACGTGGGGCTTTCTCCCTGTCGGTAAACAAATCTTCAGGAGAGAGAATAGCGACCGAAGAAGCAAGATGGACAATGAAAAGTTTATCCACTTAGTACAACAGCATCCAGTTCTCTATGACAGCAGTCACCCAAGAAGGAGACCTGGTTATACAGTACATATCCAGCATATCAATAGCACATTAAATATATCAGATTTATTTTACCTACCCATGATCATTCGGGACCACACGTGACAAAAAAAAACACTCGGGAGAGAGGAGAGGCGCTTGTGACTCAGCTCAGGTTCAGCGTGGAATAGGCGTCCAGTGTGATCGCAAAAGCGTGTGATAGGTTCACGCCCAGCTCAAGGTATGTAGGCGTAGGCGTGGGTTGAGGCAAGGCGAGGCGTAGGTGCCCTGTGTGAACGTAGCGTTAGGGTTGGGGTGAGGCACAGCAGGGTGAGGGGGCTTGGATTGAAGCATTGGGGGAAGGGTCTTTTAGGGTGAGCCACCGGGGGGGGGGGGGGGGGGGGTGTAGGTTTGAGGCCACTTGGTTAGGGTTAGGTTTTGGATGTGGTGGGGCGGGGCTTACAGCCCGAATGCACCAGATGCGTATCCGATGCTGAAGCAACACTGAAGCATGACGCCTCGTGGAGGCAGTTTCATTTCGCCGTCCTTGCCTCACCTCGCGACACGTGCAGTTTCGGCTTCGGGTCTATTTTTGATGCGCGACGCGAGCAGCCGCGTGCAGCCATTTAACATTTCTTTCTTTCTTTCTTCTCCACCTGCCCCACCACCTCATCAGTTCAGTGTTTCAAAAAAGAGTTATTGCCTCTCTCTGCATTCCTCATCAAATACTGTATCTGTTGTGTCGTTGGGAGAGATGCTGCTCATCGAGTCAAAGTCCTCCGGCTATCTTAAGATAAGAGATTCAATGAACTCTTATTGATCCCTGCATGGAGATTGGGCCGGGCTTGTGTTTCGCAGAACAATCGAGGTGCTGCTGCTGCATGCAGGGAAGCCAGAATCACTATCAGCACCACAACACAGCTACGCCTCATCACCACGCTAACCCAGACACCCCTGCACTAAGCACTTACTGTGTCCCTGGCCATTACCGTCATTGTCATTCCCCCCCCTTTTTCTCCTCGCCGAATCAAGAACGACACAATAATCTGATGAATCGGATAGAGCCGATGATGACGGTGAAGCCTGTGGAAATGCTGCTGCAAATGAATCATCTGAGAGATTCCGTTCAACGACTACAACTCTGTGAAATGTAGCCGCAGGCGGCAATGACGGCGTCCCGCGCACCTGAGGACCCCTAGTAAAGGAGTGATGATGACACCAATTTCCTCAGAGGTGATGCCTGCATAAGTGCACCGAATTTGGTTAAGATCACACGAGGCGTCCATGAGTTATGGTGCATTTTGTCACATAATGTGCCACACCCTGCAATTGATTGACCTATAGCTGCCAAACAATAAGAAAGATTTTTATAACTTTTAATCAGGGGTGTCCAAAGATCATGCATACCAATTTTGGAGATCATTGCCTCAATGGTCTAGGTCCAGGAGTGGAATCACCCAAGGAATACAGGTTTGTTTCTATGTATAGTTGCTGAGAGTTATGGGCATTTCAAATATTGCTGTAGCGCCCCCCTATGGGTGAAATGACAGCAATTTCTGGATTATATCTCAGAGCAGCCATCTGCACAAGTGTACCAAATTTTGTGAGGCTAGCACAATGCACTCATGAGTTCTGACAATGATAATATCACAAATATTTTTAATAACTTTTAGCACACCCGATTTTAAGAATAAGTTTTTTTGGCAACAGTTGTCCCCAGCGTCAGAGATTGTTGCACAGCTATAGTGAAGTTCAGAGAGGACTCCGAGCAGCAGAAGATGGCGAGTTGTGCCTCCGGCTGGAGGGGTTATATTTTGTAGGCCTTAGTGTACCAGTCAAATATTTTGGCCCAGAATCCCGCCAGTGAAGGGCAGAACCAGAAGGCATGAGACAGAGTGTCCAAAGACTGCTGATTACAAGACAAGACAGTTGTATACAGTAGTGTGAAAGGAACACAGACTGACGACTGACGATGATCTTGTAGTCTGTACGTGCTATAAGGCTTGGGAGTTGTGTTAAATTAAGATTCAAACACCAAGACATGCCCACATCAGTATTCAGACTCTTTTTGGGATTACACCAAGTTCAGCTGATTTATGGGTTTGAGTACTTTACTTACTAATTACTGTTCTAAACAATGGGTAACATGTGGATGTGAGCATTGATTATGCTTCATGGTGTTGAAAATAAACAATATTGTTTCCCGACACCACTAGAAGAGGCCCAGTGTATTCTATTACATCCCCTGGGTTTAATTAAGAACAACGTAATGAAGGTGTAAACCTTACAATGGCCGTATCCCAGTGCATCGATCTGCGACACAATACTTATTATATAATGAACGAGTATAATGAAAGTCTCCCTAATATATAACGGGTTCAAATGCTGTCACAACATCTCTAATGGAAATGCTAGTGTAGCTCATTGAGTAGGACCTAAGGTGTTTGCCAGCTGAAAATGCATTTACCGGTATGTATTTATTATAATGTGACTAATTTATTTTTATTTTTATTGTAATTTTGTAACTTTATGTAGTCAGTTATTCTGGTACGTTGAATTTGTGACCAAAGTTGGGGTCGTTGTCAGCTGGGTGCTAAAAATCATCTTCAGCTGGAACTGGAAGTTATTAAGTAAGTACTTATTACAGTACATCATGTTTGTACACTTTGTGCTTGCAATGCAGTACTAAAACCCTTCAAGTGCATAATGTATCAGGGCAATTTTCAGTAAGTAGCCCACTCACAGAGTACCGTAAAGATTTTGGCTGCAATAAAACACGGAGGTACAGCTATAGGTATAGCTGAGTTTCTGCTGTTAGGCCTACCATTTACCAACTGACCCTGAATGAACTGAAGTTGAACTGAACTGAAAGTCTTTAAACATCCCCTCAAACTTATCTGAAAAACGAAATGATGGCTAGTGAGGAATTTCAACACCTTATTTGAGATAGCATATTTCATGTATGATATATATATATATATATATATATATCGCAGATCTCCTCTCATAGGTAAGGTGGCATCAGTATTAAATTTAGACTGTTTCATAACCGGTAGCTTTATCAATTAAAACATTTTCAGTCCCAGTCAACTGATGTGAAAAGCACAAACCTGCAGTGTGTCACAATGTGGCTGTGGAAACACTCTACATGACATAGTGCTCAGAATTCTTTCCCAGAGGTCAGCTCAGTAAAGTAAGGTGCCTGATGAAGGAAGGTCTGCGACTGAAACGCTGCCTCCACCCATTCAATTATTTAATGTGCTGCTGTAGACAGTGTGCGGGGTGTTTTCTCCCACTTTAAGGACTACCAGGCCTTCTCCTACGCACCTGCCACCCAGACTGACACTCAGGTGTGCAAAACAGCCATTTGTGTACTAAAATAAGACCATTTTAAAGTGAAGCGTCACCCTGCTAACTCTTGCTTTTCGGCTCTGAAAACCTCTTTTTCCAAAGTCACACATCCAAAGCCACCACTGTCCCCCACACACAGTGTCACAACATCTTCAAATTCAGGCCCACTGCAACAGCCACAATGTGTATCGAGATCGAGGCGGCCTCTGGCTCCACCGTGGCATCGTAAAATAAACATCAGACTGAAATAAAATGTGCTGTTAACGTCTCGAAGGAATCTACTGTATTCATAGCCGTCATCAGTCTGAATTATGATGTAATTCTGTAAACGACCTTCCAGTTTATGGTGTCACAACTCTATAACGCCGAACACTGGTCACTTGTCTGGAGAAGCTGAGAGGCACAAATCGATATCCATGACAGGGTGTGAGGAATAAAGCGATGCCGCTAAGTGACAGAATGACACCGGCACTTTGAATAGAACCGTCTTCAGCGCTCTCAAAACACGTTTCTTCTACGATGGTGCGGTTCTTGTACCGGCATGTAGAAAGCTGCAGCGAGTGAAACATTTAAACTTGGGTGCGAGACAATGCCAAGAGTGACAGAAATGTAATCTTACTTGTAGAAGAGAGACTTATGCATAAATGTAGGAGTTGTCAGCAGGTGGGTGAGTTACCGAGACAGGCAGCCTGGCGGCAGCGTGCGGGCGAGGAAGTATTTTCCCCCCCCACACTTCACGTCGATGCAAAGCTCGGAAAAGAGTCTACCGCATTGGTGGCGGGGGGCATTTTGTTGCTGACTGTTATTTTGCGTTCGCTGCAGAGACTCAATCTGCTCTGGTGAAAATGCAACAGTATCAAATTGACAACTTTGGACTATTGCAGTCCTCAATAAATCGGGGCTGGAAGTCAAAATATAGTGCCCCACCCAACACCAATCATATGCAATTGGTTATTTCTTATTTTGATTTATTGAGTCATATATTGATTGGTTGATAGCCTAGTATGTATGGCTATCTGAAAAAATAATATTTTTTTTAAATTGTGCACTGCTGTTAATATCTGCTATTTTTCTGCCCAATAATAAGCTGGCCCTCTTTTACTGGACGCCCCATACAGTAACATGTGTTTGGCATGAGCGAGCGCACATCAGTCCTCATAAGAGTTATATGATAACTCTCTAAGAATGATTACAAACTGGGAAAAACAAGCAACCCATTGTTTGAAATGGACTATGATAACGGCTTGTTTATTAAGGTAGTACTGATTTCAGCTGTCTTTTAGATCTTACAGCAACTAAAGATTGCATTTGCCCTGGCACCTTTACCCAGTTATTGAAATATACAACAATTCTGCAGGTGTTATGGATTATCCTATCCTATCCTAGACTGAGCAGATGCCCTCCTCTCTCACCACAAGAAGAGGGTCATCTTACCAAGGAGTCATTACGGGGTACGGTGGTGCAGTGGTAAGCGCTGTCGCCTCACAGATCGACGGTCCTGGGTTCGATTCCCACCTGGGACGCTGTGGGCGCTGGAGTTGTGACCCCCCCATATCCTCAGTGCCTACTGCCCAGGTGGGCTATCTTGTCGAAAGGGCCTTTCTGTGTGGAGTTTGCATGTTCTCCCCGTGCTCCCCAGGGGGTTCCTCCGTACATAACCCCCCAATAAAAACATGCAGAAGATCGTCATCCGACCAGTGACGACAACATCTGAAGTTGGTCCAATGATGGTCCAATGAAGGTCCCCGGGCGCGTGTTGTGGCCGCATGCATGTGTTGAAGTGTTCGTGTGACAATAAAGACGGGCTGCCGTCTGAAATCGTGTTTAATCATTACGCCAAAATTAGTCGGCATGTTATTTATGAATAAAGCTTGCTTGTCAAATTTTACCCACTAGTCTCTCATGATTGAAATGTATTTAGCCTTGTTGTTATATAGAATGCATATTATCATATACGGTGATTCATATTTCAAAATGTTATATGTCTAGTTATACAAGAGTTAGTTCCGGTTGAGGAATTTGATTGGAAAAGAGGCACTCCATGTGTGCTGATATTGAGCACAACAGCACGGGACGCTTCACTACAGTATATCAAAGGAAAAGCCTATGGGCTTGCTTCAGGCTCTCTCACACAGAGCCAGCGATGAACGCCTTTAATGTCGTTTAGGGCAGAATCAAAGTCTTTAAAAGCGGCAAAAGTGCCGACCGGTTTCGACCACGCAGGGTCTTCGTCAGGGCGTGACGGGATTTCCGATCATGGCCTGAGGAAGACCCTGCGTGGTTGAAACCAGTTTAGCTCATTTGCCACATCCCCCCCCGCATAACCAAGATACAGCGTGCCTTACCAGCACTGTCCGCTCAGTTTACAGTGAGCTACAGTCATGAAGTTAGTTAGTAGAATGGAGGCTGTTAAAAATCTGCCAAAACACACATCTCACGGCGCCAAAATACATGTTGTGCTTCGGGTACTCACCACACGATGAAATATTAATCCAAAATGCACATAATCGGTCTTTTTGGAAGGAAAAGAGGTTGGCGGCCATGTTTGGAAAGTAGTGCCGGCTAACTCTTTTCCTTCCAAAAAGACCGAAAAGGCTGCACTCGGGGGAAATGCGAAGTCATTTCACATGGCGTGCTCTAAAAAGAGTTCGACCACGAGAGACCAGTTGGTAAGATTTAACAAGCGGCTTTATTCAACAAATGGCACGACATGGCAACTACTTTGCCGTATGACTCCATTGTAAGATGACGCCCCTCTTGCGGTGAGAGAGGGGGCATCTGTTCTCACCCGGAACCGGGATCGATCCGCAGATGGCAGAAGATAGCGAAACGAGAGCTCAGTGGGGACAAACGGCCGAGATGCCAGCTGCTGCTATGCTAGGAAGTTGAGATAAGAACTTCGCTATACAGTATTATATTAGGATGAAACTGGTGACGACTGACGGCATAACTGACGTCATACATCATAACTGACGTCATGCTTGAATGACGTCACGGGCTGATCAGATATGAGAATATGGAATACGGAGGTCGGTCTACGTGGGTTGAAATTCGGTCTGCGGCCACACTAAAGTAGACGGCGAAAACAACGCTTTTAATCAAAGAGTGGACAGACTCGTACTTGTGGATTCTTCCCGTGGGGCAGTTCTAAACCAGTATGTCTCAGTGAAGCACGACGTGCCACACATCTTTTTCCAGCAAATCAGTAGCTTTGTTTATACTGTACAACTGTTGTATAGAAGCAATATCAGACACATCCAATCACAGCCAACAGCACTTCCTCCCATGTCATATTGCTCAAATAAAACGATTTTCTACTACTGCATGGTTTCTCGTATGGAATTCCTTCAACCTCAGTAATAAGGCATATATTTACATAAATGAATATTACTTTGCAAGCCGCACAAAAACCCTCCACAAATGACAGATTGGCTCTGGGTTCCTATTGTGTAAACAATTATACGACTGTAGCCTCTTGATGAAGTTTCACTCCCGTTATAATTAGGATAAATACTGTATTTAATATTGTGTATTGAATTATGTACTGAATTTCAACTGTAAACTGTATCTCTGTGTTTTATGTCATCTCAGGCTGTAATAGTGATTGCTGCCATTAACCAGACAGAAGAAAAAGGAGTTTGTTCCACTCTAAAGTCACGTGTGAAGCCACATAATACAAATGAATAGCAAAAGATGAAAACATTGCCGGTGACGGCATCCTAAGTGTTTTTATGTGCGACAGGCCACACTTATAGCAGATAGATTGCTTGATATTATTTTGCATGAAACATTTCATTTTAAATGGAGCATCCCCGGGCGATACATCAGTGTGACAATAGATTAGAGACGTGCTTCTCTGATTTCTGATGTTTGTGAGGAAATTGTTTATGGTCACAAACTAATTGGAATATCCTAGGCTATAAAAATAAATAATATATGGCAATTCTGAAATTGAGCAATATTAAGGCTATCTGTAAATAAAATAGGATTGCTGTATTGGCAATTTCACCCAAGGCAACAGCAATTTGTCTTTTTGCATATCACAGCACTTTGGCAGTGTTGGTGGGAACTACAGATTTAATACCAGCCACCCCCTCTGGCTCACAGTGAGAACACACTCGCCTGCTGGTGCTGGCAACACACACACACACACACACACGCACACACACACAGTTAAAACACACACCCCTGCTGGTACTGGCAACACACACACACACAGGCACACAAGCACACGCACACACACACAGTTAAAACACACACCCCTGCTGGTACTGGCAACACACACACACAGGCACACAAACACACATGCACGCACGCACACACACGCACACACAAACACACATGCACATGCAAGCGCACACACACACACAGAGTTAAAACAAAACACACACCCCTGCTGGTGCTGGCAACACACACACACACACACACACACGTGCACAAGCGCACGGGCGGGCACACACACACACACACACACACACACACACACACGTGCACAAGCGCACGGGCACACACACACACACACACACACAAGAGAGTATAAGAGACCAACTGTTCTCAGAATTAATGTGACAGGTCGAACAAAGGAAAGGTCAGAAAGGTCAACCGGAAGTCCCGCCCCCTTTTTCCCCTCCCCCACACACCTGGCTTAACAATAGAAACAATAGAAAGAGAGAACAATAGGATGAATAGGATGAATAGGATGAATAGAATACAATAGAAACAAAAGAATACATTATGAACAAAAGAATAAATTATGAACAAAAGAATACATTATGAACAAAAGAATACATTATGAACAAAAGAATACATTATGAACAATAGAGACACAGAGAACAAAAGAACGTCTGGCAGAACAATGGAGCACGTGATACTAATATATTCGTATTAATATTCGGTCACACGCTAGACTCTATGACCCAGACGCATCTTAACATCAGCCTTCTGAAAGCAGAATTTTTAGTGATATTATTGTAAAACTATATAGATGCAAGTTTCAGTAAAGTTTTACCCTCACCCCTACAGATGAACATAGGTCTAATTCCAGCCTCACAGGAGAAGGAAAAAAAAAAAAAAAAAACTGTCAAGAGTCTAGACTCACACATTTTGTTACCAAAATGCTTTCTCTTCAGGTGATACTTGATTTTGTTTGTTTTTTGGGGTATTTCATCTTTTTTCCGGTCCGTAAGTAAGAGTATAAAGTTTAATTTCAACATACTATTACAAAACACAGATATATTATAATATGTGTGTTATGCTTGTTTCAACACTATGAGTTTCTCTTGACATACACACCTCTCTCTTAGCCCCCCCCCCCCCCCCCCTCCTCTCCTCTCTGTCTCTCCCTCTCTCTCTCTGTCTCTCTCCCCCCCCCCCCTCTCTCGCTCTCACATCTATTCAAAAAAGCCCCCCCCCCCCTCCCCCCCCCCCCCCTCCCCCCTTCACACACACACACACACACACACACACACACTTGTTGCTAGCTCTTTTTTTATTAGCCTTAATATTGATTAATCTGAACTTTATGGTCAGTGTTGTTTATTTATTATATGTATCTTGTTTATTTTTATTATCCTTTCATTTCTTGATGGTCTTGTCCCTTGAGGTGATGTAACGAGTTAATTTCACAAGTGTGGATTAATAAAGTCTATCTTATCTTATTACTTTTTTTACAATTTTTACTTTTTACAAAATAAACTCACAAAATAAACTCACCAAATCCATCATCCAAATTAGGTAATCTCTCGGTAAACTGTTTATATTTATATCATTTAAAAGTTACCAAAAAAGCTGTAGAATACAATCAGCAAACATTTCCCCAAATACAAATATTTAAAACCTGTATGGATCAGTTTGGAACCAATAAATACAAACTAGATTATTAATGACAGGCCCTTAGAGCTGAGGATCAATTTGTTTGAGTGCAGTATTAAGCAGAGTATGACAAATGTACTTTGATAACAAAATATTCAAAATATAACATTATCATTAATTAACATGTATTGATTTTAAACACGTATCTGTAACTTTGAAAGTTATCAAAATCTGCAGATCTCTCTCTCTCTCTCTCTCTCTCTCTCTCTCTCTCTCTCTCTATTCAATTCCACGAGCCCTCCCTACCCCCACCATAAATATTCATAGAAAACTTTCGTCAAAGTCTGACAGGTCACACACACACAGACCCCTAACAACCCCTCCCTCTCTCTCACTCTCTCTCACTCACTCTCTCTCACAACCACCCACACACACACACACACACACACACACACACACACACACACACACACACACACACACACACACACACACACACACACACACAGGCCTTACAACCTGTTGTCTGGCAAAGCGTTGACCATCTGAATAAAAATGTAATAAATTAAACGCTGACTACTCTCATTAAAGTAATTGATTAGCAATGGGTCTGAAACGGGTCATTACTAGTACTAATAGTAGCAGAGGCAAAGTCACAGAGGCATCCACAGAGCCATTGCCATGCAGGCAATTCGCAGACAGACAGACAGAGAGACTAATGTTAGAAAGATGCCCATCAAGTTAACAAACATCACACCCCCCACCCCCCCCCCCCCCCCCCCCCCTTCCCCTCTCAGCGAACAAGACTTGTATAATCCACTAACTAGAGTTTGACCCCAGGAAGAATAGCTGCAGCTCTGCTGTAGCTAATGGGGATCTTAAATAAAGACAAAGACATAGAGTAGCCTAATATTTGACCTGAATGAGCATTCTTTCAAGGTAGCAGGTCATTCCTATAGACTGACCGGTCTACAAAAGTGTTTTACACAGCTTTCAAGCATTATAGGCACATTATTTGTGTGGAAAAACCATATCACACAAATTATTGATCAAAGTATAGTCTTTATACATCTTAGAAAAGTTTATTAGTCTTAGAATTATGTAAAGGAACACGCGGTAGAATATTACATTTCACGTGTTTTTATTTTTTACTTGAGTTAACAAGGTGAATCAGTACTTCTACCTTTACCAGAGTCTTTTTACACAAGTAACTGTGCTTCTACATACGGTAAGTAAAGAATGTGTGTACTTTTTCCACATCTGTGTAATATTGAAGGACTTGGTCTGATGGTAAACAGTTTTCATGTTTGTATGTACATGTGTTTAATGTTTTGTTTATTTTTATGTTTTATGTGTTTGTATGTTTTTTTATGTTTGGCTGTTTTACGTTTGTTTATGATTCATGTTTTCATGTTTGTGCGTTCATGTGTTTAATGTCTTTGTTTATTTTTATGTTTTATGTGTTTGTATGTTTTTTATGTTTGGCTGTTTTACGTTTGTTTATGATTCATGTTTTCATGTTTGTGCGTTCATGTGTTTAATGTCTTTGTTTGTTTTTATGTTTTATGTGTTTGGCTGTTTTTTATGTTTGGCTGTTTTACGTTTGTTTATGATTCATGTTTTCATGTTTGTGCGTTCATGTGTTTAATGTCTATGTTTGTTTGTTTGTTTGGCTGTTTTTTATGTTTGGTTGTTTTACGTTTGTTTATGATTCATGTTTTCATGTTTGTGCGTTCATGTGTTTAATGTCTTTGTTTGTTTTTATGTTTTATGTGTTTGGCTGTTTCACGTTTGTTTATGATTCATGTTTATACCTTCATGTGTTTATTGTCTTTGTTTGTTTTTAAGTTGTATGTGTTTGGCTGTTTCACGGTTGTTTATGATTCATGTGTGTACCTTCATGTGTTTAATGTCCGTTTGTTTTTAAGTTTGATGTGTTTGTATGTTTTTATGTCTGGTTGTTTCACGTGTCTTTTTATGATTCATGTTTTCATGTTTGTACGTTCATGGTTCATGTTTCACATGCTTGATGTAGGTTTTTATGTTTAATGTTTTATGTGTTTGCATCTTTGTTTGTATGTATGTTCCACGTGAATGTTTACATGTTCATGTCATTTGTTCATGTTTCATGTGTTAGGATGTATGCAGTATACAGAATGCATACAACAAACTTATTTTGATCAACGCTGAGTTCAAACCAGTAACAGCCTACCCTCATCACAGCCTTATTAGATGCCGGGCGGAGGAGTTTGAGTGCAAAGTCTAGCTGTGATCTATGCCTCTTAAGGCCTTAAGTATGCACTTTTTTCTTTTTTTTTCTCTTAGGTAGGTTACGTTGCTGCTATTAATAGAGATATATTTTATTTACTTTTACCTACCTATCTATGCAAGCTCAAATAGTCCCTGACTTTTATTACTTTTAAGTTCATTGTACGTGTCTCTTACTACTTTTAAGTACATTGTACGGATCCTTTGAGGTGTGACTTTTTACTTTTACTATTTCTGTGTTCACTCGAACCATTCTGCTGTAAAACTGCTGCACATGCTCCATGTTGTTTCACTTGTCCATGTTTTTGTTTTACATGTATTCGCTATGTTTTTATATCTGCTTGCACACAAATTGCCCTTCTGGGACAAATAATAAACTTGAATCTTGAATCTTGAATAGAATCAGGACCTCCTTGTTATGACTCGTGTGATCATAAACAACATAGGGGGTACAACAACGTTGGGGGCTAAGCAGACAACACTATCACAAGTACAATTGAACCATTTTGGTAAGACTCTTTTGTAATGCATCAGATGCAATGTCAACAATAAGGTCGCGACAAGCATTGTACATGTTTTTATGTGCTGCAGCCATTTTGTAATATCACGATAGTTTAAACAAAATTGATTATGAGCGTACGGATACCACAAATTGTACTTAGTTGGCAATAATTGCTGCGGTCTTGTTTTGATGGTAAACACAGTTTTCACGCACACGTCTCTTTCAAATGTTTGCATGTTTGTTTACGATTCATGTGCTCATGTATGTACATGCATGTGTTTAATGTTTTTGTTTGTTTTCATTGTTTTTAAATTAAAGCACTCCAATCTGCATTTTATCCACAAATTATTTTTATTCACATAACGGAAAGTTGTTTCTAAACAGAGTCACACACATATTTCACAAGACACCCATTATATTCACACAAGGTGTTGAATATGGCATAAACACAAGTCTTTCAATCATGTTTTTATGTTTTATGCGTTTGTATGTTTCATGATATTTACATATGTACAGCTTAGGTAACAAACTTATTTTGATCAACGGTGATATTTCACAACAATAAGTTCAAACTACATTTTATACATGCACTATTTTAATCACAAAATAACAACATAACAGAAAGTTATGGGCCCAAACACAGAAGGGAGAGGGGAGAGAAAGAGAGGAGTGTCAAGTTTAAATTGTGGTCATGTATGTAATAATCTCCCAGACAACCCAGAGAGATTTTCTCCTTATCCCTGTGTTTTAGGAAAGCAGAATATCTCTTCAGGGAGAATTTACTATGAGGGCCAGGTTAAAGGGAAGACTGAATGGACTGTAGGAGTGGCCGCAGGCTCGATCAACAGGAAGGGAGTCATCACACTGTGGTCACAGTATTGCTACTGGACTATAGCGTTGATGGAGGGTGGAAAGTACAAAGCTTGTGCTGATGGCCATTCGGTCCTCCTCTCTCTGAAGACGAAGCCTCAGAAGGTTGGGGTGTTTGTGAATTATGAGGAGGGTCTGGTCTCCTTTTATGATGTAGATGTTGCAGCTCTTATCTACTCCTTTACTGGCTACACCTTCACTGAGAAACTCTACCCTTTCTTATGTCCAAGCCTTGCCTACCATGATGACGGTAAAAACACAGCCCCTCTGATCATCTCTCCCGTCCATCACAATGATAGACCATCATCATCAACACGTTTACCAATTCATACGGAATGTATATTCTTACATTCTGCTTTCTTTTATGTGATTTTAATCTTGAAGAATTGTAATAAAATTCTGAATTTGTTCTTTCAAAGGTCTCGAATGAGAAAATAATTGTTTCCTTACTTTTATACTTTGTGGGAAAATAGTGTTATGAAAAAAGTAAGCCCTTTTTTGGGGGGACAAAAGTTGACAAGTTTATAATTATTTTATTCTGTTTACATCGCAACAACAAAATAATGGTTCTGGTGACAACAGTTGTTGTCGCAACATATTGTGGAGATGTTCTAAGTTTATGCATCACACTGTGGGGTTGTATTCAGGGTTTTGTCCAAATAATTTATCTTTTGTCTCACGAATCTCCAAAGAGTTTGCGGGTATCCAGTTGGGACCGTATTTACAACATAATTCGTTGTAAGATTTCTTGACTATAGCGTTAAGTTTTATGGTGCCGTACTGTTCCTTTATTTTCCTCAGTTTTGGAATGATGAAGCGAGTCAGTTTTAGTTCGTCCACAACGCTCGTTGCAACGTCCTGAATTTTTGACAAAGGTAGTGTCTCGACCCCCATACAAGCCAAAACACGCGCTTGAGCTCCTAGGTAATTTTCATTAAAAAGCTCCTTTATCAGTTCAGCAAAACATTTATCAAAGTAATAAGGACATAAGTTATCGATACATGAATGTTTGAAACGGGGTGGGTTTTCACCCACGTAGGTGTAGGGGCTCACATAGAAATAGGGGTCTCTACAGATCCCACAGACCCGCAATGCTTTTCCTTCGATAATGTCGTACAAACAATGTCCGATAGTAACCGTTACAATTTCACGCATAGAAGGTGGGTCTTTAGCCATCTCGCCATCTTCCGTGTCTTTTTTCTCCGGCGGATGTTGGAAAAGCCTTTTTTCTAGGCCTTTGAATGAGATGTATGTCTCGTACCACTTGAACAAAACATTGATACGTGCGAAAACAGTCTGTGTTCTTTCCCAGTCACGCCAACGTATCAGAAAACCTGTGGTAAACCAGGACTTCCACTCTTCAGCATTCAGCGGGTATAACTTGTCCTCATCGGCGGTGCCACGCCGGGCATCGCGGATAATGCTGTTATCCTGACATTTTCTGAAAAATATGTATGATTCAGGGTCTCTGATGGTGATATCCGTTTCAACTCTGTAGGTTTCACCTTGCACCGAACCGTCAAATTGCATTTCGTAAGCTCCTTGAGTGTTGTTTAGCCCGAGACATATTATATCTGTAATCACGCGCCAGTCTTTCGCACAAAAACGAATGTCGGGAGTAACTTCTTTGAAAAAATCCTCATCAAGCTCTCTTGTATAAAGACGCACTTCACCTTCCTCAAACAGGTACCCGGCAACGCGTCCGTCATCCAAATCCCATTCGAATAGAGGAGCCCGTCCTCCTTCATCCAGAAAAGTTGTCAGGTCGTTTTTGGGTTGTATCGGTTGTATGGTGGCGGGTGTTTCCATCATACTTGTAGGAAAGTGTGAGGACTGCGCGCACAGACTGTGTTGTTGTCTCTACATTGAAGAAACATAACCTCCCCTTCAGCTAGGCATCCCCAGCCCGCCGCAAAGGACACTGGGAAGAAATTACATTTTCTCTATCATACCGTGTCCGCTCCTAAGCATCCTCTATACCCTCTTCTTTTCTTCGTTCTCGCAGATGAGCAAAATAGTGACGAATGGGAAATAAGAAACTTAGACAACATTTTGTCAAACGACTCACAATTTTAACACATTACCTCAACATGTGTGTAGATGAGTTTACATACATTAATACATGGTGACACTGACATGCAGGCATTTTGCACTCTCAAGATATTACCGGTTAAATCCGATTGGAGTACTTTGTACGTTTTATGTTGTACTATGTTTTTAATTGGGGACCACATGATTAGGGATTTTGTGGAAATCCGATATTCACAGTTTGAAACAAATTATGTTTAATTTTATAAAATTGAGTGTTGGTAATAAAGAAAAGCTTGCAAAGAGTAAATTTTAGAAAAACAAATCATGTCGGTAACAATATATTCTCATTTTCATGATAGACTATCTTTCTTTTATTCCATTACCAGATTAATAACAATAGTAATAATAATATAGTTTAACATGACCAGGTATTTTCTCTCACTGTGTAAGACATTATCAATTCTCACCCATTCTCTCACAAAAACCTCAGCTCTATGAAAACCATCCTAACATACAATCAATCCAGCCAACACCTATCAATTATATTCTATCATGTCAGGCCAGTTTGTTAGTACAGAGTATATACACAAATGCTTAAGTTAAATTCAATTTTAAAAAGTTTACACGTTATCATCAGGCTATGATGTTACTTAGATTCTTTAGAGAACTTTAAATGTAAAACGCAAAATGTAATAGGTTACTTCATACAATACCGATTCAGACTTTTTGATACCTTTGTATGTTTTAATTTCACTGAATTAACTGAAACCAGCATTAATAGTTTGTAAATATATATATTTTTTTTTAATAATTTTTTGGGCATTTTGCCTTTATTTTTTTTTATATAGGAAAGTAGGCAGACAGGAAAGGTGGGGAGAGAGAGGGGGATGACATGTGGCAAAGGACCGCGGGAGGATTCGAACCCGGGTAGGCCGTGCGAAGGACCAAAGCCTTCGCGGTATGCGTGCTACCAGGTGAGCTACCAGGACGCGCGTCTGTCAATATTCATGAGTTAGGTATTCATGACAAGACATGAATGAATGAAAGTATAAAAGTACAGGTCACTGAGACCTCAAAACTCTCAACAATGTGAGTTTGGGCAATTACATTCATAAATAATCAGCTAGGTTGAATGTAATTATGTTTTTAGAAACATATTTGAGTACATCTATATGTATCTGTCTTTTATACATTTATCAACACTGTATGGTAAATTTGTTAGATTACTTTATATTATTAGATCAGTTCATAAACAACGATTTAATTTTAATTTTGATTTAAATAAAATAGTAAGCGCAAAATGATTATCTAAGTTTCTTATTTCCCATTCGTCACTATTTTGCTCATCTGCGAGAACGAAGAAAAGAAGAGGGTATAGAGGATGCTTAGGAGCGGACACGGTATGATAGAGAAAATGTAATTTCTTCCCAGTGTCCTTTGCGGCGGGCTGGGGATGCCTAGCTGAAGGGGAGGTTATGTTTCTTCAATGTAGAGACAACAACACAGTCTGTGCGCGCAGTCCTCACACTTTCCTACAAGTATGATGGAAACACCCGCCACCATACAACCGATACAACCCAAAAACGACCTGACAACTTTTCTGGATGAAGGAGGACGGGCTCCTCTATTCGAATGGGATTTGGATGACGGACGCGTTGCCGGGTACCTGTTTGAGGAAGGTGAAGTGCGTCTTTATACAAGAGAGCTTGATGAGGATTTTTTCAAAGAAGTTACTCCCGACATTCGTTTTTGTGCAAAAGACTGGCGCGTGATTACAGATATAATATGTCTCGGGCTAAACAACACTCAAGGAGCTTACGAAATGCAATTTGACGGTTCGGTGCAAGGTGAAACCTACAGAGTTGAAACGGATATCACCATCAGAGACCCTGAATCATACATATTTTTCAGAAAATGTCAGGATAACAGCATTATCCGCGATGCCCGGCGTGGCACCGCCGATGAGGACAAGTTATACCCGCTGAATGCTGAAGAGTGGAAGTCCTGGTTTACCACAGGTTTTCTGATACGTTGGCGTGACTGGGAAAGAACACAGACTGTTTTCGCACGTATCAATGTTTTGTTCAAGTGGTACGAGACATACATCTCATTCAAAGGCCTAGAAAAAAGGCTTTTCCAACATCCGCCGGAGAAAAAAGACACGGAAGATGGCGAGATGGCTAAAGACCCACCTTCTATGCGTGAAATTGTAACGGTTACTATCGGACATTGTTTGTACGACATTATCGAAGGAAAAGCATTGCGGGTCTGTGGGATCTGTAGAGACCCCTATTTCTATGTGAGCCCCTACACCTACGTGGGTGAAAACCCACCCCGTTTCAAACATTCATGTATCGATAACTTATGTCCTTATTACTTTGATAAATGTTTTGCTGAACTGATAAAGGAGCTTTTTAATGAAAATTACCTAGGAGCTCAAGCGCGTGTTTTGGCTTGTATGGGGGTCGAGACACTACCTTTGTCAAAAATTCAGGACGTTGCAACGAGCGTTGTGGACGAACTAAAACTGACTCGCTTCATCATTCCAAAACTGAGGAAAATAAAGGAACAGTACGGCACCATAAAACTTAACGCTATAGTCAAGAAATCTTACAACGAATTATGTTGTAAATACGGTCCCAACTGGATACCCGCAAACTCTTTGGAGATTCGTGAGACAAAAGATAAATTATTTGGACAAAACCCTGAATACAACCCCACAGTGTGATGCATAAACTTAGAACATCTCCACAATATGTTGCGACAACAACTGTTGTCACCAGAACCATTATTTTGTTGTTGCGATGTAAACAGAATAAAATAATTATAAACTTGTCAACTTTTGTCCCCCCAAAAAAGGGCTTACTTTTTTCATAACACTATTTTCCCACAAAGTATAAAAGTAAGGAAACAATTATTTTCTCATTCGAGACCTTTGAAAGAACAAATTCAGAATTTTATTACAATTCTTCAAGATTAAAATCACATAAAAGAAAGCAGAATGTAAGAATATACATTCCGTATGAATTGGTAAACGTGTTGATGATGATGGTCTATCATTGTGATGGACGGGAGAGATGATCAGAGGGGCTGTGTTTTTACCGTCATCATGGTAGGCAAGGCTTGGACATAAGAAAGGGTAGAGTTTCTCAGTGAAGGTGTAGCCAGTAAAGGAGTAGATAAGAGCTGCAACATCTACATCATAAAAGGAGACCAGACCCTCCTCATAATTCACAAACACCCCAACCTTCTGAGGCTTCGTCTTCAGAGAGAGGAGGACCGAATGGCCATCAGCACAAGCTTTGTACTTTCCACCCTCCATCAACGCTATAGTCCAGTAGCAATACTGTGACCACAGTGTGATGACTCCCTTCCTGTTGATCGAGCCTGCGGCCACTCCTACAGTCCATTCAGTCTTCCCTTTAACCTGGCCCTCATAGTAAATTCTCCCTGAAGAGATATTCTGCTTTCCTAAAACACAGGGATAAGGAGAAAATCTCTCTGGGTTGTCTGGGAGATTATTACATACATGACCACAATTTAAACTTGACACTCCTCTCTTTCTCTCCCCTCTCCCTTCTGTGTTTGGGCCCATAACTTTCTGTTATGTTGTTATTTTGTGATTAAAATAGTGCATGTATAAAATGTAGTTTGAACTTATTGTTGTGAAATATCACCGTTGATCAAAATAAGTTTGTTACCTAAGCTGTACATATGTAAATATCATGAAACATACAAACGCATAAAACATAAAAACATGATTGAAAGACTTGTGTTTATGCCATATTCAACACCTTGTGTGAATATAATGGGTGTCTTGTGAAATATGTGTGTGACTCTGTTTAGAAACAACTTTCCGTTATGTGAATAAAAATAATTTGTGGATAAAATGCAGATTGGAGTGCTTTAATTTAAAAACAATGAAAACAAACAAAAACATTAAACACATGCATGTACATACATGAGCACATGAATCGTAAACAAACATGCAAACATTTGAAAGAGACGTGTGCGTGAAAACTGTGTTTACCATCAAAACAAGACCGCAGCAATTATTGCCAACTAAGTACAATTTGTGGTATCCGTACGCTCATAATCAATTTTGTTTAAACTATCGTGATATTACAAAATGGCTGCAGCACATAAAAACATGTACAATGCTTGTCGCGACCTTATTGTTGACATTGCATCTGATGCATTACAAAAGAGTCTTACCAAAATGGTTCAATTGTACTTGTGATAGTGTTGTCTGCTTAGCCCCCAACGTTGTTGTACCCCCTATGTTGTTTATGATCACACGAGTCATAACAAGGAGGTCCTGATTCTATTCAAGATTCAAGATTCAAGTTTATTATTTGTCCCAGAAGGGCAATTTGTGTGCAAGCAGATATAAAAACATAGCGAATACATGTAAAACAAAAACATGGACAAGTGAAACAACATGGAGCATGTGCAGCAGTTTTACAGCAGAATGGTTCGAGTGAACACAGAAATAGTAAAAGTAAAAAGTCACACCTCAAAGGATCCGTACAATGTACTTAAAAGTAGTAAGAGACACGTACAATGAACTTAAAAGTAATAAAAGTCAGGGACTATTTGAGCTTGCATAGATAGGTAGGTAAAAGTAAATAAAATATATCTCTATTAATAGCAGCAACGTAACCTACCTAAGAGAAAAAAAAAGAAAAAAGTGCATACTTAAGGCCTTAAGAGGCATAGATCACAGCTAGACTTTGCACTCAAACTCCTCCGCCCGGCATCTAATAAGGCTGTGATGAGGGTAGGCTGTTACTGGTTTGAACTCAGCGTTGATCAAAATAAGTTTGTTGTATGCATTCTGTATACTGCATACATCCTAACACATGAAACATGAACAAATGACATGAACATGTAAACATTCACGTGGAACATACATACAAACAAAGATGCAAACACATAAAACATTAAACATAAAAACCTACATCAAGCATGTGAAACATGAACCATGAACGTACAAACATGAAAACATGAATCATAAAAAGACACGTGAAACAACCAGACATAAAAACATACAAACACATCAAACTTAAAAACAAACGGACATTAAACACATGAAGGTACACACATGAATCATAAACAACCGTGAAACAGCCAAACACATACAACTTAAAAACAAACAAAGACAATAAACACATGAAGGTATAAACATGAATCATAAACAAACGTGAAACAGCCAAACACATAAAACATAAAAACAAACAAAGACATTAAACACATGAACGCACAAACATGAAAACATGAATCATAAACAAACGTAAAACAACCAAACATAAAAAACAGCCAAACAAACAAACAAACATAGACATTAAACACATGAACGCACAAACATGAAAACATGAATCATAAACAAACGTAAAACAGCCAAACATAAAAAACAGCCAAACACATAAAACATAAAAACAAACAAAGACATTAAACACATGAACGCACAAACATGAAAACATGAATCATAAACAAACGTAAAACAGCCAAACATAAAAAACATACAAACACATAAAACATAAAAATAAACAAAGACATTAAACACATGAACGCACAAACATGAAAACATGAATCATAAACAAACGTAAAACAGCCAAACATAAAAAAACATACAAACACATAAAACATAAAAATAAACAAAACATTAAACACATGTACATACAAACATGAAAACTGTTTACCATCAGACCAAGTCCTTCAATATTACACAGATGTGGAAAAAGTACACACATTCTTTACTTACCGTATGTAGAAGCACAGTTACTTGTGTAAAAAGACTCTGGTAAAGGTAGAAGTACTGATTCACCTTGTTAACTCAAGTAAAAAATAAAAACACGTGAAATGTAATATTCTACCGCGTGTTCCTTTACATAATTCTAAGACTAATAAACTTTTCTAAGATGTATAAAGACTATACTTTGATCAATAATTTGTGTGATATGGTTTTTCCACACAAATAATGTGCCTATAATGCTTGAAAGCTGTGTAAAACACTTTTGTAGACCGGTCAGTCTATAGGAATGACCTGCTACCTTGAAAGAATGCTCATTCAGGTCAAATATTAGGCTACTCTATGTCTTTGTCTTTATTTAAGATCCCCATTAGCTACAGCAGAGCTGCAGCTATTCTTCCTGGGGTCAAACTCTAGTTAGTGGATTATACAAGTCTTGTTCGCTGAGAGGGGAAGGGGGGGGGGGGGGGGGGGGGGGGTGGGGGGTGTGATGTTTG
Source organism: Poromitra crassiceps (assembly GCF_964638095.1). Taxonomy (NCBI): domain Eukaryota; kingdom Metazoa; phylum Chordata; class Actinopteri; order Beryciformes; family Melamphaidae; genus Poromitra; species Poromitra crassiceps. Next base: position 9,223,130 of record NC_139645.1, on the reverse strand, counting down.
TTAACTTGATGGGCATCTTTCTAACATTAGTCTCTCTGTCTGTCTGTCTGCGAATTGCCTGCATGGCAATGGCTCTGTGGATGCCTCTGTGACTTTGCCTCTGCTACTATTAGTACTAGTAATGACCCGTTTCAGACCCATTGCTAATCAATTACTTTAATGAGAGTAGTCAGCGTTTAATTTATTACATTTTTATTCAGATGGTCAACGCTTTGCCAGACAACAGGTTGTAAGGCCTGTGTGTGTGTGTGTGTGTGTGTGTGTGTGTGTGTGTGTGTGTGTGTGTGTGTGTGTGTGTGTGTGTGTGTGTGTGTGGGTGGTTGTGAGAGAGAGTGAGTGAGAGAGAGTGAGAGAGAGGGAGGGGTTGTTAGGGGTCTGTGTGTGTGTGACCTGTCAGACTTTGACGAAAGTTTTCTATGAATATTTATGGTGGGGGTAGGGAGGGCTCGTGGAATTGAATAGAGAGAGAGAGAGAGAGAGAGAGAGAGAGAGAGAGAGAGAGATCTGCAGATTTTGATAACTTTCAAAGTTACAGATACGTGTTTAAAATCAATACATGTTAATTAATGATAATGTTATATTTTGAATATTTTGTTATCAAAGTACATTTGTCATACTCTGCTTAATACTGCACTCAAACAAATTGATCCTCAGCTCTAAGGGCCTGTCATTAATAATCTAGTTTGTATTTATTGGTTCCAAACTGATCCATACAGGTTTTAAATATTTGTATTTGGGGAAATGTTTGCTGATTGTATTCTACAGCTTTTTTGGTAACTTTTAAATGATATAAATATAAACAGTTTACCGAGAGATTACCTAATTTGGATGATGGATTTGGTGAGTTTATTTTGTGAGTTTATTTTGTAAAAAGTAAAAATTGTAAAAAAAGTAATAAGATAAGATAGACTTTATTAATCCACACTTGTGAAATTAACTCGTTACATCACCTCAAGGGACAAGACCATCAAGAAATGAAAGGATAATAAAAATAAACAAGATACATATAATAAATAAACAACACTGACCATAAAGTTCAGATTAATCAATATTAAGGCTAATAAAAAAAGAGCTAGCAACAAGTGTGTGTGTGTGTGTGTGTGTGTGTGTGTGAAGGGGGGAGGGGGGGGGGGGGGAGGGGGGGGGGGGCTTTTTTGAATAGATGTGAGAGCGAGAGAGGGGGGGGGGGGAGAGAGACAGAGAGAGAGAGGGAGAGACAGAGAGGAGAGGAGGGGGGGGGGGGGGGGGGCTAAGAGAGAGGTGTGTATGTCAAGAGAAACTCATAGTGTTGAAACAAGCATAACACACATATTATAATATATCTGTGTTTTGTAATAGTATGTTGAAATTAAACTTTATACTCTTACTTACGGACCGGAAAAAAGATGAAATACCCCAAAAAACAAACAAAATCAAGTATCACCTGAAGAGAAAGCATTTTGGTAACAAAATGTGTGAGTCTAGACTCTTGACAGTTTTTTTTTTTTTTTTTTCCTTCTCCTGTGAGGCTGGAATTAGACCTATGTTCATCTGTAGGGGTGAGGGTAAAACTTTACTGAAACTTGCATCTATATAGTTTTACAATAATATCACTAAAAATTCTGCTTTCAGAAGGCTGATGTTAAGATGCGTCTGGGTCATAGAGTCTAGCGTGTGACCGAATATTAATACGAATATATTAGTATCACGTGCTCCATTGTTCTGCCAGACGTTCTTTTGTTCTCTGTGTCTCTATTGTTCATAATGTATTCTTTTGTTCATAATGTATTCTTTTGTTCATAATGTATTCTTTTGTTCATAATTTATTCTTTTGTTCATAATGTATTCTTTTGTTTCTATTGTATTCTATTCATCCTATTCATCCTATTCATCCTATTGTTCTCTCTTTCTATTGTTTCTATTGTTAAGCCAGGTGTGTGGGGGAGGGGAAAAAGGGGGCGGGACTTCCGGTTGACCTTTCTGACCTTTCCTTTGTTCGACCTGTCACATTAATTCTGAGAACAGTTGGTCTCTTATACTCTCTCACACACACACACACACACACACACACAGACTTAAAACACACTCCCCTGCTGGCGCTGGCAACTGAACCAACAACTTTTTCCATTTTTCTTTTTTCAGACAGCCTCTCTGCCTTCAGCTCATACCTGCCGTTCCACAGTCCCTCAGTAATTCTTTGTGAAAGAAAAACAATCCTAAACTGCACATAATAAATTGAATTCCGTAGCACTGACTGAGACCTGCTTTAAACGTTACAAACTCATTCCTTCTAATGAAGCGTCTCCTCCTGGGTGTTGGTGCCACCGTGCCCCGTGAGCATCGCAGAAAGATAAGGAGGGGAATAGCATTAAAATACCAGTTGAAATTAAGCATTTGTCCCTAAAACTATATAGCTTCCCCTGGCGATGCAATTACTCCAACCAGACAGCAGGCAATGCAGGATCCTCTGCCTTGATTAGTATTTATAGACTGCCTGGTTTTTTAATCCGCCCTTATTTAACAATTTGCAGATTTGGTTACAGACAAACGATGGCAGAATTGCTGCTTCATAACTTTAATACGCACAGTGAAAAACCTGATGATGGCCTTTGTGTCTCTCGCAGATTCTGCTGGTTTCACCCAGAGACATAAATAATATGGACGTAGCTATCCCATTACATTTCTTCACCCTGGCGGAGTTCAAACGTTGGCCGTCACCCATCTTGATTTTTCGTCAGCAGAGTGGGAGGGAATGGGTCGAGTCCTCCCAGAGTTTCCCAGAGCCGCAGCTCCGCCTGCTATTGGTGCGTGATCGGCAAGCTGCGTGATGACTGGACAGGCGATCTGTCAATCACCCCCTTTATCTATCATCTTATTTTACTCCAAACGGGCGAGTTATATAAAAATTGACCCCCCCTAACAGTTGTTATGAAAAGATGAAATTAGCTATATAGACCAAAACCGTGTTTAGCCCCTCACTGGAAAGATGTTGAATCCTGTTACAAAGTCGAGCAGTTTAACATGGGGAGATCTGCCTACTGCCCCCGAGCCCAAGTGGCCATTCGAGGAATTACAGCTTAAACAAAGACTTCCGCACCTTCAGGGGAAAGGGGGTGGGCTTGCCCACTGGTTTCACCCAATGTGTTTCTGGAGAGACTCAGTGAATGAATGAATGAATTAATAAATGGATTTACTTGATAAATCAAAAAACACCACAAGCATACATTACAAAATAATTCATCGGGATGACACAAAAAAGTCATCAAACTTCTTTCCATTATGACTCCTCTTGTCAGGAGGAGTAAAGCTTATATTTAGGCCGCTCAAACCGTTATCAAATATCAAAGGCTCGACTATCTCAGGCAATCGCCTATAAGCTTTGGGTGAGGATTTTCTATCTCAGTGTGACTTTATCACTTTGCCAATTCTAATTGGATAACAACACAAACAGACAATTAAATCTGGAACGGCTCACAACTTTGCTCTCCACCGACGACTCTCTCCACTGCCTAAGCAGCCCTGTCGATGATAAATCAACAAAACGCAACGGGGAATATCAGATCCCAGAAGTTTAACGCTGCGCAGCACACGCTGCTATACGACAGTTTGCATCCTGCACTCAGACCATGCAGAACGTCTCAAACAGTTCCCTTCCAATCCACTGCAGGAACGCTGCAAGCTCATCCTGGCATCTAAACATCTAAACAGTCCACTTTCCCTTTAAAGCCGCTCCTCACCAAACCACTCACTACTCACTCTTATCTCGCGGCTGTCATTCCTCTTGATTCATTTCGAAACATCAGTTATGAAATCTCGGGATCCTGAGAATTTACGAGCAATTTCCAATCTTTCATACTGCAAAATGTTATATAGCCCAACCCCCCCTCCCCACACACACACACACACACACACACAGCAGAACACTACCAATTTCAGATAGCAAAAGCACAGCTAAACAACAACAACCTTGTATTTTAAACATGAAAAGATGGATGGGAAAAAAACGTTCTCTCCTCTGTGCCCCCCGACAAAGCGAAACGAAAATAGAACTGACCATTTCGCCCTAAGCAGCAGATCATTAAGGCACTTATCAGACCTCTCATTAGGGTTAATCTCAGTTAATGTGTTTGACTTTAGAGTTAATAACCCAAAGGAATCTGGTGTTTCTTTGTGATCTTGGCTTTCAGTTGATCACTGTGAGGAAATGATATCCAGACTGGAATATATTCACCTTAGAACGATCTTCACCTTTGAAATATCTCCAGAGTTAGGCCCCTTATAGTCCCCTACTTTACAAAGCAAGATTAATTTACCCATGATGCTTTTCTTTCTTCTCTAATTGATTAGTGCAATGGACCTCTGCAGCGCTGGAGGACAAGGTGACACTGGAGCAAGTCTCCTGTCAATGTCAGGCAATCAGACACTGGCTTAAAGGATCAATTCACCCAAAAATGACTTTCAGTCATTATCCACTAACGGGTGGATACAAAACAGTCCCGGAGTTTCACAGCAGAACACGTTGCAGCATTCTCCCAAACAGTTGAAGTGGCCAACTTTCAAACATAAACAAACAAAAGAAGAAGAAGAAGAAAAACACATAAATGACATATTTTCAAGTCAAATTGGCATCTCAGGGCTTGTGGAGGCTTGGATTACACCTGAGCCCTTTCTTTGGTTTTATTTTTTATTTTTTGTTCACGTTTGAAAGTTTGAAAGTAGGTCAGCAACCCCTTCAATTGTTTAGGAGAATGCTTCAACTGTGTTTTGCTGTGAAACTCCACAAATGGCTTGAAAGACTTGAACTAAAATTTGAAGTGTAATAAAAACAGCATTGTTATTATTATTATTTCCATTTTTATTCAAATACAAATAGTTTTGGCTGCCTCAACTAATACAGATACAAATACAATGGGCTCTTTGCACATGCCGAATGGGGGGTGAGTATAATGACTGAATTAAACATTTTGGGTGAAGTTATCCTTTAATATTTTAGCCCCAACTTTAGACTCATGTATTTAATGTAGTTTGTAATCTACAATATACATATACCAGCCATCCGTTCTCTTCCTTCCCAACCCTTCTTAACTGTGGAAAGTATCTATTGGCTACTCTAAAGAATGGGAGGGAGCCAATGGGTGAAGAGACAGGACCCGTCAACAAGCTTGACGGGTCCTGTCACTTCACCCATTGGGCTTGCCCCGGGCTTTAGTTGATTGGACAGCAGCTGTCCAATGAGATGGAAGGCTTTTGTGGCGGCTATAGCGAGACCAAGGATCTGCTGTCAAGCTGTCCTCCTGCTCTCCCCTGGCTCTGAGTGCATGCAGGGAGGATCCACACTGTGCTGTGATCACTTGCCTTGGGAGCATGGTGGTCGCTGCAGGAAATGTTAGAAAATACGTCTCCGCACGACCAGGAACAGTTGTAGTGGTCTGTGTCACTAAAGGTGCGTTCACACCGACCTATTAAAAGTTTTTCGCTGGCATCGAGTTTACATACAAAGTCAATGCAAACGAGCGGTTGAGCGTATATTCGCCCGGGAGAAAAATCGCTGGGCGTCCGAGCGACGGAGACAGAGCGATAGGGCGAAAATTCGCTCGTCGCCCGAGATGAAATATCCCAACTCGAGCAAAATTTCGCTGGCATCAGTCGCTCGCTGTTCAACGCTGATGGGCTGCCGTGTGAGAGTGAGTCAAGGATCACACTGACTGGCTTGGAACAAACCGCTGGTTTATTGTGTGGCAACAAACCGCATTGACAGCTGATTGACAGGCTGACAGCTGACATGAAGTGAAGTCTGTACTACCGGTATAGAGCTCGCGTTGGGAGCACGCTGATAGGCTTAGCTTGTAAACAACTACGGTGGCTCGTAGTGGACAAACATGACATGCGTAACGTTATAGCCCCCAGATGTAAATTCTTGTGCCTGTTGACGACCGATTTAAACACAGCGACAGAGCGATTCCAAAGGGTTCGAGCGACAGAGAGAAAAATAAATATCTCGGTGTGAACACAGCTTTAACAAACACAATAAAAAGTGACGGCATTAGAGTTAGGGTCGTGGATGGACGGAAAGATTTGCCTCCGACGACCTGGGTTCAATTCCCAATTCATGCAGAAAAGTTTTAGACTGTCAGTAAAGTGTTCCTTATTAGATTGTTTTATTTTACCATGACCAAAAATGATTCCCTACCCAAAGTTTTAGCTGTCTAAACCATAACCTTAACTTGAACCCTAACCATAACCAAAGTTGTCCTATTGCCTAAACTTAATCAATAGCACTTCAATTATTGGTATTGTTAAATAACCCTATTCATGAAGGGGACATTTATGTCAACAACATTGTAATGTGTGTTTTAGAACGGCTTGCCACTTCATTTCCTACATAATAATTGCTGATTTGGTACCCATCCAACTTAATTAATAATTGGCTCCAAAATATGTAGAATATGTGTTGGACTCTGTAGACTTTGGCTCTCGTGATCATTTTCTCAGCTTTTTCATGCTGGAGTTTATTTGTTTATTCAAAAGGATCCCATCATGAACTGATGCCTAGATGACAGCTAGTCTTCCTGAGTGATACATTGAGTTGATGTTTTACATCAAACCAAACATTGTAATATAAACCACATATATATATATATATATGTGGTTTACATTACAATGTTACAATGTATTACAATGTATATATATATATGAAGAGTTCATTTGAAAAAACTGGTATCTCCGCTTGGATTTTGTATCATTTTATTTTATATATTGATGTATTTATACTGTAATTAATTTATTTTTGGGAAATTTGTATTATCAATCATAACTAAAACATATTAATCTGATAATTTTCACATAAATCACCTCAATAATGTTTTCTATGTGCACTCCATTTTAAGAATGGCGTTTACCTGTTTTTGCAAATGAACTCATATATATATATATATATTAGGGCTGTGAATCTTCACTGGCCTCACGATTCGATTCGATTACGATTCATCTGTCAACGATTCGATTCGATTCGATTAAACGATGCATCACGATGCATCGCGATGCATCTTAAATCGATGCATCACTTTTTCCGCAATACATGATTTATTTTTTCTCACTTTCTTTTTTCTCACTGTGTGGCTACTTTAAAAATAAAAGTGCATTTGGAATTGCATTGTATTATGATCCATAATTAAAATAAACAACTGCATGTACTTACATTCTATTTGATTTGATTAAATTTTTTTTTTTTTTTTTTTTTTTTTTTTTAATAATCGATTTTTGATATTTGTTAATCGATGCAGAATCGTGCACGTCCGCATCGCGATGCATCTTATAATCGATTATTTTTGACACCCCTAATATATATATATATATATATTCCCCTCAGTGGTTCAATTTGTGCTTTACATCTTAATCTGATCAGACCAAAATTCAAAGTACTTGCATTGAATAGCTGACCTGCCCAAATACATCTTTCCTGTATCCAATCACTAGATTGACCTTCCACCAGCCACAATACTGTAGGCAGCTTCAGACATGTGTGTCAGAAGCTTTTCTGCAGTTTCCACATGCTTATGCTTATATTCCAGTCATTTCTTGCCAATCTGATGCTGATGCTGTTCCCTGGACTGACGGGTGCATCGTACGTCAACATGTCCGAGTTGCACAGACAAAGAGGAGTGTCAAGTCAAGTCAAGTCAACCACCGTTTTTTTTTTTTTTTGCCCAACAAGTCGGACCGGTTGTCTCTGTTCTGTGAAGACAATTGTTCAGGCCCCACATGGCCTGTTGTTCAGTCCAAACAGCCATATCCCATCATACCATCTCTCATCTCATCTCTTTTCACTTCAGCCCCCTCATTACCATCAGTACGGTTTTGTTCTTAATGCGTGTGAGTGATCATCAGTGTGAAATTCATTTGGATATTGTCGGCCGTGTTGAGAGCCTCAACGGGTAAATCCAGCGGTCGTTCAGTTGAGTATGCTGGTGGAGAGGCAGGAAAGCCATTTACAAAGCTGTTCACAATAACGCAACGTGGATCATCTTCTCAAAGCTATTTATTTTCAAATTCTCTCTTGCTCTCCTTTTTCATTTGTACAATTAATAATTCGGGACTTTAAAGCACAAATATGAAGGAACGTCATAGAAGGATGCATTAGATTTACATTACTGAAGTAATTTAATTTCAATCTCAGCATCCAATGGAGTGGTTAGTGCAGAATGCCCTGGTGCTGCCTCAGTGCCTGTCTCCCTGTCTCTCTCGCTCTCTCATAGATTTCATAGAGACTGGTCCAGTCTGCCAGTATGGGAGAAACAATGAGAGGCTTGAGTGAGAATAATGAATTATTAACGTGGATCTCTCTCGCGCACGCACGCACGCACGCACACACGCACGCACACACACACACACACACACACACACACACACACACACACACACACACACACACACACACGCACACAAATATTAAGCTTTGCCTTCATATCTTAGAATATGCAATTTTCTGTCTGGTTTTATCTGTGTTAATATCCTTTGTTGCTGTGTAAAGCACTTTGTGTGACAAAACTGTTTTGGTAAAATATTTAAATATACGACTTGACTTCACTGAAAATAGATCTCTTTTTAGTCAAGAATACTCGCTAAATATTTTCTTTTTCTTTTTTCCTTTTGTGGTTTCAATTTCCTGAGGATCACAAAGACGACTAAATGTAGCCTCAACGGCGTCGATCAATATTGATGCGAAACAAAAAAGCTAGCTTTTTTTAGCATAGCTTGCTAGAGCTAATATTAACATTCTATTCACTTCCATGAATTATTTTGACTTGATATCTGTCAGGTTCATATCAGGCCACACCATACACTGTAATGACACAGTTTCTATTCCCCGCCTATTTTCTTCTTCCAGGTGAGAGCACCACGACACAGATGATGTCTCACGCATGATTCTCCTGCTGGTTAGCAGGTGCAATTACATCAGGAGAAGTGCAAGCAGGAAGACAATGACAGGAAGCATCAGCAGACTAAGAGAAGGCAACCGTGTGGCAAAGCTGTCTCTCACGATGCTCTGTGAGAGGCTGACGAATCCCAGCAGGATGCAAGTCAATCTGTCCATCACTCTCCCTCAAAATACTCAGAATACGCCCTGAAAGCAAATCGTTGATAATGACTTTACCGTGAACTGCAGCGATAAAGCTTCCCTGCTGACACTACAACATAATTTACTGTACACCGATATGCAGCATGAAAACAGATTTTTAAAAAGGAATGCAGTGAGAGACTGCTGTAAACTACAGAGGCCATCGTTAAGTTTGAAAATGATTGCAAACTCTGCTCAGTTAGATGTATCAAACATGACTAGAGAAACACAATAGATCAGATAGCATCTAATATCAAACTAACATGCGTTTTCTGTGATCAGATTGCAATCGGATAGTGCTTGACTTGGAAGTACAGGTGTAAACGCCCCCAAGACACATTGAAGACGGATTGCGATCTGATCGGCCAAACCACCCCGGGCCGGAGGTGGTCAGGGACGCATTGTGACCACATTGAACACAAGTGTAAATGCAATGTGTCCTCTCAATCCGCATACAGCAATTGTATGCAGATTGAGAGGACACCCGTTTTGAGTGATCAGATTGCAATCAGTCTGCAATCAGATCACCCAAAACGCACGCTAACACCAAGTGTAAAATTAAATCAGGCTAAATGTGGTCAAGCACTATCCGACTGCAATCTGGGCACAGAAAACGCATGTTAGTCCCAGGTGTAAATGGCTCCACAGACTAATATCTTCAAGAAAATGAACATAAAATAAACATATTAATGACGATATCTGTTCTTTCTCCCATGTTACTGTAATATTCAGGATTGTTTTGTCAAAAGAGGGAATAATCATTTTATTACAACTAAATGGAAATGAGTGCGCTGTATCTTGACTTCCAACCCGGCACCTTAGTGCTGACCGCAATGCAATCACCCGCTTATTTGTGCAAGAAACGCAACGATGGCAGAGTGCATTTCACATACAGTCGAAACTAAACAGTCTGTAAGACATGACTGTGATATCTATAATAATAATAATAATAGACAGTAATTACATTTATATAGCGCTGTTGGCGCTTTTGCTCGAGGGTGCTTTACACAGCGGATAAAAGCCATAAAGATTAAAATACAGAAGAAGAAGAAGAAGAAGAAGAAAGTGAGCGGTGAGACGAGAGGGAGGAAAGGGGGGAGAGAAGTTTGGAGGTCAGAAGCAGGAGTGTATAAAGGTGTGTTTGGAGGGCTTTGTTTCAAATATGACAGAGTGTCGGCCTGTCGGATGTGGCTGGGGAGGCAGTTCTGCTGCAGCAGTGAGGGCTCTGTCGCCCGCAGGTCCGGTACTTTGTCCTGATAGGATGGAATAGGTTAGCGTCTGCAGTGCAGACCTGAGGCGACGCGGGTAGGGCTGTGGTGGTGGAGGAGGAGGTCGGGGAGGTGTGTGTGTGTGTGTGTGTGTGGAGGGGGGTGGGGGGGTGGTGTTGATGGCTTTGAAGGTGATGACGAGTAATACTTTGAAGTGGATGCTGTATTTGATCGGGAGCCAGTGGAGGACAGAGCGGGCGGGTGGAGGTGAGCATGCGGGCAGCAGAGTTTTGGACCTAGGATGTTGTTTGATGAAACATAAGATGCTGTTGCAGTAATGGAGCCGCCTGGATGTTATGAATGCATGAATCAGCAGGGGAGAAGGAGAGAGAGAGAGAGAGAGAGAGAGAGAGAGCGAGATGGAGAGAGAGAGAGAGAGAGGGAGATGGAGAGAGAGAGAGAGATGGAGAGAGAGAGAGATAGAGAGAGATGGAGAGAGAGAGAGATAGAGAGAGAGCGAGATGGAGAGAGACAGAGAGAGAGGGAGATGGAGAGAGAGAGATGGAAAGAGAGAGAGAGAGAGGGAGAGAGAGAGATGGAGAGAGAGAGAGAGAGGGAGATGGAGAGAGAGATAGAGATGGAAAGAGAGAGAGAGAGAGGGAGAGAGAGAGATGGAGAGAGAGAGAGATAGAGAGAGGGAGATGGAGAGAGAGAGAGAGCGAGATGGAGAGAGATGGAGAGAGAGAGAGAGAGAGAGAGAGATGGAGAGAGAGAGAGAGAGAGAGAGGGAGAGAGAGAGATGGAGAGAGAGAGAGAGAGATGGAGAGAGAGAGATGGAGAGAGAGAGATGGAGAGAGAGAGAGAGGAGAGAGAGATGGAGAGAGAGAGATGGAGAGAGAGAGAGAGGAGAGAGAGAGATGGAGAGAGAGATAGAGAGAGAGAGATAGAGAGAGCAAGATGGAGAGAGAGAGAGAGAGAGAGATGGAGAGAGAGAGATGGAGAGAGAGAGAGAGGAGAGAGAGATGGAGAGAGAGAGAGAGGAGAGAGAGATGGAGAGAGAGAGAGAGGAGAGAGAGATGGAGAGAGAGAGAGAGGAGAGAGAGATGGAGAGAGAGAGAGATAGAGAGAGAGGAGAGAGAGATGGAGAGAGAGAGAGGAGAGAGAGAGAGAGAGAGAGAGAGAGAGAGAGAGAGAGAGAGGGTGGGAGAACAAAGGCTGTTTTGGTGATGGGGTTTTACACGAGGGTGGAATGAGAGGGTGGGGTCGAGGATGATTCCGAAGTTGCGGACGTGAGTGGAGGAGGTAACAATGGAGCCATCCATGAAGTGCAGGTGGGAGACCAAATGGCATTCATATGTGGGAGGGGTATAGCAATGTGATTATTAAAAAGAAAAGAAAAAACATAGCTGCATCTACACTGGTTTGTAAAGCAACTGGCCACTGTTTCTGAAATGGAACAGGACACCTGTGATGTCAGGCCCATAGACAGCCAGCAGAACCTCCAGCAACAAGTGATGTCACAGCACAACACCCATTTAGAATGCCACCTTCTCCTCCATATTTCTCCCCCGGGGTAAAAATATATATTTTGTTTTTTGCGGGTATTTTCGCACTAATCATGAGCACAAAATGTGGAGCAGGTGAGGGAGTTTTGGCGGATGATGAGGATTTCAGATTTGTTGCAGTTGAGTTTGAGAAAGTTATTTTGCATGTGTGTGAGGCAGGTGGTGAGGGTGGAATGGGTGGTTGCAGAAACGGTCTTGGTACAAGACAATATTCTTCCACTTTTGTTTTGTTTTGTTTGTGGCAATTTGTATCATTTTTCACAGATTTTCGTTTGAAAATTAGCATTTTTTTCTTATATGTCCTTTATGGTTGACTGGCAAACAAGACTATAGGTCAAAACCTATGGCTGGATTGGGTATGGGTGTGCCACATGCCATAGTATATCATATGGCTGGATCGTATATGGGTGTGCCACGTGCCATGGCTGACCAATGATGTAACTTCATCGCTCACTCAGTAAAAAAAAAATCTGTCACTATTGTCATTTGTCAATATTACATTACATTACATGACTGCATCAACAATACCTTTTAAAAGGAATACGCAGCACTTGCCAATACTTCAAGGAATAAGTAGCATTCGTTTTTTTTAGAAGGATGGTTAGTTCAAGAAGGCTCCAGGTGTCGCCTGAAAAGGTGTGTTTTTAGTCTCTGCCAAAAGATGGGCAGTGATTGGGCCATCCTGACAGAAGGGGGTGGAGCTCGTTCCACCATTGTGGCGACAGGGATGAGCGACTTTTGAGTCCACGTAGCGGTGGAGGGGCGAGGCGATCTGCACGGGTGGAGGAGCGGAGGGAGCGACGCGGGGTTTGGAGCCTGACCATAGATTACAGATAGGGAGGAGCTGTCTGGTCTACCGTCCTGTAGGCCAGTACCAGTGTGGAAACTGATGCGTGCCGAAATGGGAAGCCAGTGAGGGGACTGGAAGAGGGGACTGATGTGAGAGAATTTCGGTTAGTTGAATACCAGCTGGGCTGCAGTGTTCTGAATGATAATAGAATTATTGCTACCGCTGAAGAAAAACAGTTTTTAAGCTATAGCAGCACCTTTGAGACCCTTGCTTACTTTTAAATGTCAGTCTATAATTCTTGGTGGAGTGTTTTTCTTTCGTTCCTCGTGTCATTGAGAGGTATTTTTGCCAGCTCCCATAACAATTCCCTACAGTGAGTCAACAGGAAGACTAGAAAAGCATAACCAGAAGAATTGCAGTAGCCTACGCAAGTCGAGTACTTATTTATTGCACAACTGTGCTTTCGATCTGTGTGGTATTGACTGTGTTTATCTATAAATCAGTTTAGGACTAGACTAGGACCGAAGCAGGTGGCAGGGTAGCCCGCTATCTCTGCTACATTTGCATATCGATCTTTAACTTCTCTCTGTGTCCGTTAGCATGCATGATAATAGGAGAATTAGAGGGAAAAGACACCGCCAAGCGTCCTACATAGATGACATTTAACTAATTATGGCAGAACCTGGAGAACAAATTCCCACTGTAAATGTTTTAATAACGACTTTAACCACTCTTAATCACGTTATAGATTATTTTGCTAACACCAAATCAATTTTGATAGATTATCATTTTCCAATTTGCTTTTTTATCCCTGAACGTTAGTGTCAGTGGTCTTCGCCGTTACAGTACGTGATCACTTTGTCAGAGTGGGTCCACCTAACCTCAGCAGAGGCGAGGGCGTACCGTAAAGCCGATGAGAGCGGACTCCCGAGATAGTAAAAATGATAACGCCGAAACAGTTTTGACCTTTGCGTTTTTCCATACGATGGAATCTTCTGAAACACACGCGGGCAGACATTATGGATGGAGGGGAATATTACTCCGGATTCCCTCGATGTAGCGCCCCCCGACTTAAATGTCAGGGTTTCGAAGATGTCGGAGGAGTTGCCAGACTTCGATTGACCACGGATGACCCCTGCCGCATCTGAAAGGCACCTCAAATCTAGAGAGGCCCCATTTCCAGGATAGATCTACAGGAAAAAGTCAAACCTCCAAATGTCAATGCTACATAACTCAGATGATAGGGAGGCAACGGGTCTACAAAACGTGATTTCAGCGTGCATGGGAGGGCTTTATACTCCTACTGTCAGTAGAGGAGAGCTCAGTGGCTCACCTCAAATATAGCTTCAGTTAGTCGTGCAAAAGCAGCTCCATGGCAAATTCTTGCGAAAACTATTGTTAATGTTTTGAAGCTCTCTAAAGCTGCGTTCACACCGACCTATTAAAGTTTGTTGCTGGCGTCGAGTTTACATACAAAGTCAATGCAAACGAGCGATTGAGCGTATATTCGCCTGGGAGAATAATCGCTGGGCGTCCGAGCGGCAGAGACAGAGCGACAGGGAGAAAATACGCTCGTCGCTCAAGATGAAATATTCCAACTCGAGCGAAAATACACTGGCATCAGTCGCTCGCTGTTCAATGCTGATTGGCTGCCGTGTGAGAGCGAGTCAAGGATCACTCTGGCTTGGAACAAACCACTGGTTTATTGTGTGGCAACAAACCGCATTGACAGGCTGACAGCTGACATGAAGTGAAGTCTGTACTACCGGTATGCAGCTCGCATTAGGAGCACGCTGATAGGCTTAGCTTGTAAACAATGACAGTGGCTCGTAGTGGACAAACAGCATGACATTGCGTAACGTTATATCCCCCACATGTCCGTCATTTCGTGTGCCTGTTGATGAGCGATTTAAACAGAGCGACAGAGCGATTCCAAAGGGTTGACTTGAGCGACAGAGCGAAAAATAAATATCTCGGTGTGAACGCCCCTTAAGGCCATGTTCACATTACAGGGAAATCCGATTTGCTGCTAAAGTCGTTAATCATCATTATCTTGATTGGTTTCCCAAATCTGATTTGGGAGTGTGTCCGCACTGCCACAAATCTGATTTAGGCAAGTGTTCAAGTCAGATCTGTGTGTCCACATACAATGAGCCAATGAGCCAACATACAATGTTTCTGGCAGTGTTTGCATGTCTGCTCTCTGCTCTTCAAGTCCCCGCCCCATGCAAAAGACACTCTCAAATCTGATTTGGGTGATCAGCGCGTCCACACTGAAGTCACATCAGTCGAAAGCAGATTGGAAACTACCTCCATACAGTATGTGGTTTGGGACAAGTTGACACAAATCAGACTTGGAGCGTCCAGACTCATAAAACCAATCTGGATAGAATCATTAATAGGTCACTAAAGTTCACAGGCCTCCTAGTTTGAACATGGCCTAAATTATAATAGACCCTTTTCACATGGGCCAGTTTGTGTCAAAAAGGCAGGGTCTACACAGGTGCAAGCAACACACTAATGAGGGTTTCCAAATTCCAATCATGGAAGTTGGAAACTCTTTTAGTGTTTTGCTTGCACCTGCTGTGTTATGTCTTTTCGACATAAAATGGCCCCCGTGAAAAGGGTCCATATTGACTCTCATGCAGGTCAAAGTCCTGCAATGCTATTTACCAGCTCTTTGTATTTGGGCTACTGTTTACATCGCCGAGTGCCTTATGGCAATGAGCTTGTACAGCAGCAGGAGGTCTGTTACTCAGGAAGAAATATCTGCAAATCCATCTGTTTTGCCTGGGATGATCAAATGTTGGGCTTTCGGGAAAAAAAACATAAATCCATACAGAGTGGTTTACTAAGTGACCAGCAATATAACAAGGACAATGTCCATGCTTCTTTGTCGCCGATTCAATACTTGTTCTATTAGCGAATCAAGTTGCTGTTTAAGGTAAGAGGAGTCTCTTAATTGGTAATTAGAAAGTAACGGTAACGGTCTGATTCCTGGTCATTTAGTGATTTAAACCAATCTGCTGCACACATAGCATGCTAAGTGCAACCCCTATACTGTGAAAATCACTGGATTGATTATGGAAGTGTCTCTACATCTGAGTATCCCCTATAGAGTTAGCATGTATAGGAACAAAGCCTCTAACATTCGTACAACAGCCCCCTGTTGGCTAAAACAAGCTAACGATGTAACTGAATGCTTTCTAACGTCCTCGGGGGCATTTCTCCTCTACCTCGCAGTGCGGCTTTTTAATTGCACACTGTTACATCCCTTTACTTACAATCTCTTTCTAGATTCACAATTAGTATGCAGGAATGGTCCAAACCCAGAACACGTGTATGCATAAGGGCTCCAGGATTAATCAACTTAAAGCTTTAAATAATGATTTGAACATGTGTGCAATATGTTAACTGGTTACACGGATACACATCTGTCGGAGAAATACACATATGAGATGTTGAGCTGTTGTGAACCAATCAGAAGCCAAGCCCAATTATCAAGGGTCTCAGACAGGTGGAGAGAGATGAATGTATGCCGACTGAGAGGAGAGGAGGGAACATGTTGGTGTAGACATTCCTTATCCCTTGGTTTAATATATATTTTTTGCTTTCTACTGTATGTGTTTAGTGTATTTGTCCCGGGATCGGAGACTTTTGACCGAAATGGACGGCATCAAGGACAAAACAACCTCTATCAGTGCTTGTTTAGAGCATGGGAGTTATACTGTACATGACATTACCGTCATGGGTTAGATCTGTCATCTAATTCTAATTGATATTTTCTTTCCTCCCTGTCTGTCATGTGATATGTGTGTGTTTGTGCTGTGGTGTGATCTATCACCACCCACCTGTGGAGCCACACTTCACTCCTCATCCAGCTGATCCTGATCTCTCATTTAGCTCTGTGTTCAGTAGTATATAGTTTGTGACTGTGAGCTCGGTGCTTTGCTGGATTGTCTGTTGTGCTTAGCTTGTTGCTAGCTGCCTTTTCTGTCTGCTTTTGTCAGCTTGGTCTGTATGTCTGGGCAGATGTATTTTTGGATTTGCCTTATTGGATTGGACTTGTACCACTCACAATTATTCCAAGTAAATCCTTTGAAACCTTCCTCAGTCTCTGAGGCCATGTTCACATTACAGGCAAATCCGATTTGCTGCAAAGTCATTCATCGTCATTATCTTGATTGGTTTTCCCAAATCCGATTTGAAATCCGGCTAAGATTTGTGATACATTTGGATGGAAACCCAACTAGTGATGGCATGCAAATCCATATCGTGATCTCAATGTTGTGTTCTTTGTTTGAAACACTTGACACCCTGCTAGTTAGTTACTGAAGAGCGCTAGAAACTTGCTGAATTTAGCTCAAATTCATCCCAGATGAATAGGGAACATCTGGCTGGAAGTCAGTTTTCTCACCACTGCAGTGAGCAAACATCTCATTATTTATGTAACTTGATATAAATAAGTCCTCCTGAAGCTCACAGTCCAAAAACACCTGGTGTAGCATCATGCATTATACACTGTAAGCATGAACATGTGTTGTATTACGACATGATTTCGTTATATAAAAATGTGTATAAAACACAATGAGGTATCATGCACTATTATAACTGTGTTCATGGAGCAATATTTTTAATGAAAAGCAACCATTTATGAGTGTATTGTACATTTCTTTTTTTCCCTTTTTTATTGTTCTTTAATATAATACAGAGACAATTGGTACTTGGTGATAAATGTCCTTGAATACAACAACAGAGGAATATACGGAAGGTGGCAGCTTGTGACAAAATGTCATAGGCCATAAGCCAGTGGAGAAAAGAAAAGAAAAGACATTGAAAGTCAGTCACGTAGCGCTCATAATAGTCACAGTCCTCCCTGCATTGAGAAGCAGTTAGTGAAGCTGAGTGTGAAAATGGTCTGGAGTAGCATCTCTTATTATGGCTCTCTGCAGCCGGCTCTCTGTTCACTCACAGCTGAGAACGAGTCAAGGACTTTTAATGTCTCTGTGATTGGCTCTGGTCAACAAGGTAGCTGGTGCTGCAGGATTTAATTTGCTTTAAAACACTATTGGTTAAGAGAACTTTGATTTTGGCATCCTTCTCTGTCCCTCTATTTCCAAGTCACTTCACTGACAAGAGTGTCTACGAGCGTGTGCGTGCGTGCGTGCGTGTGTGCGTGTGTGTGTGTGCGCGCGCGCGTGTCCGTGGGCGGTGTGTGTGTGTCTGCGTGCGCGTGTGTCTGTCTGTGTGTGTGTGTGTGTGTGTGTGTATGTGTGTATTGGCAGATGTACCATTTCTGGGTCCATTTTGTTGTTTGGTGCTGTATTGTCTTATTCCACAGAATACGTTGCAAACATAGTCAGCCCCATAGAAAAAAACAAAAAACAGCTTCTTTCTATTCTATTTTGCACTGAGGTTCAACAATGCTGGAAGAAACAGAGACCTCTAATATTAGAGACACCCCACTCCAGGCGCCGCCAATTGTAAGAAATGGAACTCTTCCGGTCTCCTAAATGGGCGTGGTTCTCGGCTTGTGATTGGCTGTCTGTCAATGGTATGAAACTTCATTGGCTGACCAGTCTCCTAAGGGGGAGTGGCAGTGGCACAGATACAGGAAGTGACTGGAAGTTGGGGTGTCTACCTATATTAAAGGTCTCTGGAAGAAATCCATCATAGAAGAGGCGGAGAGATCAGTTTCTCCACTGACAGTAGCCTCAATAGACCAGAATGCAATGCGGCCACAGGATATTTAAAGTCACAGACACAAGCTGGTTAGCTAGCTGGCTACGCCAAGTTCATGTCCCTTCTCTGGGGGATGTCAAAAGGCATTCTGCAAATGTAAGAACTCTCTAACTGAAGTAGAAGTAGACAAGGCAGGTTGAGGGGTCACCAAAAAAGTGATTTACTTCATCACAAAATAGCTCCTGGGATGCATTGAATAGGGTTGCCCTAACCCGTTCCTTAAAACACGGGATCGTCCCGTATCTGACAGTTAAATCATGCGTCCTGTTTTGAACCAATACGGGATGCGGTTTCTTCCCGTATTTTCATCCCACCCGCCCTATTCTGCATCTGGTTGGCTAGTACTGCTGCCTTCGATTGGTTAGTTTTAAGCATCAGGCAGCGTCAGGCTGACCCTCTGCTCTCTGATTGGCTCTGACCCCATCTGAGCCAATTAAAGAGCAGAGATGGGGTGGCTCTTCACAGAATTCCGGGTGGGAACATGGCTGCCCCTACTCCTCCACTTCCAGCAAAAACTCTCTCCAGGTTGCAGACATACAGACTTAAACACTTGACAGTGTTAGCGAAAATGAATACAAAGGGTGCGTTTGTTAATCGTCGGTAGTAAAGAGCGCAGAGCTCAAAACGGCACCGGCTTTCAACCGAGCCAGAAGGGGCAAGGTGGTGAACAGCGGTGACTTTAACAACGGCAGGTTGCTGATCGCGGTGAGTTTAGCAACGACAACTCCCGGTTTAGTGTGTAGAGACCATCAGATTTGATTTACAAGCCAACTGCAGGATATGTCGGCAGTGTTTTTCTGTGGAGCATGTCTCAGTCAGGAGAGCAACATTCACATACTGTTAATGTCAGGACACCCGGAAGTATCCCGCAAGCACCCCCGGAGGCTGATATGGTAATGACAGCTTTTTAACCCCTTCTATGATGGAACATCATGTTCCGATCGATTAGATTTCCTGTCTGGTTGCATTTACTAGGAACAGATGTCAATGAATCACAGCACAAGGGACTGATTTCCTTCATATCAATCTTGGCTGCTGAGGTGCCTCTCTAGGCTTGTTATGATGTGACTTATTTATTAATGTTGAGAGTTTTACAGTTGAATACATAAACATTTATTTGATCTTTTAAATGTATGAATCAATATCGTGTGCACACACACGAGAAGAAAATAAACAACCCTGATATTTTATGCTCAACCAATCAAGAAAATTGCATTCTTCAATACTAATGCATTAACAGATTTTTCTCAAATATACCCATTTATTTGGGAGTTTATAACTGAAAAGTCATCTATTTAGCTTCTTTCCAATTCAGTCCATTGTTAATTAAGCACTTCAACCTTTAAGTATGAATCTAAATGCTTTCTTGAGACAATGTTTTAGGTTATGATTTACTACCACTGGCGCCCCACCCCGCCCTCGGGCCCGTGCTGGTCGTGGCCCCCTGCGCTGCATGAAAGGTGGCGACCCTAGCATCGAATCATCACTAATTGATGCACTCTCCAACCATGTGATGGGTCTCATGAAGATATCGATTAGGTTTTACATATTAAGGATGAATGTAATCCAGCAGTTTGTAATGTAGTGTAAACCAGCCTTAAGCCATATTACTCACCTCTTGCTGTAAATCCTTGATGATTTTAGTTTTTTTCTCCATCTCAGTCTTAAGAAATTTGATCTAAAGACAGAAAGACAAAATAAAAAATAATAATTACACCATCACAGTCAAGCTTTTCAGATTCATTATTAGACTATTGGTGTGACCGGTATATATAAATGTAATCATGTCAATGTAGCTAACTAGCATCGGTGGGGTCGTCAAAAAAGGTCCTTTCTGTGTGGAGTTTGCATGTTCTCCCCGTGCTCCCGTGGGGTTTCCTCCAGATAGGAAGCCCCCGCTAAAAATATGTAAAAAAATATATATAATAACAATCATCATCATCATCATCAACGACAATAACAGGCAACAATGTCACCATTTGATTCATAGTCTTCAAAGTAACGAACATTGCCAGGTAGGTATCTTCATATCAACAATATAATACACTTGAAAGTCCTATAATGAATAAAACAAGCTGACAGAACGGCAAAGTATCGCTTAAAGGAGGCCGAATGATTATCATAATGACCGAATTTTAAATTTCTGGGTGAACTATTCCTTTAATAAAGTTTGATTCCACATTCTCGCTTAGTTTTCAGCCTCGAGGGTCGAAAGCGATGTTGAACACGCATAAAAACCAATGTCAAATCTTATGATCCTCCGCTGTCTAACAAAGTTTGGCACAATACGTTTCCATAAAATGTTCCATCCATGACATCTCGGATTGCGGCGCACGCGACGCGCCGAGGCGTTTATCCCCGCGCCGAGCGACTGACTGCCTATTTTCCACTATGTGCGTGATTTAATAGCCCGTATGCTTATCGCGTCAGAGTGATATCTTTGTTTATCACAATCCTTTTTATCACCGGCTCAGCATGCTTGGCCGCGCAGGCCCTCCCTCGTGGCTTGTGTTTAGCAGCCAGTCAGGGTCTCAAATACCAACTGCAGATGGCAAACCGCTGCCTATGGGCTATATCTCAAAGAAGGCGCTGTGTGAGGAAGAGAGAGAGGTCAGGGTCGGTCTCTCTCTCTCTCTCTCTCTCTCTCTCTGTGTGTGTGTTTGCTGAAGAGACACTTTCAAAGCGCGGGCTGTCCTTGAAGAGGTCATCAAGATAGTCCCGAGGACAATGAGGAAAAGATGCTCACCAGCATCACCGTGGTGACCGAGAACCAAGTAGTCCCCCCGCGGGGACGCTAAAGCAGACCTCACCTGTTGACTCACATCCCCCAGCAGGGCATGATAACATCAAGGATCATGTCTGAGCCTTTCAGTCACTACCTTTGCTCTGGGGGGGGGGGGGGGGGGGCACGGCATGGTACAATGTTGAGATTTTGAGTGTAAAAAGGGTGGAGGGAAATGAAACTAGCAACTATACTAGTGATCTTGTGACTATTTGTGACTATATTAGTGACAATTTTCCCCACGAGAGCCACACTGGCAGGACAAAGTCAATAGGAGAGCCACTTTAACTGCAAAACACCAAAAGCCACCTCATCCAAGCACACTGTATCTGCCCTACTAATTTGTCATCTTGGGCCCCTATGAAATCAATTTAATTTCTTTCCAAATTCCATAAATTTCCCCCCCCCCAATTTCTGTTCCAATTTGACTGAATTCTGTGAATGTGCTGATGAGCTTGCCTTGCACTGGTAATGGTCGTTTGAAGCAAGTTAGTGTTGCCAACTTCTCCAAGGAAAGCAGCTATATCAGCTGCTCAGAAAGCCACTAGAACCAGATGATGTCATAGGATAATTTGCATAATAAATATGCACGCCGTGGGATAGCCCGTTTTAATATAAAGTACCCTCCCCGGTCAGTTACGGCGTATGCCGGTACCAATGACAACTAGAGCGTATCCTACAGGGAGAGGCTGCTCTGTGTGTGAAGTGCTCACACCTCTGGATTAGAAACGTAAGCAGCCTAGAGAGAAAACCATCAGCACCAATTTATTTGCAGAATGCTTTGGGATTTGACATATTAACATGCTTCCCGATCGCCAGATGGCTTTTGAAAAATGAAGTCAGCAGGGGGGCAATATTCTTCAATATTCTTCAATATTCCATGTTGGATGAATTAGGCCATGTGTGTATTGACTGCACAATTGGCAATCCCACTCCATGGATCGATGGATCCCACCGGATTTGGGGGCAGAACACGCCCACGCCGCTCCGCAGTCTGCACGGCATAATAATGTATTTTACCGGACAAATCTGAAACCTACCGCTGTACAAACACAATTATATATATATACACACACACACATATATATATAGTATATATATAATGTAAATAAAGTGTGGAGTGCGGCTGGCTCACTGCACGAGACCCAGGGCAGAGGACCAGGAGGCTGCCTCACTGCACGAGCCCCCAGGGCAGAGGACCAGGAGGCTGCCTCACTGCACGAACACCCAGGGCAGAGGACCAGGAGGCTGCCTCACTGCACGAGCCCCCAGGGCAGAGGACCAGGAGGGCTGCCTCACTGCACGAGCCCCCAGGGCAGAGGACCAGGAGGGCTGCCTCACTGCACGAGCCCCCAGGGAAGAGGACCAGGAGGCTGCCTCACTGCACGAGCCCCCAAGGCAGAGGACCAGGAGGCTGCCTCACTGCACGAGCCCCCAGGGCAGAGGACCAGGAGGGCTGCCTCACTGCACGAGCCCCCAGGGCAGAGGACCAGGAGGGCTGCCTCACTGCACGAGCCCCCAGGGCAGAGGACCAGGAGGCTGCCTCACTGCACGAGCCCCCAAGGCAGAGGACCAGGAGGGCTGCCTCACTGCACGAGCCCCCAGGGCAGAGGACCAGGAGGCTGGCTCACTGCACGAGACCCAGGGCAGAGGACCAGGAGGCTGCCTCACTGCACGAGCCCCCAGGGCAGAGGACCAGGAGGGCTGCCTCACTGCACGAGCCCCCAGGGCAGAGGACCAGGAGGCTGGCTCACTGCACGAGACCCAGGGCAGAGGACCAGGAGGGCTGCCTCACTGCACGAGCCCCCAGGGCAGAGGACCACGAGGGCTGCCTCACTGCACGAGCCCCCAGGGCAGAGGACCAGGAGGGCTGCCTCACTGCACGAGCCCCCAGGGCAGAGGACCAGGAGGGCTGCCTCACTGCACGAGCCCCCAGGGCAGAGGACCAGGAGGCTGCCTCTGGGCGGATATTCAGCCATTTCCAAGCTGAGGCAGAGTGCTGCCTGCTGGCTTGAAGTGTCCGACCAGCCGCGGTAAGAGCCACGCTAAATAACAATATTCCTGGAATGCGAGTTTAACGAGCCAGCTACATGTCCTTTGCATTCTACATTAAATGAAGACATTACTGTTTGTTTTATTATGTTACATACTTAAAAAGTCTACCCAGGTTACAGGCACTAGGCAGCCATCTTGCCCGCTCAGAATTCTCTCCGGGCCATGAAGATTGATTGACAGCTGTCATGATATGATTGATTGAAATGGGGTAGAAATGTGACAGTACTACCTGACGCCAGCAGACTGTAGATGACTGTTGATGAATGAACCGTTGATGAATGAACTTTTGATGTGAAAAACATGAAAAACCCAAGAAAATCTTTGCATGCATTGTTAAATGTATAACTAGGGATGTGATCTAAAATAGAAAAAAGTAAAAAAAAAAAAAAAAAAAAAAATCCCTACTTCTACTATCTGTGTGCTGCATGCTGCCTGCAGAAGATGTTCGTTTCAAACCTGCATCTCAATGGGGGAGATAAATACCACTTACAAGAACATAAATGTCAAAGCAAACCATCAGACCCTGCGACAGGGGGATTTCTCATGTTCTTAGGAAACTGGCTAAGAATATGGCTTAGTGTTCCTCTCTCTCTCTCTCTCTCTCTCTCTCTCTCTCTCTCTCTCTCTCTCTCTCAGCGAGGGCGCTGATGATATGGATGTTGATCTTAATGTCGCAGTGGGCATTGCGGCGCCTCCTCCAGACTGTGTGTGTAAGAGGGCCGCTGTTTTTATTAGCATAATATTGAGCGTCCCCCCAAAGCGTTCCACCACTGGCTTGTCTGAGCAGCTAATTAGGCATCCTGCTGATTTGTTGGTGAGGAGTTTGGTGGGGGGGGGGGGGGCAGGAACAAGAGGTGATTTCTCAGTGTTGTCTGGGGACACGGCAGAGTGAGACACAGGAACGCAGCACTCTGACACGGGCACACGGCAGAGTGAGACACAGGAACACTACAGCACTCTCTGCTCGAACACAACACCAGGCTGTTTACACCGAGGGGCGAAACAACTGTGTGGCCGAGGCTAGAATAGAATGATAACAGCAGCGGTGGTGGTAAGAGGCTAGTGGGAGTGCATGCTGTAATGGAGGCATAGAGATATCAAAGTGTGTGTGGCATCCTGGGTTAGTGTAGTAGAGAGAGGTAAAAGCACTCGGCTAGCACCGCGCGCGCGGAGACCCGGGTTCGAACTCCCGGCAGCGGGGACTTATTAGGGCTTGGTCAGACGTTCCTGCTGACACAAATGGCCGTGTGTGCTATGAGTTCCTGGTGGTCGCTGCACTAGCGCCTCCTCTGGTCGGTGGGGTGCCTGTTCGGAGGAGGAGGGGGGGGGGGGGGGACTAGCGTAATCCTCCCACGCGCTACATCCTGTGGGGGGAACTCCTCGCTGTCAGGTTGAAAAGAGGCGGCTGGCGACTGCACATGTATCGGAGCAAGCATGTGCTATAGTCTACAACTCCCCCCAGATCGGCAGAGGGGGTGGAGCAATGACCGGGACAGCAGGGGGAATTGGCCAAGTACAATTGGAGAGGGGGGGGGGGGTTGGGGGTGGGGGGATATCTAAAAGTTGGTCCTGCAAACATTGAGCACTTAGCAATAGCAACGTTACATTTTCTACTGCAATATTCTTAGAAAGCGATTTCTCATTTTTTAGGCTAATGGAACTCTTCTTACTTTAATTTGTGATTCATTTTTTCTATTGGAGCTGCCAGATAGCATTTGTAAAAACATCCATGTGGATGGAATTTAATTAGAGTTAGAGTGACACTCTGTTGGCTGGGGAAGAAGAGGGGGGGGGGGGGGGGGGGGGACATTTGGTGCATGGAAGATGAGTTAGTGTAGTATGAGTTGCATACAGAGTATTATATGTATTGTACTAGCCTTCAGCTCTGGGGAAAAGCAGCACATTCTCAGAAGATTGCAAAACAGAAAGGTGACATTTTACAGTACATTCAAAGTATTTCCGAGTACAAGTTTAATCAATGCTCTCTCTGAAAATATCCAGTCTTCATAACACCTCTGTGCAGCCTAACGTTAGGGGTTATAGGGGATGAATTATTTCTATAGGGCTTTATCTTATAATAACGCACACTTCCAATCTCACGGGCGCTCTATTTTCCTGAGGGGGAAGGAGGGAGTGACAGAGCTCGCTCTCTCTCGCTCTCTCTCTCTGGCCATATCGGGGGTATTTTAATTAAGTGGCGAGGCGCGGCGCAGCCTGGAGAGAGAGCGTGGGCTGCTGGGTAATGAGCGGCGCTCAGCGAGGGGTCCCGTGTGACGGCGCCGGTTAGCGGCGTTGATGGCGGGGTCGTCCGCCTCTCACCGTGGCCTGCTGCTTCTCCGCGCGCTCCACGGCCTCATCCAGCTGCTTCTGCAAGGCCGCCTGGAGGGACTTCATCTCCTCTCTGTCAGGTGACAAGGACGTGAGAAACAACTGTGTTAGCACATCCTCCACCCGCAGGCCACACACGGCACTGCACTGCCACCACACTTCAGGCACACTCGGTTGTTTTCTTTCACACGGTGAACTGATTTGTATAATATCATTTGATCTTTATTTTATTCTTTTCAGGAATCGCCATCCATTATGCAGTCTTAAATCAGGGTCAGTGTTCACGAAATATTTTTGATACTTACAGTTGCATTTGACTGTATTCAGATGTGTTGATTTATTCATACACCTTTTGTATGAATAAATGAAAACAATGTGAAAGAGTCATAAAGATTTGATTACCAGCTGGTATTATTTTCACCTTGTGAGTCTGTGTGCGTGTGTCATCAGGGCAAAATGTGGGCCTTGGAGACACCTACTGTAGCATGAACTACCACAGAAGTCGTTTTGAGGACTTTGCCAGGTGTTTATGTGTCTGTGGTCAGATTCTGTTAGCATGATCGTGTCAAAACGTGCAGTCACAAAACCTTTCAGGTATGTAGTTGAGATCAAAACAAAGGGCCGAGTTCGAAAATGGCCGTGATCCGAGCAAGGGCGCCGGGCCCCCACATAGGGGCCCCACATTCATTTTAAGTGGCGGGCATCACGGCTGGGGTGATGCCCTTCGCAAGATGGTATCTACCGGTAGTTATATATGTTTGAGTTGAGCCATTTTTCTCTTGATCAAGACACACACACACGCACGCACGCAGACACACACACACACACACACACACACACACACACACACACACACACACACACACACACACACACACAGATTAACATCTTACTTGACAATCCAATCGGGATCGAGTAAGGAAATATATTCTATCTTTCTATCTGATCTGTCTGCCATTTTCTGTCTGCAGATGTTTTAAGCTAATAACGTTTCATCTTTTTTTCTTCTTTACACATTCTACATTTGAATGTATTATGCATTTTCCCCCACACATTCTTATACAGTGACACTGTATCTCACTGTAAGTCTCAAAACACAAGCTCCAAACATAATATGACCTCGGTGAATCATACGTTTCCTTCAACACACAGCGAGCAAACACGCGCGCACGGAAAGAAAAAGTGAGTAGGTGCATTGGGATGTGCTTTTTTATCCGTGTTTGGGTATTCGAAATACAGACATAAAGATTGAGCATATCCTGGTTATTTTCAAGCCAGCATTAGATATGAAACGCAAAACTAAACATACATGAGATATTTATGGAACAAAAATCTTAACGAGAAGCCAGAAATCAGTGGGCTGAGAAGGTGCACGCTGTGTAGTAGATCCTGTAAGCCAATAAGGAGATTGTATCTTGACGACGTACTGGATCATGTACTGTCATGTATTATGGAGATAATACGCACATGGGCTTTTGGAACAGCTTTTTGGAACTCCACCACACTGACTTTAGTTATGCTGTGTGAAGAAGACTAGAGCTGCCTTCATAAGGCTTTAAGCAGAAAATGGTAATGTATGCATCAAAATTCAAAGAGTATTCCACTATTGCTTGATGCTCCTGTGCACAGATAGCGGCAACGCAAACGGAATTATGAATCAAGTGGTCACCTTGCCAAGTGATGTGTGTCAGTGGTTACAAAAACAACATGGCAGCCCCCATACACGGTAACAATTTATTTGTCGTTTTCCTATTTACTGTTTCAGATAGCATATCGGAGTTTTTCCAGTTGAAGAGCACATGACTTGGTCACGCTCGGCCAGAGAAGCAGTCAGGGGCGCAATATCTTCGAGTCAATACTCGCTCTCTTTTCTGCGGTCATGTACTGCAGAATTTAACATGCCAGTGGGCTTGCCTCTTGGCATAAGCTCAGCCGACCAAACATTTTTCTTCTCAGCGACCAGTCAACCACCACCACCAACCGCCTTCATTTAATTTGTATTCTCATCTCCTGCATCCGAAAGACTTGGAAACATTTTGTTCAAACACGATCAAAACTGCCCAGACAGACGGAAAAGGGGGGCACAGCAAAATGTGAGACTGACATACCATGAAGGCACAGAGTAGCGAGAAGCGAATGGGAATTGAGTTACAGGGGTTTTTTCTCGTTAGAGCTCTAACGAGAAGTCTAATTAAGCGTGACGTGTTGTTATTTCGCAACCTCAAAATTCATTTCTAACTTCTGCGGCCGGTCTGCCAATAAATATATATATTTTTTAATGTTGCATTACACTTTGTAGGAAAAATTATTTTCAGAAAGCAATCTAGTTACAGTTAAGAGTTGTCAGAAACAAATCATTTGCAATGAATCACCTGTCTGCACCCACCCGCGGTGATGGAGTCAGCTGGTAATCTCACTCGGCAGATATGAAACTCAAAAAGGTGGATTACTAACACTTGAAGGGGGAGAAAAAATGCAGCTCTCGACGGTAGGCAACGTTCAGCCGGGGCTCTGCTTTATGGGGAGTTCAATGACATGTGAGAGCTGTCATGGACTGGTGATGGGCTATTGATCGGCGATCACGGTGACCGCGGGCACAGGAGGCTGGACCTCGATCAAGTTGACATTTCAGGGAGAACGAGGGGCCACAAATGACCCCTTCAGCATTAACACAGTCATTACACACGACATTACATCGGACGATCCTAACCGGCGGAGTCGTTTAGGTAAACGCGTTACGATGCTAACCGCCCGAGCCGTTTAGGTATAAACACGTCTCCGGCTCGCCTGTGGAAAAGGGGCCGCATTGAATCACATAAAGGAGACGGACAGATTGGTTTGTAGTGTACAAGGAGGCTTTTTTTATTCTGTTTGCATGTTGCCCCATGAGGCATCTGTCACTGTTTGTTTGAGTGTGTTAGCATACATGTATAGCAGACAACCAAACACATTCATCAACATTAATAAATGCTTAATTAAGGATTATTTAAGATGTATTTAATTAGAACGTAATGGTCAAGTAACAATTCATTGAGGATTGGTATTGTTTACTAAACAATAGACCCTTTTCACGGGGCCCATTTTGTGTCAAAAAGGCAGGGTAAACCCAGGTGCAAGCAAAACACTAATGAGGGTTTCCAACTTCCATGATAGACCCTTTTCACGGGGGGCATTTTGTGTCGAAAAGGCAGGGTAAACCCAGGTGCAAGCAACACACTAATGAAAGTTTCCAACTTCCATGATAGACCCTTTTCACGGGGGGCATTTTGTGTCGAAAAGGCAGGGTAAACACAGGTGCAAGCAAAACACTAATGAGGGTTTCCAAATTCCAATCGTGGAAGTTTGAAACCCTCATTAGTGTTTGCTTGCACCTGTGTTTACCCTGCCTTTTCCACACAGAATGGCCCCCGTGAAAAGGGTCTATAGTGAATAGTGTAGTATTGATACATCACCACATGGCCATCTTGGTAGGAAAATAACAGGTGATTGTCATCAATTAACAGGCGATTGCTAATCAAGTGACACAAACAGCCAATGAGCTGTGTGCATTGTAGCGCCATATTGGGAGGAAAATGCTTGTGACATCATGGGAATGCTATGAATAGATTATTTAATCACAAATGAATGATTTAAGCATTTATTAGTGGATATTTTATCACAAATTACTACCATGTTTTATTACATTAGTAATATGTAATGTATAAATATGTTAATATCATGTGTAAGTTATTGAGTCTCTGTGATCAGTTATGGAGACACGGTGTGATGCTTAGCTTTACCTCTGCTTGTGGCTGAGCTCCAGGATCCTCTGCACATCCTTCTTGGCCACTGAGTCATCGTTTTTCAGCGTCTGAAAGAAGCAGGAGAGACTTTATGTTACAGGAAGAAGAAGAGGGATTTGCATACATGAAAGCTCACTGACTCACTCCAAAAGGAGCAGTTGTTTCAAAGCACTCATGAGAGAGACATCACCGTGTTTCTATTTTACATGGATCCAGACTTTTAGGGTTGGACGTTTTCTTCAAGGAATCAAAGAGTCAAAACCATCAACGCTAACTGAGACATCTGCCCCCTAATGGAGGGTTGGTGGTTAAGGAGGATGATACCCGTTGAAGTACTGACGAGTCCAGAGTTTTCCAAATTTTTTAGTAGGATGAAATTATTAGAACTGAAAAAGTGGCCCATGTCTTTTTTATATTATGGTTGGAAAGTTGTTCAATTCTAAATATGCAGTGCATAATTTGAGAAAGGATGGCTCTGTGAAATCAACAATGTTCGAGCTGCATTTTTGTATTAAAAATATGATTTCTCATTTGCAGAAACGCTTGAAATTGATTTAAATAGCTACAGCTCTGTGAGACTACGGTTCTGAATCAGGCTGTACTGCGGGCAACAAATTACTAGTGGAAACAACAAACAAGAGAGAAACCACCCCCCAAAAAAAAGAAATGCAATTCGGCTTCAGGCTCACACATCACTTCCTTTGTAATCTCACTCTTTTCCACCTGGTGATTCATTCGGGAACGAACCCACACAATGTCGAAGATTGTAAAATGAGGGGATCAAACACCATGAAAAGATCAGTGAGTATCATCAAACGAGGCAGACCTCCCAAGCTGGGGAAAAATGATTCATTATATAACAAACAAGGTGATGAAGGCCTTCACAAAAGAAGCCAAACAGCCAGGTGCACAGATCGGCTCCAACTGGAGAACGGAGCACCTGCTGGACGGCTAATTATGGATTAGCCTGGTCTCTGATTGCCCTCCAAGAGAGGAAGGTGTTTTTTTTAATGGAGTTGAATGCTAACATCTAGAAGGAAAATGTGGACTGCAAAATGTACTTCTTTTTGATTTGCGCTTGAAGGTGCTACATCAAGCCAATTGTGTTTCTCGCGCACTCTTCCCACGCACTTCCTCCAGCCTGGGGGATGAAGTTTGAACCGTTCGCGTGGCGGTTTTTATTTACCGCTGCAGAAGAAGAATATGTTGAAATCATTCATTAACCAAACATACCGTTTTTACAAAGACAAATATTCTCGTCAAAATTCTTAGGAACGTTAGTAAATAGGCCCAGCATCATCAGTGTCACGGAAAATAACCTCAGAGCAGCAGGATACAGCAGTCACTAGTGTTTGGTTTGGGGGAAATCGCGCACGCACAGACACACAGACACACACACACACACACACACACACACACACACACACACACACACACACACACACACACACAGACACACACACACACACACAGACACACACACACACACACAGACAGACAGACACACACACACACACACACAAGCTAATGAGAAGGCAATCTCAGGATGAATAATGAAGTGGGGGAACTAAGTGGCCATTCAGTCTGTTGCTTCCTGTCACAAACAGGATGTTGCTGCTGCTTCCTGTCACAAACAGGATGTTGCTGCGTGTCTTCCTGTCACAAACAGGATGTTGCTGCGTGTCTTCCTGTCACAAACAGGATGTTGCTGCTGCTTCCTGTCACAAACAGGATGTTGCTGCGTGTCTTCCTGTCACAAACAGGATGTTGCTGCGTGTCTTCCTGTCA
The DNA here is from genome assembly GCF_964638095.1 of Poromitra crassiceps. NCBI lineage: Eukaryota > Metazoa > Chordata > Actinopteri > Beryciformes > Melamphaidae > Poromitra > Poromitra crassiceps. The sequence continues at coordinate 9,191,993 of NC_139645.1, read as the reverse complement.
CAAACAGGATGTTGCTGCGTGTCTTCCTGTCACAAACAGGATGTTGCTGCGTGTCTTCCTGTCACAAACAGGATGTTGCTGCGTGTCTTCCTGTCACAAACAGGATGTTGCTGCGTGTCTTCCTGTCACAAACAGGATGTTGCTGCGTGTCTTCCTGTCACAAACAGGATGTTGCTGCGTGTCTTCCTGTCACAAACAGGATGTTGCTGCGTGTCCTGCAGCCTGACGGCTTCCTGTCACAAACAGGATGTTGCTGCGTGTCCTGCAGCCTGACGGCTTCCTGTCACAAACAGGATGTTGCTGCGTGTCTTCCTGTCACAAACAGGATGTTGCTGCGTGTCCTGCAGCCTGACGGTAGTCTCTTAGAACAGACGAGTTGGCTTCCGCAATTTTCAAATGCTTCCGCCATACCGTCTGTACTTCGTGGGGGAGAATCATGCACCAACCGGAATGGGAAGCAGAAAGGCGGGTCTTCCGCTCATTAGTCCAATCAGAATCCAATATGCTGGCAGAAAGGCGGGTCTTCCGCTCATTAGTCCAATCAGAATCCAATATGCCGCATTCGCGTGTCGTGATTGGTCGGATTCCGTAGAACTTCCTTCCAGTCTGAAGGTTTTTTTTCCCAACTTCCTTGTGCATGTTCTGGGGGTGTAACGTACAGACTGTATAGCTGCATTCGCCGGATGTAGATGATACAGTCTGTTTTAAGAGACTAGCCTGACGGCATCTCCTCGTTGTTTTGAAGAGCAGCATAGAAGAAGACAGGTAACAGCCTATTCATTCAGATGAGCTAAGCTAATATGAAGCTGAAACGTTGCCGTTACAATAAGCAGGAAGTTCCTGTTTTGTTCTGTAAAGCAATGTCCCTTTGTGCCATAAAGCAATCCATTCCATTTCCTGCCATGTGACCCCAGTGGAAGAAAATGTGAAATGCAGTGTCCTGTAAAGGCGGTAACTTCTCAGCAATGGTGACAGTAATGATACTAATGATATATACTAATTATAATGGTTACAGTAATTATACTAACTAGAAATGTGCAGATTTTCTCTGGCTCGAGACAATTTCTTTGCGCTTGGCTTCGGGATTGGAGAGCGATATTTTACGTAGACCAATTACAGCGCGCGCTGCTATGACAACACTGGTGAGGTCATAAAGACAACAGATGATGTCATACAGTTCTAGATGGCTCGCCATGGTGGCCAGGTCACTATAATAGACCCTTTTCACGGGGGCCATTTTGTGTCGAAAAGGCAGGGTAAACACGGGTGCAAGAAAAACACTAATGAGGGTCTCCAACTCCCATGACTGGAATTTGGAAACCCTCATTAGTGTGTTGCTTGCACCTGTGTTTACCCTGCCTTTTTGACACAAAATGGCCCCCGTGAAGCGCGTCTATTGGGATGTTATATATCACTGCACCTCACAACTCACTGATGACATCACTAGTCGAGCCACTGTGACAACGGCGCGCCTCACAAACTCGCCGATGACATCATCACTTGAGCCGTCCATGTGAGTGTGTAAAATACCAACACTTCTAGCATCATGGATAAAAATTTGAATTACAGGCAGAGATGACAATCCTTCATACTCCAGCAAATCCCTGCAGGGATGTGTAATCAAGTTATGTGATGATAACTTCCATGAATTTTAAACCATAACCGCTAATTACAACTCATGTGCAAACGTCTCCCAGTAATTGATGGTATTACAGTGTAATGCTATTCAAAGCGAGTTCCAAATTGTTGCAAACGTTGACAGTGAAGCGCAGAGCGGAGTGAACGCTGCATAGCCGCTCTCCTGAGAGCCGCTGCCAGGAATACAGACTCTAATTATGAGGGTGACCGACCCGCACCTAGGGGGCAACTCATTAAAAACATTAACACTTAGTCCAGTACATCGTTTTCCAAAATCGCTGAATGGTTTTCCATGCTAATGCTATTGTTTCTTAAAAAAGAAAAGGTTGATGATTCTCTCATTTAGATGATGATGGTCGCTCTCCTCCTCCCCGTGCAAACAAACTATTTGCTCCACAGTGCACCATGCCAAAATCTGACCGCACCTATGCCCTGTCCAGTGTGCTGGCCCCAAGCCCGGGGGCGGGGGGTGGTAGATGCCAGCTGAGCTAGCCTGGGGAGTGATAGCCAGCTGAGCTAGCCTGGGGAGTGATAGCCAGCTGAGCTAGCCTGGGGAGTGATAGCCAGCTGAGCTAGCCTGGGGAGTGGATCCACATCAAAGCTCACCCTGGGGGAGGATGGGAGCCACCACATATGAGGATCGCCAGACTGAGGAGCACAGTGGACATTTGGCCAGGATGGAAATGGCCACCCATCCACCCACATACTCACTCACATCTGTGTCCCTCTCTTTCTTCTTTTGACCATCACCTAATAATGTCAATTCATATTATTCCTACATTGCTCGGAGTCCTCTCTGGACTTCACTACAGCTGTGCAACAATCTCTGACACTGGGGACAACTGTTGCCAAAAAAAAAAAATCTTAAGGAATGGAAGTCCCCCTCTTCACACTCTTTCCAATTGTGGTTGATGGACACGATCTCTGTTATACGTGGATGGAGAGACTCCGGTTCCTGGGAACCAACTCACTTAGAACATTTCGAAATATACAGTATGGGACCCGTTTTTAGCCCACCTCGATGAGGTTAGGAGCGACGGGTGACTCGTCCAGCTGGTTTCCTATAGACCGTTTGCGTGAGATCTCAAGTACATCGACTGCAAGCACATAAGCACCTTACGTGGCTGGTAGCACCAATGTAATGTTGAATGTTCCTTATGTTGTATGTTTGTTTTTGTTTTCTTGTGTGTCTGAGCCTGTCTGTTTTGTTTTGTTTGTGTTCTATTCACCTTATTCTTTGCCCATACAAGGACGCTTCTGCATGACGTCATTTCGTAATCGTCTTTCCGGTTTTAAACACAGAAGTAGAGTACGCCTACCGCAGTCATTTAGACTTGCCAAAAAGCTGTTTTCAAGCAAAAAAAAACCCAAACTGTTTTAAAGTTTTAATATTTGTCGGGTGAGAACGTAACATATATGTGACCAGTTTATCAGAATAACGTCTATTGGAAATCTTTAACGAGCAGCGAGGACCGGGAGCGCTGATTGTGCTGACACCGGTCGGACTATAGCTATCTGTCAAACCCCACTGTAGGCTACTGGCAGTGAGAAAACACTGTCGACGTGCTTTTGTAACTAACGTTAAGTGCTGACCGGGTACAGCCATCGGCTCCTCGCAGCAGTAACGTTATGAACATGTAACTGAAGTTGGCCGCAGTGTAGCTTAATTCTGAATGTTGCCAAACTTCATTCATACTGACGTTTTATTTTGAAAATGGCCGCCAAATAGCGCTGAACCGGAAGAACAAATACGTTGCGTTGAAAGAGAAAAAGTGGGCGTGGTGAATAGAAAAATGAAAATAAAATATTATTCCTCCCTTGTTCCTGGATGCTGTTGTTCCTGCTCTAGCTGCACCCTGGACTAGCATGGCTGTGCACGGGGCGACACATATAGTCACATTCACAGAAGTGTACATATCATTTGTTTGCCTATTGGTTTGCTGACAATTATTGTTTCCTCCAAGTCTCGCCTAAAGACCCCAACGCTTCTGCAGTGAGCACCATCAGTCACACTGCAGCCTTGGGAGGGCTATTCCGTCTGACGAAACCCGGGGAACCACTAGCCTGGTAACCGGCCCAAACGACTCCTTCATTATAGGGTCTGCATGGACGCTCTGCTATCCGCCACTGATGTATTTTTCAGCCCCAACTGATTGGTTGCTGCCTGTGTCAATCATCGAACTACTTCGACGATTCTAGTGTCCTCTAGTAAGAGAGTGGCGTCAGCGGAGGACCAAAATGCGAGACTCATTAGCCAATGAACAGCCAGGAATGGGTCTCGCGCTACTTTTGCATGCTAAAATAAAGCTGATAATGTACAATTTGATTCAAGGGATGAAAAACCCTTTCAAAGTACAACACAAACTGTCTATTTTGCTGCAACTCGACAGTGCTGCTTTTTTTACTCAAGAGTTCCACTTTCTACTTCCTGGAAAAAAACTGGTCCATTGGAGTGAATGGAGATGTCGGAACTCTTCTATTATACGGCTCTGGACGATTCTGCCCCAAAGAACTTAAATTGATAAGAACTGAAGTTAATACCTTTGTTCCACCGATTATTCCCCTGCAGCCTCAATGACGGCAGCGCTGTTCTCTTTGTGTGTCTGTTCTCACTTTGTTAAACTCTTTGTCTGGTCCAGAGTAGGCTACCAGCAGCACAGCAGTACTGCTGCAGTACTACTGTACTGCAGTACTGTTGCAGTACAGTAGTACTGCAGTACTACTGCAGTACTACTGTACTCTACAATGTGTCTCCAGGACCGCATTTTGCCACGACGACACACTCACAAGGTGAAAACAATCACAGCCATTCAATGCTGTAGCAGCTGGTAATACTTCTGAATGATTACAATATTTGAATATACAATTGAGTTTGTGATTTCCAGACTTTGCCAACAGCTGTAATGAAGTTGACCTAAATTGACTGGTGGGAAATGATGTGTAATATCTGTCTTTTAGATAATTGTGTTTTTTGAAAGGCTCACAGAATTGTAAGATCTCAGATAAGGTGTATCACAAATATCAGAGACTAGCGTTGCCTTTTGACAAAGATTACAGTATACTGTATCTCCCTTTGCAACAGGGATACTAATCTTCATTATCCTCCACCTACAATTATATTAACCCTGAGTGTGTGTGTGTGTGTGTGTGTTACAGTATAACTGTATTTGTCGACCTGCCATCGCCATTGTGTGTTGTTATCCTATGTGTTTGCATTATTGTGGTTGCCGAAGCAGGGAAGAGGCCATTGACCCCCCCCCTCGAGAGACACACACACTCACACACACACACACACACACACACACACACACACACACACACACACACACACACACACACACATTACAGCCTTGGCCCATATTCATTTTAACTGGTGTGATCCTATCGCACGGTTGTCTCTCTAGGTATACTTAGGGGTAAGTTAACCTTGCTGTAGAAGTGGGATATATGTTTTTACATCTTTTATTTTTCAGGGCAAATTTAATTAGGGCAGGAATCCTAGAACCCTGCCATCATTGTGTATGCATCTACAGTAAGTAATTGGCTTATGTGTATACAAACATCCTTTTAATTGACTAGACTTTCCATTCCTGCTGCAAACGAAAGCTGCAGAAAGCGAAAGGCCCTCCGGTGTTGCATCTAAGAGTCGCATTATATTATCTCACAACTAATTGGTATCATTTCATGTGGGATGCATGCAACCATATAGAGTATCAATAATCACATGATTAACAGCGTAATAATGCGGTGGATTTCTGTGACATGATCCCCATTTCTATCCCTGCCTTTCCACATCTCTAACATAGCATAGGGCGCCGGGCGGGCTCAGTAAATGGCACATTTGCATATCCACATTTGATACTAATGAGTAAATGATATGCAGGAGATCATTATATATTAATTAGAACAATAAATTAAACGAGTGATGATTGGTTTCCTAGTAAAAGATTCTGGAAAACCCATGTCCAGCTATAACTCCTTTAACACTGCTTCAGACGTGGCACTCATGTCCAGCTATAACTCCTTCAACACTGCATCAGACAGGGCACTCATGACCAGCTATAACTCCTTTAACACTGCTTCAGACGTGGCACTCATGACCAGCTATAACTCCTTTAACACTGCTTCAGACAGGGCACTCATGGCCAGCTATAACTCCTTTAACACTGCTTCAGACAGGGCACTCATGACCAGCTATAACTCCTTTAACACTGCATCAGACAGGGCACTCATGGCCAGCTATAACTCCTTTAACACTGCTTCAGACGTGGCACTCATGACCAGCTATAACTCCTTTAACACTGCTTCAGACAGGGCACTCATGACCAGCTATAACTCCTTTAACACTGCATCAGACAGGGCACTCATGGCCAGCTATAACTCCTTTAACACTGCATCAGACAGGGCACTCATGGCCAGCTATAACTCCTTTAACACTGCATCAGACAGGGCACTCATGACCAGCTATAACTCCTTTAACACTGCATCAGACAGGGCACTCATGACCAGCTATAACTCCTTTAACACTGCTTCAGACAGGGCACTCATGTCCAGCTATAACTCCTTTAACACTGCTTCAGACAGGGCACTCATGACCAGCTATAACTCCTTTAACACTGCTTCAGACAGGGCACTCATGACCAGCTATAACTCCTTTAACACTGCTTCATACAGGGCACTCATGACCAGCTATAACTCCTTTAACACTGCTTCAGACAGGGCACTCATGACCAGCTATAACTCCTTTAACACTGCATCAGACAGGGCACTCATGACCAGCTATAACTCCTTTAACACTGCTTCAGACAGGGCACTCATGTCCAGCTATAACTCCTTTAACACTGCTTCAGACAGGGCACTCATGGCCAGCTATAACTCCTTTAACACTGCATCAGACAGGGCACTCATGACCAGCTATAACTCCTTTAACACTGCATCAGACAGGGCACTCATGGCCAGCTATAACTCCTTTAACACTGCATCAGACAGGGCACTCATGGCCAGCTATAACTCCTTTAACACTGCATCAGACAGGGCACTCATGGCCAGCTATAACTCCTTTAACACTGCATCAGACAGGGCACTCATGTCCAGCTATAACTCCTTTAACACTGCATCAGACGGGGCACTCATGACCAGCTATAACTCCTTTAACACTGCTTCAGACAGGGCACTCATGGCCAGCTATAACTCCTTTAACACTGCATCAGACAGGGCACTCATGTCCAGCTATAACTCCTTTAACACTGCATCAGACAGGGCACTCATGTCACAGCTATAACTCCTTTAACACTGCATCAGACAGGGCACTCATGGCCAGCTATAACTCCTTTAACACTGCATCAGACAGGTCACTCATGGCCAGCTATAACTTTTTTAAATGCTGAGTCTCTAACCTGAAGGTTGCCCTTGATGCTGTCCAGTTCCTTTGATGTCTTGGAGAGTTGGTGCAGGATGCCACTTCTTTCACTGAAGACTTCCTTTAGCTTCTTCTCCAGCCCCTCATAGCTGTGTCTAAAGAGAGAGAGAGAGAGAGGAGGGAGGGAGGGAGAGAGAGAGCGGGGGAGGGAGAGAGAGAGAGGGGAGGGAGAGAGAGGGGAGAGAGAGAGAGCGGGGGGGGGAGAGAGGGGAGAGAGAGAGAGGGGAGGGAGAGAGAGAGAGAGAGGGGAGGGAGAGAGAGGGGAGGGAGAGAGAGGGGAGAGAGAGAGAGGAGGGAGGGAGAGAGGGGAGAGAGAGAGAGAGCGGGGGAGGGAGAGAGAGAGGGGAGGGAGAGAGAGAGAGAGAGAGGAGGGAGGGAGAGAGAGAGCGGGGGAGGAAGAGAGAGAGAGGGGAGGGAGAGAGAGAGAGGGGAGGGAGAGAGAGATTTCACTATTAAATTTCTGCCACAATTGATGTGTACCCTTGGGTGAAAGAGGTGTTTTAAAGTGGATTAAAAGCAGAGTGGTTAGAGCTAAAGGGGACAGCAATAGGGGAGGAAAGGAATATCTACTCAGCACAGACCTTTGGCTGAAGGATCCAACACAAAATATAAATCCTTTCAATCAACTCTTTTAAAAAAAACCTGGTTTTACAGAGATAGCTCTTTTGAGCATGAGGAATGCCCCTGTATTTCCATTTAAATGCATTTTATTATTTTCACAGTCTAGTTCATTTTTTATATTTCAATTTACGACAATTGTTTTTGACCACATTTTGTCTTTTTCGTCTCAGTTTTAGTTGACCATGATATCGTTGTACAGTAGAAGACTTGTAGAATATTTTTGTTCAGTTTGCAATGCATATTGAACCTAAAACCTCGTACCTAAACAGTTCAATACGAATACACGTATCGTTACACCCCTAATGGACATTATGAATATAATACACACACACACACACACACACACACACACACACACACACACATATATATATATGTATATATATATATATATATATATATATATATATATATATATATGTATATATATATATATATATATATATATATATATATATATATATATATATACTTTTTTTTTTTTTTACCATCCCCACAGAGTGAGGTATGGTGGAATATCTGTATAGGATTTATACTGTGCTTGACTGAAGCTCTGCTAGAAGCCACAAGAGGCTAGGTTTATAGAGGCGAACAGACATTGAGAGAGTGAAAGAGCAGGATTGGCAAATTGAGAGCTAATGGATGGACTGTCAGCGCAACAGCTACTCATGTGAACTCCTTTCACATGAGTAGCTTTCAATTCTGTCCTATGATTACTTTAGAAATACAGATAAGGGATCTGGACTATCTGCTCCATTTCACAGACCAACACCAATCTGAAAATTGAAAAATCTATTTTTCCTACATCCTTGTTTACTAATTCAAGCAGAGGGATGAACCTGTTGGGAGGTCGGGTAAAATCATTATCTGCTTATAGTTTCCCTGCTAACTAAACATCCAATATCCCCAATAACCATGGAGTGTTCATCTTCCGTATAGATGATCTTTGTGTGCAACACGTGACATAGGACAACACCAGGATTGGGGGGGAGTTTTTGTTTCCCCCCGTTTTGGGCCTGGTTTCTGAATGATGAGGCGCTCCGCAGTGTCTCTATGCAACGGCAGACGTGAGATTTTGTAGGTAAGGGTGCGACGGGCAGAAGAGAGTTTTGAATAAATACCATGTGAATCCATGTACAGTAATGGATACAGTACGTGAAAGCAAATGTGGTTGGTTACACGTTATATTTATTCCAGTTTATAACACATTCATACAGGAGCTCCATAATAGCTGCAGTACCTGTACATGCCACATTCATGAATGCTGATTAAATTCCATGTGTGTCAGCTTTCATTAGGCTAGGTGTCCATGCAATGTGAATGCAATCTAAGCAGGAGAACAGCTCTTTCTCTTGATACATGTGGCATCTCTTTATGTAACCCGCTTTGAGATTTGCCTCTAACAGTGAAGGAGAAGGAGAAGGAGAAGAAGTAGAAGTTAACTTTTCACTCTGACAGATTCCCTGGTTTTGACAGTATAGCAGCACTGAATAAACAAGTCAATGATCAAGAGACATACCCAGTCAAAATCGCAAACCAGGAACTAAGAAGAAGAAGAAGAAACAACAGCAGGGCCTGCACAGAGCAGAGAGCTTTGAAACCACGTTTTATTGATCAAAAGAATTCAAATGCACATTCTCTCAGCTCAATCTAATCAGAAAGTCCAATTGACAGGAAGGCTTCCAAAAGCCCCAATGGAAAGAAAGCACAGACAAACTGATCAAGTATGTTTAATAATTCCCTAACAGGTTGCTGCTCCTCACCAACACTCGCTAAACTGAGCGGCTAAGTCTGGAACAAAACAACAAACAATAATAAATCAAGAACATAACAATGAAATGCTCACGGATGGAACATAGTGCTGCCACATTTTCCTGAATCCATGGCTGTGTTTCAACCTGGGCCCTCCTCCAAAAACCCTGCATATCCCATGTCCTAGATCCCACAAGCAGATCATGCACAATATAAACCCTGCATACCGGTATCCCATGTCCTATATCCCACAAGCAGATCATACACAATATAAACCCTGCACACTGGTATCCCATGTCCTAGATCCCACAAGCAGATCATGCACAATATAAACCCTGCACACTGGTATCCCATGTCCTAGATCGCACAAGCAGATCATGCTCAATATAAACCCTGCATACTGGTATCCCATGTCATAGATCCCACAAGCAGATCATGCTCAATATAAACCCTGCATACTGGTATCCCATGTCCTAGATCCCACAAGCAGATCATGCTCAATACAAACCCTGCATACCGGTATCCCATGTCCTAGATCCCACAAGCAGATCATACACAATATAAACCCTGCATACTGGTACCCCATGTCCTAGATCCCACAAGCAGATCATGCACAATACAAACCCTGCATACTGGTTGGTATGTGGTATCCCATGTCCTAGATCCCACAAGCAGATCATGCACAATATAAACCCTGCATACCGGTATCCCATGTCCTAGATCGCACAAGCAGATCATACACAATATAAACCCTGCATACTGGTACCCCATGTCATAGATCCCACAAGCAGATCATACACAATATAAACCCTGCATACTGGTACCCCATGTCATAGATCCCACAAGCAGATCATGCACAATACAAACCCTGCATACCAGTATCCCATGTCCTAGATCGCACAAGCAGATCATGCACAATACAAACCCTGCATACCAGTATCCCATGTCATAGATCCCACAAGCAGATCATGCACAATATAAACCCTGCATACCAGTATCCCATGTCCTAGATCCCACAAGCAGATCATGCACAATACAAACCCTGCATACTGGTATGTGGTATCCCATGTCCTAGATCCCACAAGCAGATCATGTACAATACAAACCCTGCATACCGGTATCCCATGTCATAGATCAATGTAAACCCTGCATACCCTATGTCATAGATCGCACAAGCAGATCATGCACAATACTACATAAATCAGTAATAGAAAAGCAACACCTGGGAAATAAATAAATAAGGCAGCATATTGAATAACCGCACACATACTTGCCACCATATGGCATCGGTGGGGAATTTATTGCAGGATCACGCAACGGGGGAAGAGAGGGTGAGAGAATCCTCCCTGTCTGCCGTCTTATTCATTACCCAGTGGAATAGGCCCCTTCGCTATGTGTGACATGAATAAGTCTTCTAATTTGAGGCCTACTGACACAGAAATAAGCCACATCATGAGACGCGGAGATGATGACAGCTGTGAAAAGTGTCGATTTTATTTCTAGCAGAGCTACTATAAATTGGTCATTAGTGCCAAAAATAGCACCGGCCGCATAATTAGGCCGGACCATAATGTCATGAGAGTCCAGTGTTCTGGCACCCGCCTCCTCCCCAACAAAGATCACGTGTGCTAATGAGGACCTGACCCTCTGACAAACGGGCTTATGATCGGGCGCGTGTCCATACTGTAAGCACTAGTGATTAGGGATGGGTGTCGTTTTGTATTTTTCCGACACCAGTCGGGTGTCGGGTATTCCCCCCCCCCCCCATTTAAAGAGGATTTCAAGCACTGTGTGCCAAAATGATCATGTTAGCGAAGGTGTGTAGTACGTTGCCGGTTCCGGAGCACCGGAGGTCTGATATTTCACTGAGGCACCTAAACCTGCATTTCAATTAAAAAGGTACTGCTACCGTTATGGTAACGGGTTTCAGTCCCCAACCCTACAAGTGATGAGATCACAAAATCTTTCATTCCAGACCTCGCCTGCTTTTTAAATCAACCGCTGACTGCCTTCATCAAACTCGTCAAAACTCCCAAGACTGAGGAGGAGGCCTCATTTATTGGATCTGAAAAGCTTTATTATTTAGCCTTGAAGTCAGAGCAGGTTCCTGAGTTAGAGTATACGAGACTGACCCTGGCCTGTAGTGTGAAATAGAACTGTTACGTGCGAAAGGAAAAAGCCTCTGAAGAAGAAGACCACAGTCAATGCCCAGGCGATATGGCTCAATAAAGCAATGCCAAGGCTGTGGCACACACTCTGCCTCCCAGAGAGAGAGAGAGAGAGAGAGAGAGCTGCAGCAAGCTACGCTAACAGGCTGGGCTGTGAACACTGATACAGTCTCCATACAGTAAGACTCAGCTGCAGCAAGCTACGCTAACAGGCTGGGCTGTAAACACTGATACAGTCTACATACAGTAAGACTCAGCTGCAGCAAGCTACGCTAACAGGCTGGGCTGTAAACATTGATACAGTCTCCATACAGTAAGACTCAGCTGCAGCAAGCTACGCTAACAGGGTGGGCTGTAAACACTGATACAGTCTCCATACAGTAAGACTCAGCTGCAGCAAGCTACGCTAACAGGGTGGGCTGTAAACACTGATACAGTCTCCATACAGTAAGACTCAGCTGCAGCAAGCTACGCTAACAGGCTGGGCTGTAAACACTGATACAGTCTCCATACAGCTGCTGCAGCCATTCTGCACAGACACTTTCCATAAGCAATATTCCATGTTCTCACAGGCCTTTACTGGCCCTTGTTCCTGCCACATTACTCCCATACGCTCAGTGTGCACCCAGAGCCTTTTCACCCTCACACACTCGCCTCAAATAGATTTGTGCAGCGACGCCATTTCCATTAAAGTATAAAGTGTGTTTTATAATGGCACTTTGGGCACGCGGGTCCTGCAGCCTGTACTGTACTGCAGCTCCACCACTCACAAGTAGTAATGCATGATGAACAACAAGCCCGCTTCAGCAGGTTCAGTCTAAGATGACGTTACACCAGCAAATAAAAACCTGTAATGCCCTGCTAATTAAACCGTTAGATTATTGGGAATATTACTAGTAAATCCCCAAATAGGTGCAATGCATTTATAGCCAGATTTAGACAACTATTACGCGCAAAGAGGGATTAGCTCGCTGACGCGTGCTTCTAACAGCATTAGATCCGCTCCAGTGTGGATTGGTTCTGGCCATTAGTGCGACATTCTCCGCTCCGCTGAGAGCTGGTTTTCAAAGACATGCTGCCCTCCTACCTGTAAATGCTTGATCAAGACGCACCGTTAACAGGTACTGAGTACTGACCCGACCCTCCCCCCCCTCACGTTTCAATAACAACTAATAGGTTCTGAGATCCATCCATATCTGCACCATAGAGACACTGCATGAAATAGTCCATGCCCATCACGGGGGAAAGCTCTCCATTCACTTCCAGACACGGGTGTAATTTCCCTTCCATTAAACATAGCTAAAAGCCGTTGTGTGGTGGGGCTGCGCAGACAACAAATGTAAAAAAAATAAAGTTTAAAGTACTCCCGAGCAAAACAAGCGATTGCGATTTGGCGAGAAGAAAAATGTGGATCTAGCTGTCAAGGAAGTAAGTTGGAGTGTTCATCTTCCGTATATATGATCTTTGTGTGCAACGTGACATTAGGAATGATGAGGCGCTCCGCAGTGTCTCTATGCAACGGCAGAAGAGAGTTTTGAATAAATACCATGTGAATCCATGTACAGTAATGGATACAGTACGTGGAAGCAAATGTGGTTGGTTACACGTTATATTTATTCCAGTTTATAACACATTCATACAGGAGCTCCATAATAGCTGCAGTACCTGTACATGCCACATTCATGAATGCTGATTAAATTCCATGTGTGTCAGCTTTCATTAGGCTAGGTGTCCATGCAATGTGAATGCAATCTAAGCAGGAGAACAGCTCTTTCTCTTGATACATGTGGCATCTCTTTATGTAACCCACTTTGAGATTTGCCTCTAATAGTGCACAGTCAGCAGGAGGAGGAGGAAGAGGAAGAAGAAGAAGAAGAAGAAGAAGAAGAAGAAGAAGAACAGAAAAAGGTGTTGTGATGTCTTGCACATCCTTTGCATGCACATCTCCCTTGTAAAATACATTATTGATATTGCCAAGTCGAAGCTGGATGGATAGATATATCATCAATTCAATTAAATTCTGTCCATAACTGTCCCTAACAATCCATCACAACACACACCATAAAACCAAAGAGCAACAATACTGCCATTGGACAGACAAGGGAGTCAATAAGTTGACACAATGTAATCAATCAATCAATCAATCAATCAAAGTATGTATTATTACAACTAATTTATAAATATCACCCCCACCACCATCAATAGTTACACATTGTAACAGAGGCGTAGGCCCATTTGGTTTGTGGTGCACTTTATTCGACTTAATTATTTTCTCTAGCCGGTAAAAAAGAAGCTGCGACCGTATTGGAGAGAGATGTGCATGCTGAAGCAGCTCCCTCTGGGACGGATCTGTCCTGCTACTGTAAATATGACAGAGGGGCAGCAGGTCGCGAGGCCAGAAACAACCTGCTACGCCTGCAAGCACCGACTACAAGTAGGACATGAGGTTTGTTTGTAGCTTCTTATATCTCTCACTTTGTGTCACAAACTGCAGGTGGAGAACATGCAGCAAATGCAACAATCTTGATAATGCAAGCAGGATAAAGGACGAATCATCATGATGTCACTTGACACCCAGAAATACGCAACCCTGCAGCAGTTAATAGTATGAGTTGTGCCAAACAAACGTTAATATCTCAAAAACTATACATCACATCGCTTATATTTTGACATTCTGAGTGAGAGCAGAAGTAGCTTAAGAGTTTGATGTATAATATATGCATGCCGTGTTAAAGTTGTGTGAACTGTCGCAGTTTTTAAAATGTAAACAGAGTCAAGCCGGCTAGAGCAGACACTCAAGTCACTCAAGTTAAACACTTGGGTGCCCTTCCAAATTAAGAGATCTCATTCCGTTCTAATGCGTCTCCATATGATGTGAATGTGGTGTGGATTTTCCATCTTTTACCTTTTTGTATTCTTTTTTTAACAATGACAAAAAAAAAATTACAATCCTGTCTGTCAAAATGACAGACAACAAGAAAGTCTAGCTCAACCTCTGAAGTAGTTACAGTAGTTTGAATTTGGTCTGTAAGCAAGAGTCCAGAGAGGCGGATTAGACACACATGGACAGGTGTTTTAATGGCTATGCCTAAGGTGTGTTTTTCAGTTAAAAATGGCTTTTGCGGGGAGGACTTGGACTTTTATCTTTATCCCAGTTTTAGGACATAGCACGTGGGAGGATCACGCTATTCCAACGAGTTCCCTTCCCTCCAGGCGCCCCGAACGACCAGAGGAGGCACCACTTCAGCAAGCAGGATATTGCATGTTTTTGGTGAGGGGTTCCTATATGATGGAAACCCCCAGGGGCCACGGGGAGAACATGCAAACTCCACACAGAAAGGCCCTTTTGACGACCCCACCCGGGCGGTGGACACTCGAGGACATGCGGACGCCGGGCACGCACTCCTTCAGCGCTCACAGCGTCCCAGGTGGGAATCGAACCCAGGACCTTCTAGCTGTGAGGCGACAGCGCTTACCACTGCACCACCGTGCCCCAATTTATTGATGTATTTATCTTTGCTCATTAAAGTGACACAGTGCTCTATTTGGCACATATGGAATAGCTATTGAGTGTCTGATGAAGGTGGACATACAGTAAAGATTGAAGGACTATTCCTCAATGCAGCTGACCATGCAGCCTATATGAATGTCACATTCATATAGGCTGCATGGTCACATTATGTGTGAAGCAGAGTTCATGTAAAGTGTTATCATAGATCACATCTGGATCCCCAAGATGACCAGGAGCACTGGCAGGATTCCCATTCACTTCGAACTCAGTAGAGATGTAACAGTTAAGACATGGCGAAGTGAAATAAACTCGAATAAAATACGTATTTTGATTAAACTTGCAAGTATAATCAGTGATTAGATGTTAGAGGCTACAGACTTGAAAATGAAAACACATTCGAAAAAGGTTTTGTAAATGTGCCAGTGTTTTCTGTGCTTACACACCAGGGTCATGTCCCTGATTATAGCCTGGAGCTTGGCAGTGTTGTGGAAACTACTTTGGTTTACCAAACTACTAGCTACATCACAATGAAGAGTAAAACTATCTAGTAAACTGCATCTTCTACTCTAAAAAAAAAATGGCTTGTCAAACTAAAACTACTTTCAAAAAGTACTTCAACTACATCCAAATTACATTATTTAGTAGCAATATATACATTATTGTAACGTTTCGTGACTGTATCTTGCACGGTTTCGACGGTATCGCGCTCGCAAAATCTGTCCAGACAGACAGACAGACATGTAAACACCTGTGTCACCAGGACCACATTTTGGCATTGATGACACACACGTGCCGGCACGCACACACACACACACACACCTACACACACACACGCGCACACACACACACACACACACACACACACACACACACACACACACACACACACACACACACGATAAAAGAAAACCCAGCCAACAGTATCGCGGCTGGTAATTATCACAATCTGAGTCTAGAATCTCATATTGTTCCAAGGAGGTACAACCGAACTAACAGGGTGCGTTTGATTTAGAGACTAGGGCAGTCCAATCCTCACTTAGGCAGCCCAAGGATGTGTTTGTTTTAAGGAGAGGATAGGGAGCAATTGTTGAGGTGGAATCAGGAAAATGCTAAATTTCTAGGGAAATTCATATTATTCGATCACAGACGTCTTGATCCCGCATGTTATTCTAATCAAATAGGTAATTGTCATTAAATGACAACTGTGGCCAATGATCATCTTGTATGGCTAAAAATGCCACAAGAATACGATGAATATGTAGTTTGTAATTACCTAAACTACATTACACCAAAAGCCCGAAACGCACAGGGAGCGAAACTTGACGATCTGATCTGATATATCAGATCTGTATATGTATACACCACAGAACGACATGGGGGAAAAGGTCACTAATTTATATGTGGGCAGGCACAATAACCGATGAAAAAAGGTTGTTACACAGTAGTTTTGAGCCCCTGTCATTCAGAGGCTGTTGGATCATCCTACCTGTCTGCCGTGCAGAGGGGGAGGGAAAAAAAAAGGCAGCGCTGCGGGAGAAAACGATGCAATCATTCTGTCCAAACCTTCACCAATCTAATCCCATCATCCAGGGATAGGCTATATTTTGCTAGCTGATGTGTTTAGAACATTATTCTATTTCTCACTTTGTCATCGACACAGCACAGCGAGACAGACGGGGTTGAAAGTGGGCAGAGAGAGGGGGGGGGGAGCTCAGAGCTCAGAGTCGCTGCTGGAACCTCAGTTGACGCTCCAAAATCGAAACAGGTTGGGAGTACGGGCGTCAAGGCAGTTTGACGCGTGTCAGAACGCTCTTGGTGCGTGTTCGGCCATAAAAAAAAAAGATGGACTTCAAAACGCGAGCGTCTGACGCTCCCAGTGCGTTTGGGACTAAAGAAGTTCACTAGTGAAAAAGCTAAGTGAGATTTGAATGTAGTTAACGACTCCCCCGACACCGATGTCTTCCGAGGCAGCCGCCACAAAAGACGAGACAGGTGAAGTTCTTTCTAAGAGTCGTAGGCGTGACTCCACCACTGAGAATACAAGGAGTTTATTTGCCGTCATGCAGATTACGGGCAGACAGCGGTTTATGTGGTACTTCCAATTTCAGGCCGGATTAATTACGCCATTAAGAGGGTGCGAATAAATAGTTTTAATAAGGGGGACTGCCCACGGCCTGTCAGACAATTAATATATTCCTCTAGCAGAGCATGACCACCACCCAACATCTGCAGCAGAAATCAATCAGTCATGTTTACCAACTGCTGTGTAAACACGGCAGACAGCAGGGATATTAATTGCACGCGTGTCAGCCGATATCTGACACTAAATCTTCTTTTAATTGTTTAGCGGTTGCTGAGGAAGCCAATTTTGCTTCGTTAACAACAAAGGTCAAGGCAAAGCCAGAATAAATCAGGAATAATTCATCATCGCGTCCAAAAAGCCCTAACACTCTTAATACACAATGCAAGAGTCAAACTATGCATATGCAGACATTTGACAAGAATGAGAAGTTTTGCGTCGTGGTTTTTATTGTATGATTGTATATCGTCTTAAATTAAGTAAAAAAAAAATCTCTACAGAATAGATGAAGAGAAACTATTTGGATTGGACTCGTACTTTTAACCAATAAATGTATAGATGTTTAGTCTTTTACAATGGGTGAATTTATCCAAGCAATTAGCCAGGCTTGTTAATCCCATTCTGCACGGTGCTTTTATTAGTTGCTTTGGCAACACTTACTTGTGCTGACCCGGGAGCTAGTCAATGGCCTTTTATGTTTCTCCCTTTTTTTAATCATTATTTCTGAGGAAAATGTTGCATATAATTAAGGGTACTTCTGTGCTTTCCTCATGACTGTTGCATAAATATTGTAGGCTATACCCATAATAATGACAGCAAAGAAGGCACTCTGGGGTATTGCTGTTATTTGAATAGTATAACAGTGGATCGAGAGTGGTATGAAAAGGTCTTGTGAATATAACCCACACCAAATAGCATTATGAGCTAAACTAGTACAGGGGTTCTCAACCTGGGTGCCGCATTAAGATATATAAATTATATAAACGCATACAACAGATTTCAGTCAGTGAAATCAGTGTGTGAATGCGTGCACACTGGGAAGTCATCTCGTCCAGCGCAGATCATGGCACAGTGACAGGTGATTGCTAGCCAGCTAGCTTTTTGGGGGTCGCGGCTCAAAAAGGTTGTGAAAAACGACTCTAGTATAAAGGCTGATGAGACTGAATAACAAAGTTGTGATAATGTTCTAAAAATTCTCCACAAAAGTTCTTTATAGATAATAGCCTGCAAAATTAGAATGTCAAAATCTTATCACACACAACTCAAAATAGCTGTTTGAAAGCAAGTTGTGTCCGACATATGAGAGCCTGAATAATACATCTATTACAAAATAATTAATCACGGACTAATTTGCATTCGATTTACAAAGCATTTCATCATTCAGACAGACGAAATTAAAGTAGTGTAAACCAATTTTACACATGAGCAATAAGAGCTGATATTTAATATCTCTCACTCTTTCTTTGGATGTGGAAATTAAATTGATAGCACATTTAGAGACGTAATGGATTGCCTGCCCTTCCCCTGTGTTCACTTGGCGCGTGTGGACGGAAACGCCGCGTGGGTTAACAGTGTCAACAAGAATGACCTCTGCTTAATGATGTAAAGCTACGCAACAAATATTTATTTTTCACTTGTGTGGAATTCTACGAACTGACAATGAAAGCCTCCATCCTCACATCCTTGAAAACAGCGAGCCCTTCTAATTTGTTCACCACTTAAATGGTTATTTTCCACCCAGGGAGGTTGAAGACATTCAAATAGAAATAGCATATTGGATGAATAATTCAGTGATTACTTGCAGGCTTTTTTTTTAATGCGTAAGTAGACGCCAATTTCTTTTCCTTGACATTTAACACTCCATCATTCTTCTCTTCTCTATGTGTATACTTGATAGATAGATTGATCCTCCCTTCCCTGTTACTGTAACCCATTATCATGCCATCATGCACAGACATTAGGAGAACATTAACATTGGGGCAGTGGCGGCCAAGCGGTTAGGGAAGGGAGCTTGTGACCGGAAGGTCGTCGGTTCAATCCCCGGACCGACAGGATAAATCTGGGTGGGGGAAAGTGAAAAGGCAGCGCTTGCCCCTCCCTCATTACCACCACTGAGGTGCCCTTGAGCAAGGCCCTTAACCCCAACTGCTCCAGTGGAGCTGCTCAGTGGCCAGCAGATCAGACTGTGGTTGTACTGCTCAGCTTCCAGGTGTGAATGTGTGTGTGAATGTGGACAGGGCTCTTCTGAAAAAGAGAGCATTGCTCTCAGTGAGACTCCCCCTGTATAAATAAAGGTAAAAAAAAACATCATGCAAGTTGTCGAAAGGAAAACCACTGTATTTCTCTTAGTCTGAATGAAGAGAGTCAGTTTCGCTCTCTTTGTCTCTCCTCAGTTTTAAGCTTCTGACGTTATGTAACCACAAAAGTAAATCTCGCCCGTGTGTTTTTGTATTCCCCTATTTTCTGCTTGAGTGGAGTTCATCAGATGATCCACTCCGCTGATGTCTCCTTTGTCATCATGTACATCTCCAAATCATCTTCACACAGACAAGACAAGCGTCTCAATCAAACCAGGGTCATGGGTGGGGAAACAGACTTTAAAGGGGGACTTAACCCCCCATATGTGATAAAACGGCATGCTGCTTGATTTAAAGAAAACAAAGAAAAGAACGAGAAGAACGTCTCCACTTGTCTCACTACACTCTTTGGCTGTGTTCAGACGATAGGTTGAGGCCACGTCTCGTCGTAGACGCTGGTTTAGCTGGCTCAGCCTGGCTGGGGACGTGGTCAGGGTGGGGTAAATTCGCCCGTTCTATCCATTCAGCAAAGTTAGAATTTAGCTGATAGCCCAGCCCAGGCAGACACGATCGGGGATTTAACCACCGCAGTAAACGCACATCTGAGCAGACGTCTTGTGTTCTGCTCTAGAACCCCCAAACATGTAGTTTAGAGCTGCAGCACCATCTTTTGGTGAGTTAGCCCATGAGATATATGGGCGGTTTTACCTCACTCGCGCGTCAGCCGTTTAACATTTTGTGGGCGTTCCCAGACATGCAGACTGTCTCTATTGATTGGTTCCGACAGGAAAAAACAACCGGAAACGGCCGCCATGACATTTTTTCCCCCGCATAGAGGAAAAACGTTATATCAGAGTGTATCAGAGATAGAGAACGTTATAAATATAGCCACGTTACAAACAACTAACCAACGCTGGTGGTCCGTATGGAAACAGTGTTACTCAAAATGGTTAAACGTTATATCAATTTGGTCATTCAGTGGCATTTTACTGCCATGTAACATAACTAACTAGCCGCTAACATTACCCATGATGCATTGCGCTGTTAAAGGCCGAGATATTGCAACTCTCCTATTATGGCTCTGGCGTGAACTACAGTAATGCTCACACGAAAAAAAATCACATGAGTGGGAAAGGGGGGAGTACGCTGTGACGTCAGGTTGTACCATTTTGGAGGGCAAAACAAAAAAAGCAGGTTTGAACCCATAGAGGGCACTTGTGCTGCCTGAAAATGATCAAGTTTGTAGAATATTATCAGTTTGGTCTCAAATGTGGTGATTTTGACCAGAGTCCTTCACACACCAACCCAAAAGCCATATAAATTGGTTAAAAGCCGTTTTGGGGGGTTAGTCCTGCTTTAAACAGATTTTAAAACAAGCAGTACGGAGCCCCCTCCTCACACAGCCCCTCCTTCTTCTACTTTTCAGGCTAATTTCAGATGTTTGTTTTTACCACATCCCGACTGCACTGCGATGAAGACGCTTGGCTTCAGCAGACAGGATGAAACGCTCCGCTCTATAGGCTGTCTTCAGCAGACAGGATGAAACGCTCCGCTCTATAGGCTGTCTTTCTTTCTTCCGCCTGATGCACACTGTTGCTGTGACTCATTGTCTCCCAGGCTCTTTCCCTGTGGCAGCATCTCTCCTCTATAATAGGGACCTACATTATATCACACAAACTACAGCTTTAAAGAAACATCCCTAGAATCTCATACGCTTGCCAGCTTCAGTTAAAGCCGGGATCTGAGTGTATCTAATGCGATTCCGCCCAGCCTTTGCTTTTCAAAGAAGAGTCGGCTAATTGTTGTGCTACAGTATAATCAAGCTGGATTGAGCTTTGGAGTGTGTTTTTTTCCTTTTATTTTGAAAGGCGTACATCCCCCAAGCCAAGCATCAATACTTACCACTACTGCAAAGAAAATAGATACAAAAAATTAAAGCTGCATTCAGTGATGTGTTGGTGTTAAAATACGTGTTAAATGGCTCTATGTTCTGACAGCAATCACTGAAATAGAGTGTTTGATCAGTAACTTGGAACCCCCCACCCCCCACTGTCCTCTATCTGTCTCCTTTATCTTTATCTCTGCAACCGTAACTCGGAGAGACTCAAGCAGGCGCAGACTGCATAATCGGGCACGTCGGGCAAATGCCCGGTGGCCTGGCCTGGCCTGGCCTGGCCTGGCCTGCAAAAAAAAAAATATATATATATATATATATATATATTTATTTTTTTTGTGCCCCCAGTCAGGCCACTGACTGAACAGCAGGCCAGGCGCTGCCTACTGGTTTACTAGTGGTTTTATTACTTTATTCACGGTTAAAGTGGGTGCATCTCATTGTAAAATTGGACTCGGCCCAAATTGGGCTTCAAACGGCCCGAATCTGGCTTCAAACGGCTCAAATTGGGCTTCAAACGGCCCAAATCGGGCTTCAAACAGCCCAAATCGGGCTTCAAACGGCCCAAATCTGGCTTCAAACAGCCCAAATTGGGCTTAAAACAGCTCAAATTGGGCTTCAAATGGCCGCGCCTCGGCCCGTATCGGCCTGGCCTGCTTGCTATCTAATGCCCGGCCTGAATTAGAATCCCAGTCCGCCCCTGGACTCACGGACGGCGTTGGATTCGGGGTGAAAAAATACATGTAGTTATTAAAAGGCATCACGATCTGACCTTCTGTTTCCCAGAAAATGTCAACATTTCTCTGATTGGATAGTGGGGAGGCCGTTGAGAAGAAAAATGTGGATCTAGCTGTCAATGAAGTACGTTTGTTGGAGTCTTCATCTTCCGTATATATGATCTTTGTGTGCAACATGTGACATGGGAGAACGCCAGGATTGGGGGGAGGAGTTTCAGGAAGCAGAAAGTCAGCAGACAAACGTTATGATCAGCTCACGTCTCGTTCGCAGTTCAAATAAATGAAGTAAACACACACAACGTCTCATTATTTGACACTAGCCAGTTCCTCCTAGATATCTGCAAAACTATCTGTATCTGACGAGAGTTCCTTTGTTCGCCCGGTTAGCCGCGGTTAGTTTTGCTAGAAGTTGGCGCGGTATAGTGGTCTTTTGTGTTTTCCCCCCATGTTGGGCGTGGTTTCTGAATGATGACGCGCTCCGCAGTGTCTCTATGGAGCGTCGGTATAACGCAGTGCAGTGGTTAGACAGGATCAACTCGGGATGAGAGGAGTGAAGCTCCCTTTGGTCCTTCCAAACAACTTCTCCGCAGTAAATGAGTCGAATAATTGTACACATCCAAAAGCAACTTGTGGAAAATGTATAATGATGTCAGACGTTTAGATAACACAAATATTTATTATTTATTTATTTCTGTTGCAGTACAAGTCTGTGAGTTTTTACTGATCCCCCTTGACATAACATAATATGCCACGTCAAAGAGGATAAGCAAAAAGGTGCAACGTGATAGGTGAGAGGAGAGCCACTGTATATGCTGAGGAATAGTACTTATCTAGCGGGGAGCTCCATGGCTCCAGGTCTGATTTTCATCTGATTCACATCAAGGGCAATCATCTGGGGCCTCTGCCCAACTTCCAATTGCCGCTCAGGGAGAAGCACAGGAGGAGCCGCTAAGCCAGCGAGAGGGAAGAAAGGAGGGAGGGGAGAGAGAGCGCGCGAGGTGGAGAATTTGGAATTGGATGACGGATGTGACTTGATTACTGGCTAACTACCCCTGCTGGTGCACCACTCCGATCTGGATGAGAAATCCTCTGGCGGCCCCGGATTATCAATTTGGAGTAGGCAAGACCCCATTTGAATCTATTGTTTCATTCCAGGCAAGCTGGCAGTTACCGGCCCGTGTGCCTTGGCACGAGCCCGGGAGTTTGTTTTCCGACTCTTGTTTTGCCGTCGCCATTTGTCACTTCTTCGACAAATCCGTACGATCCCCAATCAAGCTTTTCATCACATTTGCTTTGGGTGTTGGAGCACCTGCGCTCTCCACAAGGTCGCAGGGCCTCACACACACACAGGCTCAAGGTCGCAGGGCCTCACACACACACAGGCTCAAGGTCGCAGGGCCTCACACACACACAGGCTCAAGGTCGCAGGGCCTCACACACACACACACACACACACAGTCTTTGGCAACACTCAGGACTGACACGATGAAAGGCAAAGGAAAGTCAAGCGATGCAACAATGTGTCTCTTTTTTCTCAAATTAATTGAAATTGAGGAAGGTGCAAGGCTGAGGAGGAGAACGGCGTGGCTGAGGAGAAGAGATTCTGGCAGGTTTGAAAACTGACAAACACGTTCACACATCGGGTGAGATATGAGTGTTAGAGGGATGTGGACTCCATGTCGTGGTGGTACACATTATGGACCAAGATGGACTGTTATAATATATGACATCTACTACTCCAATTGCTGCTCATAACTTCAATTCAATAACAGATGAATGAAAGGTGGTTTGAAAAGCTGATGTAGGTCACGATCAAGACTGCATTTAGCCTGGATCCATCCAAGATACAACTGCATATAACGAGAATGATGCCATTTCCACCACAATGACAGAATATCATAAAAGCTCTTATTTTTGTTTTTCCCCAAAGTGTACTGTGTGTATGATGGTCTAACACAGTGATTCCCAACCTGTGGGCCGCGGCCCCCTGGTGGGCCGCGAAGGTATTGCAAGTGGGCCGCCAAATCATTTCCAAAAAAGTATGATTTTTGAAAAAAAAAAAAAATCAATTTTTTTTTTTTTTTTTTTTTTGAAAGATTTTGAAAAATCATACTTGAAAAAGTATGATTTTTGTTTCTTTGATGTTATTGCTTTTGCTTGAATTGAAGTTTCATCTTTACATCATCTTTATATTGGGTTTGTGTTTATTTGTAACCCTATCAATTTAATGGGCTTTCTTCTGATATTTGGATTTTGTTTGGATCTGATATTGGATGTCAAATTGTTATGAGAATGCATTTTTCCATTGTTGAAGGATACCGTTATTTATTAATCATTTGTTAATTAGCCTGTTACAGACAGCCCCTTGCTTGTCATTTCTGACATCTGTGTGGTGCTGATGGACAGCTCCTTGAATGATTGGTGTGTGTGTGTGTGTGTGTGTGTGTGTGTGTGCGTGTGTGTGTGTGTATGTGTGTGTGTGTGTGTGGACAGCTCCTTGAAAACTGTAATACTGAAGGTGTTGCAACATGTTACAGGTGCTGTGTTAGTGACTGTGGAGCTTCCAACATGTTTCTCCTGTATTCAGTTCAGTCCTTTATGTTCAATTTTCAATAAAAAAGTGCTCTGAGAACGCATTATATGGCCTTTGTATTTATGGGGTCGGAGGTGGGCCGCGAACATTTTTGAGACATAAAAGTGGGCCCTGAGTTGGAAAAGGTTGGGAACCACTGGTCTAACATGTACCACAAAAGCAAGTCAGAACCATTAATACATGATTGTTTTTGCTTTATTTATTTATTCATTTATTTGTGTATTTATTCAGATTCCTGCGTTCGATATTCAAAGTAGGAGATGTTGGGCCATATCTTATGCCGAGTGCAAGTGCAAGGGCAAGGGCAAACGTGATCTTTGTAGAGTTTCTAGCACTCTTTTTAAAGGAGATATTGGCACATCCAGTTGTCTCTGGTGCAGGTGTGTCGGAAAGTATCACTTGAGTCTTGAAGAAGATCCCACACACTGTCAAGTGTTCTAGAGTTTCTAGCACTCAAAATCTCCCCTCTTTTTCTTTTAATGACCACTGGGTGGCTAAAACACGTCTTTTGATGTACTGACCCAGTGGTAATGCACCGTTCCACCATCCAAACTCAAGAGCTTTGGAGATCGAGCATTCTCTAGACTCTAGAATGCCCTAGTAGCGAGGAATTTTTTTTGTGGCCCTCTCTATCATCAAAGTTGCCCATCCATAGGTTACGGCATGACAATATTTGTTCGGCCCCCGGCAACAATCTGGGTTTCTCATGTGGCCCCCCATGAAAAATAGTTGCCCACCCCTGCTCTAGAGCAGCACCCCGACTCTGGAACTCCCTCCCCCAGACTGTCAGAGACTCACCTTCACTCTCCACTTTTAAATCCCGACTCAAAACCTACCTGTTGTCTCAAGCTTACAACCTCCTCTACCCTTAACCACCTCCTCCAACCTGCCACGCCCCCTTTCCCCCTCCTCCCTCTCTGTCTGGCCCCTGTCCCTCCCTCCCACTCACTCCCTCCTCTCTGTTTCCATTTATCCCTGATTGAGGTGTTAATTGTTATCTTGTTAATTGTCATTTATATCTGTTCGCTGTTGCCTGTTGTTATCTTGTTTTCTGTTGCACTCATACTGTCAGCATCTTTGGGTCATTGAAAAGTGCTATATATAATAAATTAATTTTTTTTTTTTTTATTATTATTAGAAACTAGCAAAGATAACACTTGCCCTTGCTCTGGCATTGGGTGTAAGATATGGCCCGTTGTTACTTAGCCAATCGACCTTTAGCTGGCATTGAAGCTTTTCCTAATAGGGTGTGATAATACCATCATTTTGGTTGGTGTAAGCATGGCTGTACTTTATCATAAGACAACTAGGCCAGATAGGGTCAGTGGCCAAGCTATATTTTAATACAAAAATGAGTCTAATAGGGTCTAAAATATGGTGGTGGTGGTGATAGGTCTTGGATTAGAGGCTGCAGCTCCCTGCAAACTCACAATGTTTTGTGCTTGTTTTATTATTAAAGCAACTTGATTAAGGTGATCAATTATGCTAACTCAAGACATTTTAATTGTGTGTCTTTATCAAAAGTGTACTGTTTCATTACAACTGCAGCGCATAAAGTTGAGGATTTTTCATTACTTCGCCCCTTACACATCTAATCATTAAATTAGCCACTTATACGCTGAGGAAAGCAGCAGCATCTCTGGTGGATATTTGTGTTTGTGTTGACTCTGACTCTGTTGACTCTGTTGTTGCTGGTTCCCTACAAATCCTCTCCAGGCTAAAGAACAGCTTTACACTCAAGTTGAAGGACTCACTTGCGACAGACTCTCGACAACAGT
Organism: Poromitra crassiceps; assembly: GCF_964638095.1. Classification (NCBI taxonomy): domain Eukaryota; kingdom Metazoa; phylum Chordata; class Actinopteri; order Beryciformes; family Melamphaidae; genus Poromitra; species Poromitra crassiceps. The sequence continues at coordinate 9,165,505 of NC_139645.1, read as the reverse complement.
AAATGACTGTGGGCTTTTTACAGAGGATATTCATATGTTGATTCATTTGTAATAATGCATCCACTTTTTGGAGATAATTCAATGTGAGAAAAATGTGAAATACTACAGAAATGCTTGAACAGATAATGCACATTATACTGTCAGTCTGGCACTAATCATCTATACACTATTGCTTATTTCAAATCGTTATGTCAAATTAAATGGAAAGAAGTAGTGATCAGGTGTTTGATGAGGCTGCTGCTGCATTTGTCCAGCTCTGTTGGTAGTTAGGCTACTTGTTTTGCATATTAGTCTAATTTTGTCAACGTGTCTCAGGCTATATTGCAATTAATCTCAAATCAGGGAAAAATCAATAATACTGGAATTGTAAAGTTACTAGGCATCTCGCGCGCTCGATTCCCCTGCAGCTCGCATACGCAGCTCGGCCGCTGCACGGCCTTGCCCGCCCTGCAGCTTGACCGCTGTGCTTATGACATCACTGGTGATCACTGATGATGACATCACAATTGCTCTTATGACATCACTGATGATGTCCCAAAGCCACAGCCGAGCCCACCCTGCAGCTCGACCACTGTGCGGCCTCCCTTGCCCTTATGACATCACTGATGAATGACATCACTGATGATGTCACAACTTCACATCTTATGACATCACTGATGACATCATCAGTGATTTATGACATCAGTGATTTATGACATCATTGATGGCATCATCAGTGTACTGTGACATCATCAGTGGGACAAAAATTCAAACAGAGAACAAAGACAGAGCCCACATTGCCCCTTTTATAGAGATAGATAGATAGATAGATAGATATAGATAAAATTGTAAAGTTTGTATCATCACACAGCTGACAGTTTAAATCTTTCGACTTGGTGTTCTGTTGTTTTAGGCTAGAACCTACTAAAGAAAGTTGTGTTTTTGTACTTTGCAGTTTGCGCTATATGACCGTGACATCACTTGTTTTGGCTGCAACCTGACCTAAATTGTCAGAGGACCACCAGATCTACTTATTCTGTGTATCAGGTTAACACAATGTTAACTAAAATCTGCCTTTTATTGGTCGTCCTGTTTGTGTCATTCCATCAGAGGGGGAAAGGGTATTGTGGGGCACCTTGCAAGAGCTGATTTACTATGTAGATGAGGGGGAGGGAGATTCTCCACACAGTCTACACTCATGCATTTCATATCAAATTTGTTATTACATGTATTAACATCTTTTAGTATTAAATTAAATGCTCGCCTGCGAGGCTTGTGCATTGCTTTTCATGAACTGTGTTACTTTATGCTGCACTGTAACACAAATGTACTGTATCACATCCGCAAATATCATTCGCCCAAAGACTGAACTGAGGAAAGTTGAATTTGTGATGACTCGTCAGCCAGCTGCTGCTTCCAGGGGCACTGAGGCTTCGTCTACATCGAGCACTGTCCAAGGTGCTGAAGGAAGGTGGTGGTCTAGACGCAGAGTTGGTTTACCACCAGTGAGTGATTGAAGATGAGGAGCAGGTGGTATCTATCGGGTTGCAATTAGCTCTCATGTTATGCACCTGCAATCCGCCCTATATAACAGCTCTCTTCACAGACTGCCGATGCTGAAACTTGGGCACCAATGACACTGTCTGCTGCCACAGATATACCCAGGTCTGCGTAAGCCTGCATTCGTCTGCCCTGCTGTTTATCGGGAGTTTGACAGGAGCGAGAAAGCGCAGGACCACGCTTTGCTTACCTTTGGATTCTGTTCTTTATTGACTAAATTGATTAAAACCCTAACCTGCTCTTCCCCCTCTACTGTATGTTGGCGCTCTGAAAATAAACTCTTTGGTTAAGATTTTCCTGGAGCAATCCTAAGTTTGAGTGGGGCTCTTCTGTTTGGAACCGGAAGACTGTTACAGTGACGTTGCATCATTCTGGCTATTGTTTGCCTGGGAAATAAACTAAGGTTCATTTTATGAGCGTACACAGCAGGCATGGGAAGAAGACATTGTCAGATGGCTGATCAGTGTCTGATCAGTCCAGTCAAGACAAGCTCATTCAAACAGCATGTCATGGAGCTATAGAGAGCTAAAGCGAACGTCAATTCCTGCTTTTCTACCAGCGTGTGAAAAAAAAATATGAATGGTGTTGTACGGAGAGATACGTTACTTTTTTCTATCCAGTTTCAATTGTGCCACGGGGTACACATGTTAAATTTTGTTAATTTAAAAGATAACTATGCACGTCAAGAAAGTCGCAGTTTGTCCTGAAACCGAAACGTAAGGTTTGGTTTTGTCAATCAACGACATCTCGTGTTGCACCATCAACAACAATGGACTGGCAGGAGAGACGTCACGACTGGTTGTGCGTAGTCTTTCTGATTTATAACTTATAGTGCCACAGTTTTACCACAAACTGCCACTTTCTCGACTTGCAGAGTTATCTCTCACATTGACAAACATGACATGGCACAATTCAACAGTTCACCACCATTCATATTTTTTCACGCGCTGGTACATGGAGAAAAGCAGGAAGTGACGTTCACTTTGCCTCTCTATTGTCCTACTATAGAATGAGGGAAACTCTGTGACCTCTCTGAATCCATTTATCTCCACAGCGGGTTGGCCAATCGATCTGAAGCTGCACATGGGCATTGAGTATTGGCATAGACAGGGACTGATGAAGCCGACTTTTCCGTTTTCCAAAATGTAAGCTTTTTATGAGCAGGCCCCCCCCCCCCCGCATCTCAGAGAATTCCGGGGAAACTGCAGAAGAGAGAGAGAGAGAGAGAGAAGCCACAGATCTTCTGTCAGGATCAGCTAATCCGACACCCCCTTAACTAGCACTCTTTCTCTCTCTTTCTCCTCTCTCTCTCTCTCTCTCTCCTCTCTGTCTCTCGCTCTTTCTCTCTACCTCTAGCATTTTTCTGCACCACTCCCACCCTGCATTTCGGGGAATGCAGGGTGGCAGGCAGGTGAGAAACCCCACTCAGAAAAATTCTCATAAATGGGAAAATGGAAAAATCAGCGTCTGTCTCACGCACGCATGCACACACACACACACGCACACGCACGCATGCATGCATGCGCACGCACGCACGCACACACACACAGGAAAAGTCTGTCCGTCTGCATGCGTTTCTCTCTGCAACAGGTTTGCCGGTCAGTGTGAAAGTGGGTCTGGGCATTGAGCATTGCAATAGGCAGGACTGACCAAGCCGATTTCTCCATTCTCCCCACATTTAAGCTGTTTATTAGCATTTCCAGCAAGTCTGCGTGGAGTTGTTGCGTGCGCATCACCGGGTACGGACTCGTTTTTATATTACATCAACAAAAGTAGAATCAAGAGAATTTAATCGACGGATAGAAGTTTTCTCCCCAACTGAATTGAGAATAAATGAGTCTCACAAGATAAATTCTGACTAAGTAAGAAAGGGAAAAAAACACTGTTAAGTGCCCCCCCCCTTCCCATTATGTGAATCACTAAGTTATTTTCTCTGTGGGTTTTGAAATTCCCATTTCTCTAAAGAACATGATTTCCCAGGCTTTTAACACTACTGAAAGGCACCTGTGTGTGGGAGGTTTTGATTTATTAATTTATCTTTTATTCAGATGGAATAAAATAGACTTTGAAATCCAAATGCAGTGGTTCATATGGCACACAGTGAATTCCCCCCCTGCTGCCCCTGTATTGGCATAGCTGAGCTCCTCTCTTATTGTGCAGTTTCAGTGAAACACGTTTGTTGCTATGCTACCTGCTAGCCTGTGCGGGTACCCGCGCTAGGTTAATAATACACTGGACTCTGACCCTATTTCTCCACACATTTCTGCAATGTCTCCATGAAGAGGCATCTCAGTATATGTGGTGGTTTGCTGGCTCAGTAGATTTCTCACATGAGTAGCTACGAGCTACTATGAGCTACTATGAAAGTTCTCTGGAAATGGAATAAAGCACTACTCTTGATTACAGTGCGTTTGTTGGAGGAAGCCCGCTTGGCCCCAGGGCACGGGACAGTTTGAAATGGGTTCATCATTCATTTCTTAAGTCTCGTGCAAATAGGTCTACTTGTCAATGAATATTAATGGATTAAAGCAATATAGTCTTGCAGCTAAAAGTGATGCATTTTAAGTGGCCATTTGCATAATACAGTCAGGTGAGCTACGGGTATCATGTGCTATCTTTAATTGGGCATGAAAAGGGATTATCCAGACTCATTTCTAAATGGAAATATTATGGTCACACTTATTTGCTGGATTTAGATTTGGAACCCTCCCATACATACATAGTATATAATTGATTGAGGTGTCCAAGTGTTAGCAGACATACTCTGAAGGAGCATCGCATACAGCAGTGATCTTTGACAGAGAAGATAAGAAAGAAAGAAAGAAAGACAAAAAAACATCACAAGTTCAGATTTTAACATCAGATTTGATCATAGGATGGAAAGCACGATTTAGTATTCATGAAAATGGAAGGGAAAAATGCCCGCAGTGTGAACTTTATCATCAAGGCATGCTTAACATGATTTTGGTCTAGCATAATGCTCATCAGCTTAGACATGCAATCAGGCAGCTTTGTGCACACACTCAAAGAGGGGCAGGGGGGGCAAGCCTGACTATGATGGTGGTTAAAGGGACAGCTCACCCTAAAATCCAAAATACATATATTTCCTCTCACCCGTAGTGCTATTTATCATCTATATCGTTTTGTGTTCGTTGCCTGAGTTTTGGAGATATCGGCTGTAGAGATGGCTGCCTTCTCTTGAATACAATGGAACTGGATGGCACTCGGCTTGTAGTGCTCAGAGAAACAAAAAAATACATTTGAAAAACTCAACAGCATTGCCTCTTTCCAGAAATCATGACCCGGTTACTTAAGATAATCCAGAGAGTATTTTCTTTTGTAGGAACTAGCTAGCAGCTAGCGGGTGTAGTTCGGTCAAAAGAAAATAGTTCCTACATGAAACTGCTCATAACAAGGTCTGTGGATTAGCTTGAGTAACGGGGTCATGATTCCTGGAAAGAGACATTGCTGTTTAGTTAGAGAATTTTAGCAAAATGCTTGGACCATCTGTGAAAAAATGTACTACCAATAGCTTTCTTCACCAATGTGTTCTTATAGGTGTCTAGAATCACCTCTCAAATAAAAATTAAAAGTCTAAAATGAACTTGTGGGGTGTCTAACTAGGGGTTTTCAGGGGTGCTGAATCCATTCCAAACATTATTTTTGAGTAAAAATGTCTCCCTGACCATATGATATTGGTATATTGGTTATTGTTATGTAAAGCACAGTGTATAATCAACCAGGATTTTCCACAAGGATTTGGGTTTGCACTAATTGAGAGGTGATTCTAGACACCTATAAGAACACATTGGTGAAGAAAGCTATTGGTAGTAAATTTTTTCACAGATGGTCCAAGCATTTTGCTAAAATTCTCTAACTAGTTGAGTTGATCAAATGTACCATCCAGTTCTGTTGTATTGGAGAGAGAGAAGGCAGAAACTCTGCGGCCGATATCTCCAAAACTCAGGCAAATAAGACAAAACGATATAGATGGATAAATAGCACTGCAGGTGAGAGAGAAAATATGTATTTTGGATTTTTGGGTGAGCTGAGCCTTTAAGGTGCCTACTGTGTAGGCATCATCTTGACGACCATTGTAACATCTCACTCCCGCCCCTCCATGTTTGTCTCTCTTTATTGTGCTTGTGAACTCTATAATAAAGCAGAAATGCCATAAAAAGCACATCTTTAAAAGGCCACTTAGCAACAAATGCCAGCTAGAGAGATGTGGGGACATGATGTTCCTCCAGAAGGAAATCTTTTGAACATCTGCTTTTTGCTGAGTTTTTGCACAGTGATGCTGGAGGTACATCTTCATTTACTCCAGAATCAAGGAAACTGTTCATCTGTCCTCTCTGACGGCGGGTTGACCGATCGATCTGAAACTGCACATGGGCATTGGAAATAGGTTCCTGCATTTTGTGATTCATGAGATCACTGATGATGTCACAATGTCAACTGTGACATCATCAATGTCAAATACTACACAGTCGGGTATGGACTAATGCTGATAGATCTGCATTTCTGACCTCTCACCATGATTAATATTAATATTCCAACCTAAAATTAACAGATAGAAAATGAAATGCAACATGAAACATGAATGCAACAAAGCCATAGCCAAGTTCAATGACCAAGACTACTTTCCTTATTCTATCTCTCTCTCTCTCTCTCTCTCTCTCTCTCTCTCTCTCTCTCTCTCTCTCTCTGTCTGTCTGTCTCGAGGGATAGTTTGAGAATTCCCATGCTGTCAGCTGTCATTTGCTGCTTCTGCTGTTGACATTTACCCAATCGGATCTCTCCACATGTTCTGCGAGCCAATCGTCACACTGCTGCCGGAATTTTAAATGTCTTGCTCGTCTGCCTGTCATGTTGAATGTTTATGCGCTCCCACCTCCACCTCCACCTCATCACCTCCTGGGCTGTATCGACCCAGCTCCTCAAGAGGAATATTCCTCCTCTAGGAATGAAGATCCATTGGTCACCTGCCAGGAGTTCATCTCCACAGTCCACCAGCGCATCATTTCATGATTCGACTCTCACCGCCTTCCTGGAAGTTCTAGCCTGTTCTGTCATTTCAATTGTGCAATTGAACCCTGCATCCGTCCTTCTCTAGTCTCTCCTGATTGAAATAGATGATGTTTCTTAGTTTTGCAAGATAGTTTCCATTTTCATTTTCCATCTATAAGAAATTAGAGGAGTGAAATGGATCTAGGCTTATAGGTTTAATGTCAATACATTTCTTTTTTCATCTGAAGGAGTTTGACTTCTTCATTACGGAGAGGACGAGAACATTCATAAATGCCCTTTCAATGCTCGCTAATGGCTAATGCAAGGCCTTGAAGAGAGGCGAAGCATGTGCACCGGCTTTGAATGGCGCTATGTTACAAATGCCCTTAAGGCTGCTTAACTGACCCTTTTAGCGTATAGCGCCGCAGGTGATTAGCGTTAGCGATGCCCCTTGAGAAACTCGGTGTCGCTGTTCAATCTGAAAAGGGCGCCCGGGTATAGTGCCTTGGTAGATTCCACACTGCACTTCAATAGCGTAATCCTCCTATGTGCTATACGTCCTGCTGGAGAAACTCATCGCTGTCGGGGGGAAAAGAAGCTGCCGGCGTGAAGTCGCCTGTATCAGAGGAAGCATGTGATTGGTCTACAACTCGCCCCAGATCAGCAGAGGGGGTGGAGCAACAATTGGGACAGCGGGGGGGAATTGGCGAAGTAATTGGGGAGAGCATGGCGGGGAAATCAAAGGGGAAAAAATAAAAATAAAATGGCACTGAGGACTATATATACAGTACATATCTCAATGGGCTGACTCACCAGCAGAAGGTGCTGCGGCTCTACACTACAGGATTGGGGATTCTAGAGCAGGTACATAAACGTCTGTTCAGATGTGCGTTTACTGTGGTGGTTGAATCACCGATCGTGTCTGCCTGGGCTGGGCTAAAAGCTAAATGCTAACTATACTGAATGGGGGAGAACGAGGGGATTTACCCCACCCTGACCACACCCCCAGCCAGCTACCCCAGCGTCTATGACGAGACATTGACTGTATCTATGGTTATGGAAGTTATCAACAAGCAAGAGAGAGAGAAAAGAATAGGAACAGGAGAAAGAGGATTTTTATTGAGAAATATTCCATTATGATTGAAAGGAATCTCACAGGAATATAACAACACTGGAGGAGAACATTTGTTTGGGGAAATGTTGCCGCATTTGTTATGGGCTCAATTAAGATTCTTTTAGACTTTGGATTTGTCTGTATTGGTGTTAGACCCACTTCTCTGCCACCTCCTCTAGTGACCAGAAACTTTTTTATTTCACATTTGTGCCACAAACTCTTATAGTAGTGAGGTGTGTGTACTATGGGAATTTTTACGCGTTTGGAAAGTTGATATGGAAATTACGTTGATAAGATTATTTTTTTGTCACTATAGTAATTGGCACTCTATACTGAACATATTGAGTCCATTGCAATTTCATTCACTGCTCCCTATATTTGATCGTAACATCACATGTGCCCTTTCACAAATTTAACACGTGCAAAAACACAAACGATATGACGATAAAAACAACCTGAACACTTGAAAATGGCAAGCAAAGATGCTCTAAAATATTTCTCTCCTCACCAGTGCGACACACAGTTACCTCGCAGACAACAAAGGAGCACACCTCAAACCTGTTTGAACACTCTCTCCTGTTAGAACAGCACTGACTTGTCTGGAGTTGATTCATCCACTTCCCGTGTGACATTAATTAACTGAGCATAGCTGCCAGCAGCTAATCAGTTACACTGTGACTGTGAGCACGAGTTCAGAGAGGAGAGCGGCAGATGAAAAGGTGCATGATAAAAGGGGGTAGTAGTGCGTGTAAGAACCAGCAGATGTCGGATAAACAGGTTCATAACACACTTTCTCATTGATAAGCAGGTTCATAACACACTTTCTCATTGATAAACAGGTTCATAACACACTTTCTCATTGATAAGCAGGTTCATAACACACTTTCTCATTGATAAACAGGTTCATAACACACTTTCTCATTGATAAGCAGGTTCATAACACACCTTCTCATATCTAATCCCAAAGTGTGGCTTTCAGGTAAAAACGGAGCATTACCAGGGGGACATTTATTTTTGACATTTTTCCACAAATATTGCTCGAGTACAAAGCTGATAGAAAGATTGAATCCACACAGCATATTGCTTGAGTACAATATGAAAGCTGATGGAAAGATTGACTCCACACAGCATGGCTAGATAGAAATAGACATTTCCATTCCAATCAGCTGGGTTGATGGTAATTTGTCCGGTGGGTTTGCCGGATGAGATTCAGAGAGCTGGTGTGTCATCACCACATCATTAGACTCCTCCACATTGTGCTGGACATGGAGAGTCTCTGTCCACGCATCAAGCAATGCTCATTCTCTATGTCGTAAATGGTAAATGGTAAACGGACTGCATTTATATAGCGCTTTTATCCAAAGCGCTTTACAATGTGCCTACATTCATCCATTCACACACCGAGGGCGGCCAGCTGCCACGCAGCATGCTGATGTAACGGCGTTGTGTAGGTGGTACTTGCAGCAACCCATGTTAAGGGCTTGTCCAGGGGTGGATTCGAACTGCCGACCCTCGGCTTGGGAGTCCAGCATGTTAACCGCAACACCAAGAGAGCTAGCTCCCTTGGCGGAGCTGGTTAACATGCCTTTATACCTGGGGAGTGAGTTTAACCAATCCACTCGCTACCACTCGGGACTCACGAGGAATCCGCGCTGATTCAACTCGGTTACACTGACACAGCCGTCGGGAGCAATTCGGGGTTCAGTGTCTTGCCCAAGGACACTTCGACATGCGGACTGGAGGAGCCGGGGGATCGAACCACCGACCTTCGTTCGATTAGTGGACGAGCTGCTCTACCTCCTGAGCCACAGCCGCCCCATGTCGTCATTATTTCATTTTTGTAACAGCTAGGCCTACTTTATACACCAGGGAGCGCCATCCATTCAAATTCAATGGTTAAATCACTTATCTTGAATGTTGGATATATAGTTGGATATCAGATTTGTAGCTGTGACCAGCAGCTCTATAAGTAACTCTGTCGGTCAGTCAGTCGCTCCACAAATAGTGTGTGTGTGTGTGTGTGTGTGTGTGTGAGAGAAGGTGTGTGTTTATGTTTTTGTTTATGTGTTTGTTTATGTCATTATAGCTAAAAGGGGGGATGGGGGGAGGCTGGGGGGTTTGAAATGCAGGGTGGCAGAGGTGGAGTTGGGCGGGCTGACATCCCTCCCATTTTAGAAATTTGCATAATATCTGGTCGCAGCTATTGCAAATTCACGCTTGTTTGATCACAATTACATATTTGGGAAAAAATAATGTAGAGGTTGATGGCCACTGACAGAGTAACTGACAGTGGTTCTCAAATGGGGGTCCGGGGACCCCCCAGGGGTCCTTGAGGGGGTTCCAGGGGGTCCCCAGCCAAAAGGGGGTAATTTATTTCCGCTATAATTCCATTCATAAGTAACACAATGACTATTTTGGTCATGGGTTTTATACACTTTCTGTAATAAAACATCTAAAAGCATCAATCTTATTATGGGACCGTGGGACAAAATCCTATGGGGGTCCGTGGTCTAATTTTTTGTCAGTTTAGGGGTCCTTCAGTGAAAGAATTTGAGAAGCACTGCTCTAAACTACAGTATATTTTCAAGCATAGAGCCAGGAGTAGCTGAATTTTTCCATGCAGTGCGTTCACATTTTGAATGCCATTAATGAGAGCAGGATTTTTACATATACACATTTATATGCCACACTCGTCCTTATCCTCAGGATTTGTTTTCTAACCCAGTGACTGTAAACAATTACTGTAGTTGTGTTTTTCAGCCATATAACTGTTTACATTCCAACTACTGCATGTAGCTGTTTAGCATGATCAAACACTCAATAATTAATCTAAGTAATTCTGTTTAATTGAAAACGGAATCAGTGGTTCATTCAATACCTTAGAGGAAAGAAATGTTGCCATACCCACCATTGGCACTATTTCACTCAATCCTTTGTGGAAAGGCATGCAATATGATTGCAATATCAACCAATGTCTGGGACAAATACCGTAGCAAGGAGCTAATCAGTCACGGATATATCAAAAATGTATTTGCAGTTTATAGCATCACAATCTGCATCGTGGTCCTCACGCACATGAGATTGTGTTGCTGCACATGCGTTTGATGTCAATTTAGAGGAAAACACATGCATAGTACATGAGCGATGTCAGGGAGATGAGCTCCTGACTGAATGTAAATGTGCAAAGCGGGTGATATAGCGCTGAGTGGGACACATGACCTGCACCATGTATCATGTCTGGGTTTGGCCATTTCTGAATAGCAACTAGTAGCAGGATCAGAGGCCGCCTGTATTCTGCACAAAGTTATTCATTAGGTTTTGTTGTTGCTGTTGTTTTTGTAATTGTAAATGTATCAACAAATTACAGGCCAAGAACATGACGAACGGTGGTGGTGGTGGGGGGAGGGGGGGCGGGGTCATGATGGGCAGCGTTGAGCTGCATTGTGGGTTATTTTGAGTTATTGTATTGGGGTTGAAAAAAATCTGCGTTGGGTGGTGTAGAGAGGTTGAGTTGGGTGGTGTAGAGAGGTTGAGTTGGGTGGTGTAGAGAGGTTGAGTTGGGTGGTGTAGAGAGGTTGAGTTTGGTGGTGTCGAGAGGAGTTGGGTGGTGTAGAGAGTAGTTGGGTGGTGTAGAGCAGAGGTTCTCAAATGTTTTTCAGCCAAGGACCCCTTACAAGATAGAAAATATACCGGGGACCCCCTCATTCTGATTTGTGATTTTGGGCTAAGCTTAATTGTTTCCACGGTAACGTGCTTGACTTTTAATTTGATAGGTTTGTTATTAGAATGTAATCCATGAACCATTTTAGATTTAAAGCATAAACTATTTTCGTTGAACTATGAAGATTTTGCAAAAAAAAAAGATATATATATTTTTTTATTACATTACATTTACATTACGTCATTTAGCAGACGCTTTTGTTTTGTCCAAAGCGACTTACAATAATATCACAATTTGTCAACAGTACAGAAAACCACTATGCAACACAATCAATGACAGCCAAGATATTTTGATAGACTAGCACCATGTAGGAAGTAGTTTGAGAAGGAATAAGTAACATGTAGCATTTTATTTTTTAATTAAAAAAAAAAAAAAAAAAAAAAAAAATTAACTGACCCCCTGGCAAAGTGCCACGGACCCCCATTTGAGAACCACTGGTGTAGAGAGTAGTTGGGTGGTGTAGAGATGAGTTGGGTGGTGCCGAGAGGTTGAGTTGGGTGGTGTAGAGAGGTTGAGTCGGGTGGTGTAGAGGTTGAGTTGGGTGGTGTAGAGAGGTCGAGTCGGGTGGTGTAGAGAGGTTGAGTTGGGTGGTGTAGAGAGCAGTTGGGTGGTGTAGAGAGGTTGAGTTGGGTGGTGTAGAGAGGTTGAGTTGGGTGACGTAGAGAGGTTGAGTTGGGTGGTGTTGAGAGGTTGAGTTGGGTGGTGTAGAGAGTAGTTGGGTGGTGTTGAGAGGTTGAGTTGGGTGGTGTAGAGAGGTTGAGTTGGGTGGTGTAGAGAGGTTGAGTTGGGTGGTGTAGAGAGGAGTTGGGTGGTGTAGAGAGGAGTTGGGTGGTGTAGAGAGGTTGAGTTGGGTGGTGTAGAGAGCAGTTGGGTGGTGTAGAGAGCAGTTGGGTGGTGTAGAGAGCAGTTGGGTGGTGTAGAGAGGTTGAGTTGGGTGGTGTAGAGAGGAGTTGGGTGGTGTAGAGAGGAGTTGGGTGGTGTAGAGAGCAGTTGGGGTAGAGAGCAGTTGGGTGGTGTAGAGAGCAGTTGGGTGGTGTAGAGAGGTTGAGTTGGGTGGTGTAGAGAGGAGTTGGGTGGTGTAGAGAGGTTGAGTTGGGTGGTGTAGAGAGGAGTTGGGTGGTGTAGAGAGCAGTTGGGGTAGAGAGCAGTTGGGTGGTGTAGAGAGCAGTTGGGTGGTGTAGAGAGGTTGAGTTGAGTGGTGTAGAGAGGAGTTGGGTGGTGTAGAGAGGTTGAGTTGGGTGGTGTAGAGAGGAGTTGGGTGGTGTAGAGAGGTTGAGTTGGGTGGTGTAGAGAGGAGTTGGGTGGTGTAGAGAGGAGTCGAGACGAATCAGCTCTGCACAAACTGCAGCAAAGGAGAGCATTATGGAGTGGGGTCATATTGTCCTTTAGGTTTGAGTGCTTCCTTATCAGATTGAACCATGCAGTGTGATTGATAATTTTGTTCTGTCTTTGCCAGTTGATTCATAATGGTTTCTTGGCCACAGTTGATGCAATTAAGCTGAATGTTTGGAGAAGTTGTGGGATTGTAAGAGAGGAAAGGTCACCTAACAGACAGATGGAAGAGGAGAGGAGAGGGTGATGCTGAGGGTAAGGATCTCAGATAGCTTTCTTAGGGTGCTTTATTCTCACTGGCGCCCAGGTACCGTTCCCGAGCACACTTGTCCCCAAATTGACCCCAGTTTCGGAACGTTTGATGAGTGTGAACGTTGCGTTCTGCGCCCGGGCGCGCAACGGGGAACCGTGACAGGATCCACTTGAAAAGGTGGTCTGGGGAGCGCTTTGGCGTGCCCGGGCACGGAACACTTGCGTGAGTGTGAAAGCCAACCGTTCCGAACCTCATAGACAACACACGGGCGAGGATCAACTCCAGGCATGGTTGATGACGCAAGTGCACTCTGTTCCGTTTCCGAGCGCGGAAGAAATGTTGTAATGTGAAAGCTGACCAGCGGGGGGAGAGGGGAGCAATCGTTCTCGTGTGCGGAACGGAACGGAACGAAAGCAGTCCTTCCCAATGAGAAAGCAGCGTAAGTTGGGTGCAGAGCCAGAAGCCATGGAAGTGGTTGTCTATAGTATTGTTATTGGACAGTGTGGTGGTAAATGTTATGCTTTCACATCGATTGTCCCCAAATGCTAATCATAGCCCACTAGAGCTATAAAGGACATAAATACAGACAAAGAGATGGCAACAGAGAGAGAACAAACACATAACACTGAGTTATGAAGGCTGTATGTGTGTCTGAGAGGGGAGAGCTCTGTTTGTAGGCTCCTCAATAGGAGCAGCAGCACAGTAGCCTTCAACTCAAGTAAGATGCTGCATAATAAACGTGCTCTTTTGAGCACACTCAACTTCTTCTGTATTCTGCTTCTATATTATTGGAGACAGCTCAAGAGCTATTTTCTAAGGGTTGGATTCACATGCATGTGTGCGTGAACGCTCACGCTACAGGCACGCCTGGGGTTGCTATTAGCAACCAAAGACTTCACACAACAATGTGTTTTAGTAGTTATGTGAAATAATAGCCAGATTAACATCGCTGTAAAACGCTCTTAGTAGCTTTAGTTCTTGATCTACATAATCTACATATGGAGCAGATATGTGAATGTACAGTAACTCTCTATCCAATACAAGATACATACAGAGACTCCAGGACTTTCCTTTGCATCTGGGAATGATTCACAAGGCTTATAGGCTTTTGCGCTCGCGACGTTCCCAAAAAAAGTTGAGATATTTAAACTCTGGGCGCCTGCTCACTCTCGCTTTTCAGCGCGTCTGCAGTGTGCCCATTTTGACATCCGGGTAGTGTAGCGGTAGATTCCCTGGCTACCAACACGAGGGTTGCAGGTTCGCGCCCCTCCGGCTTGGTCGGTCGTCCATACAGTCTGCGGGTGGGAAGCCGGAATAGGGGTATGCGTCCTGGTCGCTGCACTAGCGCCTCCTCTGGTCGGTCGGGCGCCTGTTCGGGGGCGGAAGGGAACTGGTGGGAATATCGCGATCCTCCCACGTGCTACGTCCAGCCGGTGAAGCTCCCCGCTCCCCGTCAGGTGAAAAGAAGCAGTTGGCAAATGTGCATGCGTGGTGCTAGTCTACGGCTCTCCCCAGATCGGCAGAGGGTGGAGCAGCGATCGGGAGGAAATTGGCCAAGTACAATTGGGAAGAGATGGACATGGAGAAAGATTTTCCAGCCTATCTAAAACAACAATAATTAACATCATGATTTGGTGTCAGTCCCTCAGAATCCAATAGCAAGGGCTTCTTTCTAGACTCAGCATTTTGCATTTTGTTCAATCACACACAGAGGACTCCACCAGAAGAGCTATAGAAAGACCAGTGTCTTTACTGACAGTCACCTCAGTTGACCACGGTGAAACACAGGATCCCTGCTTCGTCTCGACCGGATACATTCTTTCTCTCTCAGCCTTGACTATCGCTCTATCCACCTGGGGAACATAGGAAATCACTAACTGAAGTAGACGTGTAAGAGGCAGGTGGTGGGTGCAGCAAAATGATCAATTACTTTCCTTGATCACCAGCTCATAGCATATCAGTTGGGCTTTTATTGTTCCACTACTTACTTTTCATCGTGGTCATAATGGGTACTAATAGGCCCTTTTCACAGTGGCCATTTTGTGTCGAAAAGGCAGGGTAAACACAGGTGCAAGCCAAACCTTAATGAGGGTTTCCAACTTCGCTGATTGGAAATTGGAAACCCTCATTAAGGTATTGCTTGCACCTGTGTTTACCCTGCCTTTTCGACACAAAATGGCCACTGTGAAAAGGGCCTAGATATAATAGATCAAATTTGACTGTTGTACTGTCCAACATTGTGCCACAGCAACACTAAAATAATATGTGTGCATTAACAAGAATTTTGCAATTACCTTTTGACAGAAGTAACTAGTAACTGTAACAAATTACTACAAGTACAGTGCTGAGATGAATGTTGAGTTTGGATTTTGCTAACTGGTCAATTGCAATAGTACATGTAATTATTTTGTGCAATTGCAGATCATGGTAAACAAAAAAATAAAATTACAATTAAAATAGTACTATACATTTGCTTACTTTTTTTTTACATCCATATGTGTGTGTGTGTGTGTATATACAGTATATATATATATATAATATTATATTAAAGTGAATCTTGGGCACAATGAGGGAGCAGTTGTGATGGAGAAACAGAAAGAAGCTATGACAATGACTTCTGTCAGTGAGTGTTAATCCTCCTGTGGGGAGCTATACAATATGCTTGTGCACTGTAAGAAATGTGACGAGTCCCATTCTTCCTCCTACATGGAACAAATGGAGGAATAATGGCAGGCCACGCACAAGAGACACTTTAATCAAAGAGCACTCTTTAATGATGTCTCTCATCTGCATTTCTCAATTTGAGCGCGGGGACAAAAATAGATCAGTGGCCAGGCTTTGCTTCAATGCTGTTACACAGACAGCAGAGAGACAATCAAGCTATATACCTGTTGTGTTTGATAGAAGATATTTTATACCATGGCCTGGGTGAATACTTGATTCTGATTGGCTGCAGAGTGTCCATTAATTCCTGATAATGGACACCTACTACAGTACTAAGTAGTTCCAGTGAAACGGTCGGTTCACCTTTTCAAATGAACACGCTGGCTATACCACAGGATGGCAACTGTAACACACAAGCTGCGAGAGGTGGGCCACTGCGCGTCTGAACTCACTGATACTTTGTATCACATACGATAAACTATTTCAACTTTCCTATTTCAACCAGTTTGTGAAAAGCTTCATTTTGATTTGGGGAGAATGACGTGGCTGGATGGCTAGCTAGTCTTGTTGTTAAACATACTGGCAAATTATATTCAGGCCTACTGTTTGTCAACCCTATACACAAACAATATGATTGAGTTTGAATCTTGCTAGCATAGCGTTAGCTTTCTGCCTCATAGCCGAGCCAGCGTGTTCTATAAGCTGAGCAGACTAGATGATCTCCTGTTGCTAAATTGCATCTAAGGCTCATCCTATTTACTGGAGTACTGAACAACCTTTCCATTGCATAAGAACCCTTATGGCATGGACATGAGTGTTACATGTATTAGTCAAACCCTCAGGTGTTACCAGCGAAGGGAGTTATGGCTTGTGAAAAACTGTTGATTTCGACTGCAAAAGACAGGAACATATTAATTGTCTTGCCCCCCCCCACCTTCACCCCCACCCCCACCCCTTTTGGCAAGAGTCCATGGTATAAAAGGTATAATGTCCTTCATGGTGTCCATAATCAGGAATTAATGGACTCCACTGAGACAACCTTGTCCTTTATTTCCTGGTAATGGACACCTCAAAAGACATTATCCCTTTAATAATTTCTTGTTAGAATGAACGTGTACAATGTCATGTCAATGGGTTTTTGTCTGGGTTATTTTTTGTGTGGAAAGATATATTAAGGTGTCATGCCTCATGCTGCCAGTAATAGGGTTATGGTTATGATGTATAGTAGTGCAGTGCCCCTCCCTTCCACACATCATGCTCTCCCTGCGATTGGTTCGATTCGACGCTGCACTTTCTCGGGTCCCCAGCGGCGCACACCGCCAAGCTCGAAGTCGATCTGACAAACGCTTTTGGACGTACGTGAATGCCGTGCTCTGATTGGTCAAAGCGCACACAATTTTGACAGTGCACTTTCTCGGGTTCCCAGCAGTGCAGCCGCCAAGTTTGAAGTCGATCGGACAAACGGTTCTCGAAATAACCCGCCTTTTAGTGTTGCCAGTAGGTGGCGCTATGACTATGTGCATGTGAAACGGAGCAAATGTCATTCACACTACAGTGCTCGATACCGAAAAGTTTTCAGTCGCAATTACTAAACAAATACTGCATCAGTTTTACTAACTAAATGCAAACTAAAATGTCAGGTCATCTGTTCATCTGTTGTTGCATACATTATCTTTGCATATTTGCATAATATAGACATGCTATTTGAATATGGCATGTGGAATATTAGGCGCTGTGTGTGCAGGGACAGTCACTAGTTAACTGCGCTGTAGTGTGTCTTTTCCCCTGAGGAGTCAGTCAGCTGCCTTGCTAAAAGCTGGGGCGGAGGTCTGGGCCAGTGACAGCACAGAAGCTTCTTTGCTGTAGAAAAAAATAGAAAATATTTAAAAAAAAAATTGATAAAGGGCATAATGTAGGATTGTGAGCTGATTTCTTTGTGGGTGGATCCTGCAAGGGATTATGTTCTTATTGTGTTTGCTTGTGTATGTGTATGTATAGATTCAGATTTTTTTTTGTAGACTCTTTGTGGTCTTTTGTGTGTGTGTGTGTGTGTGTGTGTGTGTGTGTGTGTGTGTGTGTGTGTGTGTGTGTGTGTGTGTGTGTGTGTGTGCGTTATGTAATTGTGTTTAAAAACGAATACACAAAAAATCCATAAAAGAAAGCGGCATCTCTTTGGCTGACGCTCCTATACAGTATCTGGCTCCATTCTGCTGTGAGACTGAAGGCCACAGGAGCACTGTGTGTACAATGACGCCTGCGACGAGACGAGACAGAAAGTGCCTAAAGATCACACTAACGTAGGTGTAAAGAGCGCCTTTGTGGATTTTGTATTCTCCTCCCGGCGCGCGCGCCTCACACAGTAATAAGCACTAACTCCAGCTCTTAACAAAGGGGTTGCAGGCAGGGAGCAGTGCTGGCTTTGGCGCACCCCCCCTTTCTCCTCTCCCTCGCCTCTCCTCTCCTCTCCTCTCCTCTCCTCTCCTCCCCTCTCCTCTCCTCTCCTCTCCTCTCCTCTCCTCTCCTCCCCTCTCCTCTCCTCTCCTCTCCTCTCCTCTCCTCTCCTCTCCTCTCCTCTCCTCCCCTCTCCTCTCCTCTCCTCTCCTCCCCTCTCCTCTCCTCTCCTCTCCTCTCCTCCCCTCTCCTCTCCTCTCCTCTCCTCTCCTCTCCTCTCCTCTCCTCTCCTCTCCTCCCCTCTCCTCTCCTCTCCTCTCGCCTCTGTCTCTCTGTGTGAGCATCAACGTCAGGGCGATCTGTTATTCCTATTGCTTTCAGTTCATTCACGACCTTTTAGATTAAAGACAAGCCAACGGAGTGCTATCTTCAGTTCACCATTCTTTGACCTTTCCGGGGGTTTTTGATTAAATATTTAGACGAGCGTTTTGAAGGAGCTTCAAAGTGGGCGCCGGTGTGCAAATGAAGCGCATTGTGGTGTGCTGAGAAATCAATGCTGAGAAGTAAGGTGTGAAGAAGAAGGAGAAGAAGAAAGAGCTGGCCTATGCAGAAAAGCAGTGATGGAAGGATGAATCCAATACAGAATGGCAGATCGCCCCCTCTGGCCAGACAAAAAGATCACAAGAATTCCACACGATTTGGTGGAGTCATTAAGCCCAATGTTGTCTTTCTCAGCAGCTTTTCGAGATCAGGCTACAACAGAGTGGTCTTCTTGTCAATATAACTGCGATTTCTTATTCTGCTTCTTGTGTTTTCACACGAGTAACTCGGTTGAAACGGTAAAATTCACAACACGGAAGGGAAAACAACTCGCGATGGGTTCAGTTTGACTCTAGGGAGTTGAAAACGCTTTGTAGTCAAATGTACCTGTTTGCAGTCCAAACGCATTGCACACACAGATGAGAGGCTGAGTGCATGATAAATGCACGAAAGGCTCACAACTTTGCTCACTCACACACTTTGCAATCATATTGCTAGCGGAATGCATAGGGTTTACAAAGTGCACTTCCGCTGGATGATTGCAACTCGGCCCAGCTGTGTTCCTCTACTCAGGTGAGCTCCATCAGTAGCTATACCGAATGGGGCTCTCCGTGGTGCTGAACCCGTGTTGACTCACTTGGGCCACTAATTAGCCATGGTTGCCCATTTAATCGGCCCTAATTAGCTAATTGAAAAATCCGTTAGGTCACCCGCAGGGGGTGCTATTTTACACTTCCTTAAAGATTCAGCGCGATCTCATGTAAAATGGCATAGCTGTGGCTGAACACAATTCTGCTCACTCACTCACTCACTCACTCAGAAAGTTTTTGTCATTCCTATTATAGGATAGGTTCCATCACAGAATGTAGCCTGAAGATAGGTTCCACTCTTTATTATATGATACAGTACTGTCATTCTCGACAGTTTGGAATGTCTGTATTAATTTAATTAGTTAATCTTGGCATCTTAATTACTGTCCACCATTTTATTCAACAGATGACCAGTTTGTAAGTGTGAACATTCTCAATTTAAGCATTTCTCAACGGTCTCCATGGTGCCAAGATATTCTGCTCATAAGCCTATAGGCATGGCTGTGTAGTGATGCCTTGTCAGCCTGAGCGCCACAAGATTGCAGATATTATTCTGATCTGTTATGACAGTTATACCCATATCACTAGACTCCTACAATTATAATATATCTGTCTGTCAAGATATACAGACAATTAACTTGTCTGCAACTTTGACCACTTATAATGTGTGAATAGTGAATGTGCATTCAGGAAATTATTTGACATGCATGCATACTTGCTAAAAGCTAAAATGTGCCCACCACAACCAGGAATACAAAAATATCACCATGACGATGGCTATCATAGTGACCATTAGAGATGTAACGTTATGACAATTTCACACCGCGATTATCATGACCAAAATGATCACCGTTGTCGTATTATCACGGTATTCGTAAAAAAAATTGCTGACAATGTTCAAAAAGTACTGAGACACTCACTGAAATCATTTTACGTTTTATATTGAAAACTCAGACCCAAAAAGGATTGATACACTGACTGAAATCATTTCTCCAAGGCTGCACGTTTGCATCTGGGAGACTGTTGCCAACTCTGGTTGATGATAGACAGTATTTACCATGTTTTTCAAAGCACTGTAATCACGGTAACACGATAATCACGGTACCACAGTTTTAATGATAATGAAAATTTGAAACGGTACGGTTATCGTAAGGAATTTTATCACGGTTATCATTAAAACCGGTTATCGTTACATCCCTAGTGACTAGGGGTGTCACGATACACTCAGTTCACGATACGATACGTATCACGATACTGGGTTCACGATAACGATACGATACGATACGATTTTAACAATATTTTTTTTAACTTGAATAATGACAATATATGACTGGAAAAGTAGTATTTTATTTGAAATGCACAAATACAAAACATGCTGTTGTGGGAAATTGTTATTACAATAACAACTAGAAAAAACATGAGATTGGAGATAAGGCTTATCTTGAAATAGAATGAGTTACACCGTCACTTAGATTTACTTTGAACTAAAAGGTTTCTCAGCAGTATAAATTCTCATTATGCATCTTCAGTTTTTCTTCAAACTCAAACAACAAGACTTTTCTTAATCTATTTTTTATGCATCTTCAGTTTTTCCTGTCAAGTAAACAGTTTTGCCAGAAACTCAATTGAATGGTTTCTCTCCTGTATAACTTCTCATGTGTCTCTTCAGAGACTTGTTCAACTGAACTACTTTCCACACATTGAACTTCAACAAACAAAGACGTTTCTTAGTCTATTTTTGAAAAGAAAAAAAAAACAGCTTCTTTTTTTCGCGATATGAGATTTCATCTCAACGATACATATCGTGACGTTTTACTATCGCGAAATTTCGTGGGACGATATATTGTGACACCCCTACTAGTGACCATTATAAGTGATTTGGGGGTGGGGGAGGGGTAACAGCACAGACATCAGTACCTTAACACCACTAACCCCAACATCAAACTCAGTCTAGAATACAGTACGGAGATACACTTTTTGGACTTGAGAATGAATCACTGTTGATCGACATGAACATTTGCATATGTCGATATACAGGAAAAACAGTGACAGAAACACCATCTTAAAGGCGGACAGCTTGAAAAGCCTTATATGGAATAGCCTCGGGGGTTCCCAAACTTTTTGGGGCCAGGGACCCCTTACAGGGGAGAACATTTTCCAATTTTCCTGACCTCCTCATAATTGTAACACTAAGCATGTCATTGGCCCCATTTGTATTCTAAAACTTTTCAACACGCCTGTTTCATAGTGATAAACTAAATTTGAATAAATTTGCATCATGTTAACAGCTTTTGTAGTTTTAGACAAGAGGGTCATTTTAATCAAGTTGCATTTGGACTCAATTTGACAGCATTTATAGCATTATAGCATATCATATCTATTCTTCAATTAATTGATCTTAAAAGCTTTCAGAAAATCAACCGTAGAAAGCAAGACTGGAATAGTGCTAATAAACACAGACATCTACAATAACCAGTTGTCAGAAAGCTCTGAACAAATCACAAGTGATCAGAACAGTCTCATAGTAATTAGGCCTGACATTTAAAATGCCTGCATGGGATTAGCATTAAGTTAGCATGTCTGTAATAACCCATTCTCATTCAGATATGAGGTGAGAGGTCAAAGAACCCCTTTGAAAATAGCCATGCCAGTTTTTCCCTTCACAAAATTCTGTCTAACTTTGGAACGTTATTGGTCCACCTTCCCCACAAGCTACTAGCATAGCATAGTGATATAGTTGGTACCAATGATGCATTTGGTCTTCTAGTTTCATATGATGCACATCTTCACTCTAGCTTTAAAAAAACATAGCCTGGTACAGCCTCTGAAAGACTAATGTCAGCCGCGAATGTGGGCGTCCGTTTACATGTCAATGTTTTCTCATTTGACCACTAGGGTGTGCAATTGTACGCCTTGTAAAACTTTTACCGGGCATGGCTCTGCGGGTGGGAAGCTGGATTAAGGGTATGTGTCCTGGTTGCTGCACTAGTGGCTCCTCTGGTCGGTCGGGGAGCCTGTTTGGGTGGGAGGGGAACTGGGGGGGGGGGGGGGGGGGGATTGCGCGATCCTCCCACACGCTACGTACTTCCAGTGAAACGCCTCGCTGTCAGGTGAAAAAAGAAGCACCTGTCGGTCGACCGCACATGTATCGGAGGAAGCATGTGCTAGTCTACAACTCTTCCCAGACGGGCAGATTGGGGTGGAGCAATGACCAGGACAGCAGGGGGAATTGGGCAAGTACAAACGGGGTGGAAATGGGGGGAAATCCGGGAAAAAAGAAACGTATGTATGTACAGTATTTCACCACACAGTGCAGCCACATGGCCTATGATAGATATCAGGCTCATCATCAATACAAACTGGGACATCGTGCTCAGTGACCCCACCCTCCGTGTGTGCCTCCAGCCTATTCTCTTTCAGAAGGGCACCAACACTCAAAGACAGCCTGGTGAGGAGGGGTCACCAAGCGCCCCCTACAGCTACAGTACTGTATATACCGCTCTGTTCCCAACAGCCACCGGCATCTGACATCAACAGAAACAACACATGTGTGGGTGTTTTTAGTCAAAGGACATGTCAATGCCGGAGCGTTGCTCATTCCAACAGCACAGAACAGTGTGATGTTTACAGACTGGGATGTGAATGTGGCCGCACACAACAACAACAACAACAAGCTGCGATTGGCTGAACACAAACGGGTCCATTAGGCCTCAACACGCCCAATTAGCATAACCTTGCCAGGCAGCTGGATTTGTGAGATCAGGATCGTGTCGTAAATCCATCTTGGCCTGCTGCCAGATATGCGACCAATCAGCATCCGGAAGGAAGGAGGAGGGCATCCCGAGGACGCATCAGGACACGTTCACGTTGACATTGCTCAAAATAACAATAATAATAATAATACATAATGACTTCTTATATAGCGCTTTTCTAGTTACTCAAAGATGCTTAATGCGTCTCAGACCAACCACCTCGGCAAGTGGTTTGAGTGCTCGGATCACAATGAGGCCATTTACACCTGGCACTGACATGCATTTTTCTGTGATCAGATTGCAATCGGATAGTGCTGCCTTGAACACATTAACCTGATTGCATTTACACCCGGTATTAATGTGTCTCCAGTGTTCCACATTGACATCCGAGCGCAATCCGTCCTCAATGTGTCTTGGGGAGGGCGTTTACACCTGTACTTTCAAGTGGCCTAAATGTGTCTTGGTGGGCGTTTTAACACTTGTATTTAGCTCTCTCAGCGCAGACAAAACTCATTCGGCACCCGCATCCTGTATCTGTTTCACAACCTGAAATCAAGACATGTTCTAACTGAACACAGTCAAACTATTCCCCTATCTGTGCTACAGTAAGCCTATTGACTTCTCTCCAAAGAGCAACAGAGTTTTGTTGCCAACTCAGCCATGCTGCAATTTGTGAGGGAGCCTCAGTGGAGTGCGGCACACAGAAAGACCGAGAACAAAACTCCATTCATGATTAAGCCTTATTTAAAATGACATGCTCTTGATAAGGATGGGCTAATGTCTACCAGTGAAAAGGGAGACAAAGAGTCAAATGGAAAACACAGCTGCTGTGGCAGTTAACCTCCCCAACCCCCACAGTAAGCCTTCAAATACTGCATTATTGCAATATTGCACTTATTGTCCCAGACCTACTTCCAATGCACAAGTGATAGTTTGACAACTACACACACACACACACACACACACACACACACACACACACACACACACACACACACACACACACACACACAGTCTGCTTATACATCTCTTTCTATCTATCTCTTTCTAGATCGGAACACTTGACCCAGAGCCAGCTAAAACAGATCGGAAAACTTGCCAAATCCCGATGAGAGCGGGAGAGTCAGTTTGGGAGAGTCAGTGCCAGGTCACCAACGACGGCTGATGTTCAGAAGCACTTATACGCTTCTGTAAAGACCCTTTCAATGAAGTGATAATCTATACTGACAATCAAAGGAACTGCACCTCACATATATACAATGCAGTGGAACAATGGAAAGTATTTCAAGAAAGATTTCAAGAGTGGTGCCAACGGGAGTCCAAAATGCTTGATAGTCATGTGACTCATGTAGCTATAGGCCCCTATCTTCCCACTGGCCTTAGGCGCTAAACTGGCGTCAAACGCAAAAAAAAAAACACGCTTTGCCCCTGACTCGGGAAGATAGCATCATGTTTTTAGGCCCCGAAATGCGCTTTACGCCGAAGAGGCGTGGCGCAGTGCCAGAATAGGCCAGAATGGGCGTTTCGGCCTTAAATACCGGCCTAACGCTATCGTCCCCCCTGGCGTTAATTTAGCGCTTAGCGCTTTTCAAAACCAGACCTTATTCAGTGCGCCGGGGATATTACTGTGCGTAATTACATGCAGCTCTCCTCTGCCATCTCACTCTCTCACCCTCTCTCCCACTCCCTCTCCCTCTCTCGCGCGTGTCAGACAGGCACAATGACCGATGAAAAAAAAGTTGTTATACCGTAGTTTTGAGCCCCTGTCATTCAGAGGCTGTTGCATCATCCTACCTGTGCAGTGGGGGAGAAGAAAAGGTAGCGAGAGAAAATAGGATAGGCTATATTTTTTCTAGCCGATGCGTTTAGAACATTCTTTTCACTTTGATCTTGCTATAGTGTAGCGTATTTACATGCTTGCTGTATTTAAACTGCAGTGAGATTGGGTTGAGAAGCATAATAATGTGGAATAATATATATGGAGACAGACGGGGATGAAAGAGGGAGGGCGGGAGCTCAGAGCGCTTTGGTCTGGCTTTTCTGACCGGATTGGATCGCTCCGTGGAATTGGAACATGAAAGGGAGATTCTGATTCATTTACTGCACTTCTCCAATGAGCACGTTGTGAATAATTCTACGCTTAAAAGGCGTGGTTAAGTGGTTAACGCCGGGTGTAGCGCCGAGTGGAAAATATGGAATGTGCTGACCATGCCCACTAAATAGCACTTGGCCTGGCGTTAAACGCTATTTTAAGGCCAGGGGGAAGATAGGGCCCATAGTGTATGCGGGTGAATAGTTACAGGAAGTACATTTGAAATGCATAAAATAATGCTGATCATATACAATTTGATGATTTAAATGTCTTACCCTTTTCAAAGTACATCATAAACGGCCCATTCTACTGCAACTCTACAGCGCTGCTTCATCCAGAACCATACTTCTGGGTACTATTGCGAGGTGAAAAAAAAAGAAAAAAAGCTCCATTGAGGTGAATGGAGATGACGCAACTCTTATTATATCTCTATGGCTCTGGAAAGTATCATTCTACATTCTACATTCTAAAGCCTGAAATATGCAGAGTTGTGCAGATATTGTAAATAATGCAAGGCTGTGCAAAAACACTTAGCCTTATAATAGAAACATATATATATATATATATATATATAGCCATATATGTTTTTTTCACTGAATGAGGAGTCCAGAGACTATGGATGGGGTCGAGTCATTGGAAGGACCAAGTAATGATCTCTGGAAGAAGCTGTTGAGGTGACAGGTGGTTGACTGGGACCATCTCCCAGAGGAAAGTCAGAGTAATTGGCTGACAGGTTGGGCAGGGTCAGTGGCAGTGCGCCCCGCCTTTTTCCAGGGTGTTTTCATAAAGATGGGGCCTCTGATGGCCAGTGACCCGCTCACCACCTTGGAGGCAGGCAGAGCTATACCAGAACTATGATGGAGGATGAGGACTTTGATGAACAATCTATAAAAATTGATTGGGTTGGAGATGTTGAGCTCCTTTGGGTTACCACAACAAGAACATGCTCTGCACGCCTTTGAATCAAGTTGTTCTTGTTCTATTTGAGGATTGTTGGTGATGGTGCTCCGATGGTGAATGGGTCAGCTGGTTTGTCAGATGATCTGGCAAATTGTATTTTTTATTTGATTTGTTGGGAAGTCAATCTTTCTCTAGTTTTTAGTGTGTTCAGCTGCATGTATTCTGCACACACCATGATACGAGGCCAATATCGGTATGGCCATCCATCAATTCCTAGAGCAGAGGTTTCTAAAGTGGGGGTCGGGGACCCCCCGGGGGGGGGGGGGGGGGTCACGGGGAAACCACTCGGTGGGTCGCGAGACGATTCCTAGAATGTGTGAAATTGGCCTAAATAATGTGTGAACTACAGAATGTGTGAAATACAATTTAATATGTTGGATAGTGGGGGGGGGTCGCGAGTCTCAGGCACCAAAGTTTTCGAACCCCTGTACTAGAGTATAAAGATATATATATTATATTATGCACTCAATGGACACACTTTAACAAAGTGAAATATCACTTGGATTTCCTTTTATGGATAATCACACATAAAAGGCAGACACCGCTACTGTGAGGAGAACAACAGTCTCCTGAAATAAACGTGGTAAAATGCAGTGACAGTCTCCCTAGATGAGAGGTTACAGTAGACTGGCTTTGCTGAGATAAGTACATTTTGTTGTTGTGAATGTCATTTGCATGCGTTTATGTACAGTACAGTATCCACACAAGCCAGTTGGGTTTACAACTGACAGTGAGGAAAGACTTAAAAAATGAATGAGTTGCAACCATGACAAAAAGGCTGAGTCAAATCCAGCTCTTTATACGATGCCAGTTTGCCAGAGACGATGCCTTGCTCAGACATTTTTTACACTCCAGATGGTTCATCCGGACCATGGTGCAACACCACATGTCATTTGCAACTTGCAGTACATGGTGGGGGGGGGAAAACCCCCACTAATGAATGCTTGAACAGGTGCTCATATCCATTTAATTAATTAACAAACAAAGATTACAACGATGCAGCACCCTGAGAAAGTATATACAGTGCACTCCTCTTACAGTGATCACATTGGGACGGGTCAAATGGATCGATTTTTTTCTTTGTCTTTATTTCTCATGCAGATTACCATCTAATTGACATTTGTATATGTATTACATGAATACAGAACATATCAAGTAAAGGAATGTTATTGCCTTTAAAAATCCATATAGCAGGTTAGGCCACAAGCTGTTTCAAACACAGCTGTCTCACATAGACAGAGACACCGCCATCTCTTCACAGACAGAGATGCAGCCATCTCTCTATATACAGACAGACGTGCACAGAGTATCGCTGCTGTATCGCGTTGGCTCATTTTTGGCAGTTTGTAAGTTAAGAAATACTAGTTTTAAACATTTTTTCCATTTGTTCTCAGGTGGGACAAGGCCCAAAATGCGATCAAAAGGAGTATTGATCACTATAAGCAAATGATTTAAACAGCATGTGTATAGGAATGATTCGGGACCAAGCTTTTTGATCAATATAAGCGGTTGATCACTATAACCTTGATCACTATAAGCGGATTCCACTGTAACATGAATGGGCCCCTACAGAAATGCTGAATATAGGCCTCTTACAAGACAGCAGGTCTGCTGGTTTGACTATTAAACGCATGTCAGGTGGATGCCAATTGTCTGATGCATCACTCAAATGGGTAACCTTGTGGTTAACCTTCCTCTGACCTTCCCCCGCCAGACACATACACACACACACACACACACACACAGAGACACACGCACACACACAGACACATACATACACACACACACACACACACACACACACACACACAGAGACACACAGACACACACACACACACACACACACACACACAGACGCAGCTTTGCCATGCCAAGCTCTGTCGTCCTATCTTTCCAACATATCTGCCATGTGTGATTAATTCCCAGTTCCCATCATTCCAGAAGAGGCAATTTGCCGAAATGTGCCTTGCTTCTTATCATAGAGTATGAGAGGAAGTAGGGATTATATATCACGCCTCTGAACCAAGTTCCCATTGAAATAGATCAAAATGAGAGACAGTTGGTATAGGACGAAGTGAGCTGTTAATCTGCAGTGTTGAATTCTGCATGAAATCACGTTTAAATATGTCAGGGGATGGATTTCACAGCTAAATCCAGTGAGAGGGCTTGAATGGGGCGTGTTCAGGCGCAGACCCTTAATTGTCCATCTGTTGTAAATGTACATTGGTGGCCTTTTTTCTTAATTAATGGATGCAAAACAATGCAAAACAATACTGTATATATATTAGGGATGGGCATCGAATTTCGAATTTTCGAATAATCGTTGTTATTATCAAGGTCGACTTTTATTATTGAAATTCGAAATTCGAAAGTCGAAAAAAAAAAAAAAAAAAAAAAAAAAAAATTTGAGTGAAATGTTGCATTGTCTCCCCTGATTCTAAGTACCGGTATAGTCAAATCGCTTGGTTTGAGCAAGTAAAACAATTTTTAGAAGCATTTTAAGCAAGGTTTATGGAAAAATGAATGGCGGATTTCGAATAGTGTTTTTGCTAGAAATGCCCATCCCTAATATATATATATATTTTTATACCACGCTATTACGAATTATTATCACGCTATTACGAATGCAAAACAATAGGATAATATATATATATATATATATATATATATATAATGTATAAATATATATAATGTATAAATATATATATATCATATCACGGTATAAAAGAAAATATTTTAAGAGACTGTTGGGTCTGTTGTAAAACAAAAAGAGGTTAAATGTATATGATGAACAGCCTGGGATGGTTGAATTGACAGGGAAATCTGCAGGAGTCTGTGAATATATTGGGCAGCTGCTGGAAAAGTTTGCTCAGCTGAATCACAGTCTCATTTGCTGGTGGAAATGCGTCTGATAAACAACATGCACATGGCTGTGTGCATTCATTATTTTAATGGGCTATACCAGTGAGGTCTAGAGACCACGCGCGCTCTTGCACAAGTATAACCTCAAGGGAGCTGACATAAGCATATGCCTATAAAACTAAGACAAGCTTTTCCAAGTTGGTTCAGGTGAATGAGGTTTTAAATTGCACATCTTTGGGGGGCTAAGCGATGACATGGAAATGGCTGCAATTGCCCACTTCCATGTTAGAAAAGCAGTAGTATAATTATTTTGTACTGTATGTCAATCACTACCCTTAGAGTCTTCGTCAAATATAAAAGTAAAATATGCAGAAATTAAAAATGTCACTCGTGACTGAATAGCTTTCACTCTGTCTGAGACGCTGAATTCATATACTGCATTCATTAAGCAGGTAGCCCTGCTATGTCACTTTTGACCAACCACATTGTCAGCAGCTCTGTTATCAGTGTATGGGCAGACGTCAGCAGTGCTACTGTGTCATTAGCTATAGGGCACAGACAGGATCTGACTCACTCAGCAGCTGATCTGATGGTGAACATAGAAAAGAAAAGCATGACTAAGCGAGTAGTGCAGACTGTCTTTGTCCCTGGCTCGTTAAACAACTATCTCTGTAGGAACTAAGACCAATGAAAAGCACAAAAGGTACAAAGTGAGAGATCTGCACGCAAAGAAATGCATAATGTAAATATGTGTACTTATAATCTTTAATGAGTTCAGAGCCCTTTGCTTTGGCATTGTTTTGTGTGTCTCTCTTTTACCTGGCTATGTCATATTGTTATTGTGTTGTTACCAGAATTAGGCCTTTCTTGCTATAAGTTAAGTTAAGTAATCCTTTATTTATCCCCATGGGGAAATTCATCCTCTGCATTTGACCCATCCTCTACTAGGAACCTTCCTAGAACTAGGAGCAGTGGGCAGCCTCAGTGCAGCGCCCGGGGACCAACTCCAGTTGTTTTGCCATTGCCTTGGTCAGTGGCACTGACAGGAGTCTTAACCCTAACATACATGTCTTTGATGGTGGGAGGAAACCGGAGCACCCGGAGAAAACCCACACGAACACGGGGAGAACATGCAAACTCCACACAGAAAGGACCTGGGACGGACCGGGGTTCGAACCCGGGACCTTCTTGCTGTGAGGCAACAGGGCAACAGCACTAACCACTGAGCCAACCACTGAGCCAACAAAGTCAATGCTATAGGCATTTAGTCTAATGTTCTCAAACTTCTTCTTGTTTCTAGACACAGATTCATTTAGGAAACATCATACTGTATAAGACAATCAAATAAAGACAAAAGCGAAAACTAGATTAGCTGACAAGCTGCAGGCTTGTCAGCTGTGCACATCTTGGCAAGTAATGTAGGAACCCCGAACCCCTTTTTTAAAGTCATGTATACAGAAAACAGGTCTAATCTTTTATTAAGAAATATGTGATAGGACTATAATATGCCATTAGTTTACAGTCCTGGCTGCAAATCTAAAACCAGGGAATTTGGACACGTGACTATGCCCATCACTGCCATATCCAAGCGCTTACCTTATCAAATAGTCAACCGTGTGTGCTTCAAATCCCCAACATATATAAAACCCAATCATTCGCACGATCTCAACTCCTGCAACGAATGGACCAATGTCACGCCAGCTAGAATAAAACATAGCATTTCACATAACAGCCTTCTAAAGAAAACCCCTAATTGACAAACAAGTCACACCACAACATCACTTTTATTACAAAGACAAAAACAACACTACTCGTACTAGTCTTTTTCTAGCTATCCGGCTTGATGCAGCTGAGGAACAGGAACACCGGATCCTAAGGAACATCTCTACTGAAAACGTCCCGTGTGATCTCTTGCAAACATCAAGCACATAGAATAAATCAGACTCCACTTTATTTTGTTTTACTGTGAAATTGTGCGAATAAAATTACTTCTATTATCATGCAAATACATTGTAGAATGCATTGTTCTAGTTCTACATCAGCCTCTTCTTAACACTGCGTGAAAGTGACTCCTGTGTAGGAGGAGACAGCTGCCAAGCACACAAAGGACGTGGAGCAGAGGAGAGATATGGCCAGAGGGGGTGTGCTTTTATTCAATTGGATCAAGACAAGGAGAGGTGAAAGGGTGACAGTCAGAGGAACATGTTAGTCAGGGGGCATCAGGGGGCGCTGTGGGGGAATCAAGTCCCATCAAGGACTGTGTGTGACTCAGCTCACATGTCTGCTAGTCCAACTTCTCTAAAATGAGAAAGACGCTATAGAGACACTGCATGAAATAAGCCACGCCCATCACGGGGGAAATGGCTCCGTTCGCTCCCATAGACCAGCGTCATTTTCCTTGAATCGAACATAGCTAAAAGCTGTTGTGTGGTGGGGCTGCGCAGACAACAAATGTAAAAAATCACCAATTCAAGTTTTTTTGTACTCCCGAGGAAAACAAGGAAGCCATTGAGAATTGGCGAGAAGAAAAATGTGGATCTAGCTGTCAAGGAAGTAAGTTGGAGTGTTCATCTTCCGTATATACGATATTTTTGTGCAACACGCAACCATGCACGTGACATAGCAGAACGCCAGGATTGGAGGGGGGGTTTCTGTTTTCCCCCGTTTTGGGCATGGCTTCTGAATGATGACGCGCTCCGCAGTGTCTCTATTGACATTAATGATCAGCAAATATAACTATACCCGAATGTCATCAGGGAAATGATAACTAGCAAAGACGTTTTATTACTGTTCTTCATGATAGTGATCATCATGCTATACAGTACTAGTGTGCCATATTCAAATTCACTCTATTTAAGGTACCTCTGAGAGAGCGAAACAGAGGAGAGACTATGCCGGAGAGCGAGGAGACTGTTACAGAGGGGAGAGACGATGCAGGAGAGCGAGGAGACTGTTACAGAGGGGAGAGACGATGCAGGAGAGCGAGGAGACTGTAACAGAGGGGGGAGACGATGCAGGAGAGCGAGGAGACTGTTACAGAGGGGAGAGACGATGCAGGAGAGCGAGGAGACTGTAACAGAGGGGAGAGACGATGCAGGAGAGCGAGGAGACTGTAACAGAGGGGAGAGACGATGCAGGAGAGCGAGGAGACTGTAACAGAGGGGGGAGACGATGCAGGAGAGCGAGGAGACTGTTACAGAGGGGAGAGACGATGCAGGAGAGCGAGGAGACTGTAACAGAGGGGGGAGACGATGCAGGAGAGCGAGGAGACTAACAGAGGAGAGAGACGATGCTGGAGAGCGAGGAGACTGTAACAGAGGGGGGAGACGATGCAGGAGAGCGAGGAGACTGTAACAGAGGGGGGAGACGATGCAGGAGAGCGAGGAGACTGTTACAGAGGGGAGAGACGATGCAGGAGAGCGAGGAGACTGTAACAGAGGGGAGAGACGATGCAGGAGAGCGAGGAGACTGTAACAGAGGGGGGAGACGATGCAGGAGAGCGAGGAGACTGTTACAGAGGGGAGAGACGATGCAGGAGAGCGAGGAGACTGTAACAGAGGGGGGAGACGATGCAGGAGAGCGAGGAGACTGTAACAGAGGAGAGAGACGATGCTGGAGAGCGAGGAGACTGTAACAGAGGGGGGAGACGATGCAGGAGAGCGAGGAGACTGTAACAGAGGGGGGAGACGATGCAGGAGAGCGAGGAGACTGTAACAGAGGGGGGAGACGATGCCAGAGAGCGAGGAGACTGTAACAGAGGGGAGAGACGATGCGGGAGAGCGAGGAGACTGTAACAGAGGGGGGAGACGATGCTGGAGGGCGAGGAGACTGTAACAGAGGGGGGAGACGATGCGGGAGAGCGAGGAGACTGTAACAGAGGGGAGAGACGATGTGGGAGAGCGAGGAGACTGTAACAGAGGAGAGAGACGATGCTGGAGAGCGAGGAGACTGTAACAGAGGGAGGAGACGATGCTGGAGAGCGAGGAGACTGTAACAGAGGGGAGAGATGATGCAGGAGAGCGAGGAGACTGTAACAGAGGGGAGAGACGATGCGGGAGAGCGAGGAGACTGTAACAGAGGGGGGAGACGATGCAGGAGAGCGAGGAGACTGTAACAGAGGGGAGAGACGATGCCAGAGAGCGAGGAGACTGTAACAGAGGGGAGAGACGATGCCGGAGAGCGAGGAGACTGTAACAGAGGGGAGAGACGATGCCAGAGAGCGAGGAGACTGTAACAGAGGGGAGAGACGATGCAGGAGAGCGAGGAGACTGTAACAGAGGGGAGAGACGATGCCAGAGAGCGAGGAGACTGTAACAGAGGGGAGAGACGATGCTGGAGAGCAAGGAGACTGTAACAGAGGGGGGAGACGATGCGGGAGAGCGAGGAGACTGTAACAGAGGGGAGAGACGATGCGGGAGAGCAAGGAGACTGTAACAGAGGGGGGAGACGATGCAGGAGAGCGAGGAGACTGTAACAGAGGGGAGAGACGATGCGGGAGAGCAAGGAGACTGTAACAGAGGGGAGAGACGATGCGGGAGAGCGAGGAGACTGTAACAGAGGGGAGAGACAATGCGGGAGAGCGAGGAGACTGTAACAGAGGGGAGAGATGATGCAGGAGAGCGAGGAGACTGTAACAGAGGGGAGAGACGATGCTGGAGAGCGAGGAGACTGTAACAGAGGGGAGAGATGATGCAGGAGAGCGAGGAGACTGTAACAGAGGGGAGAGACGATGCGGGAGAGCGAGGAGACTGTAACAGAGGGGAGAGACGATGCGGGAGAGCAAGGAGACTGTAACAGAGGGGAGAGACGATGCGGGAGAGCAAGGAGACTGTAACAGAGGGGGGAGACGATGCCAGAGAGTGAGGAGACTGTAACAGAGGGGGGAGACGATGCGGGAGAGCGAGGAGACTGTAACAGAGGGGAGAGACGATGCGGGAGAGCGAGGAGACTGTAACAGAGGGGAGAGACGATGCCGGAGAGCGAGGAGACTGTAACAGAGGGGAGAGACGATGCGGGAGAGTGAGGAGACTGTAACAGAGGGGGGAGACGATGCGGGAGAGCGAGGAGACTGTAACAGAGGGGAGAGACGATGCAGGAGAGCGAGGAGACTGTAACAGAGGGGAGAGACGATGCCGGAGAGCGAGGAGACTGTAACAGAGGGGGGAGACGATGCAGGAGAGCGAGGAGACTGTAACAGAGGGGAGAGACGATGCTGGAGAGCGAGGAGACTGTAACAGAGGGGAGAGATGATGCAGGAGAGCGAGGAGACTGTAACAGAGGGGAGAGACGATGCGGGAGAGCGAGGAGACTGTAACAGAGGGGAGAGACGATGCGGGAGAGCAAGGAGACTGTAACAGAGGGGAGAGACGATGCGGGAGAGCAAGGAGACTGTAACAGAGGGGGGAGACGATGCCAGAGAGTGAGGAGACTGTAACAGAGGGGGGAGACGATGCGGGAGAGCGAGGAGACTGTAACAGAGGGGAGAGACGATGCGGGAGAGCGAGGAGACTGTAACAGAGGGGAGAGACGATGCCGGAGAGCGAGGAGACTGTAACAGAGGGGAGAGACGATGCGGGAGAGTGAGGAGACTGTAACAGAGGGGGGAGACGATGCGGGAGAGCGAGGAGACTGTAACAGAGGGGAGAGACGATGCAGGAGAGCGAGGAGACTGTAACAGAGGGGAGAGACGATGCCGGAGAGCGAGGAGACTAACAGAGGGGGGAGACGATGCAGGAGAGCGAGGAGACTGTAACAGAGGGGAGAGACGATGCGGGAGAGAGAGGAGACTGTAACAGAGGGGAGAGACGATGCAGGAGAGCGAGGAGACTGTAACAGAGGGGAGAGACGATGCTGGAGAGTGAGGAGACTGTAACAGAGGGGAGAGACGATGCGGGAGAGAGAGGAGACTGTAACAGAGGGGAGAGACGATGCGGGAGAGAGAGGAGACTGTAACAGAGGGGGGAGACGATGCAGGAGAGCGAGGAGACTGTAACAGAGGGGAGAGACGATGCAGGAGAGCGAGGAGACTGTAACAGAGGGGAGAGACGATGCCAGAGAGCGAGGAGACTGTAACAGAGGGGAGAGACGATGCAGGAGAGCGAGGAGACTGTAACAGAGGGGAGAGACGATGCGGGAGAGAGAGGAGACTGTAACAGAGGGGAGAGACTATGCCGGAGAGCGAGGAGACTGTAACAGAGGGGAGAGACGATGCGGGAGAGCGAGGAGACTGTAACAGAGGGGGGAGACGATGCTGGAGAGCGAGGAGACTGTAACAGAAATGGCAGATGAGACAGAGAGAGAGACAAAAGCTGCAGACGAACAGGAAGCAGGTGCTGCTGGCACAGCAAATGGAGGCTATATAGTGTAGCCTATTTTTCAAATTTATTGGCTGCAATAGTGGAAATAGGCCACGTTGTTGTTATTTTGACTGATTAGCATACATCTGTAAACCCAATGACTGTTGCATATTTGCACCCGTGTTGTTCCTCACAAGAATCACATGACAGGTGAAGACAAATGGTGGTAGGCGGGACATGAGGAAGCCATATTTGGATGTCTCATTACCAGTCCGATGTCTGTTTGTTTTTGTGCCGGTTGTCTAGAATGCCCATTTCCTGCATATTATCGCCACTTGTATCTGCGTCGTTGGAGACGGAGGACTCATTTTCCACCCGTCAGGAGAAGCCATTTACTGCCATTCCTTTCTATTTAGGGCGTCTTTATTAGCCAGGAGAGCAGCTAATTTCAAGCTAGCTTTGACACTGTAAACTTTGTATTGGAATTTTTTTTAAATACAGAAAAAACAAGTAAAAAATAATATAAATAATATAATAATAAATAAATAATAAAATAAATAAATAAATGCAGAAAAAACAAGTAAATGTAATAAAAAAAACCTCTAAAAATGATTGGGGGGGAAATGTAGTGTAAACTAGACGTAGACAGAGGTAAACGGGCTGTAACTCTAAATGACACTGTTGCTCTCCCTCGGAAACAACAGGCAATCCGTGAAAAATAGGACCAGCGAGTGTAGCAGCAAAGAAACCTGAAAACCCCACACGCCACATCCAGCCACATCCAGAGTGCACCGTGTACCTATTGATTTTCCCATCTCCGTGCCTGCGGGTGGGTGTGTGCGCTACCACATGCCCATTTTTCCATTTGAGCCACTGCCCCTGAGGTAGTCTCTCTCTGCATGTCCATGTCCACACAGTTTGCTGGAGGAGCAGATAGATGGCTATATGAGGAGCGGGGACACGGGTGCAAACTTAGTTTAGCACAGCTGATTTAAAAAGGGGAAGGCTTTCACCCTGAGATCTACCAGCATGAGTGAGCCTGCTGATATGACCAGATGGGCAGAACGACAGTATAGCATCTCTGGTTTGATCAAAAAGCACTCAGACAACTGGCTTTACACAGATCCTCCATAGCACACCACTTACCAGACTCTAAACCTTAAAAATGAGAATTCACTTTGCTATAGTGGCAGTTACTGTGTGTCTCTGCACCTTCAACACTTATTAGCGTTTGCTTTTATACTTAATCAGATATGAATAACGTTACTAGGTAGTATAGGAGGATATGCAACAAGTCCATAATGTTAACGTTCCTTGCCTGAGTCCAGACCTTTGAATCAGCCCACTCCACGACCAACAGTCACCCGCTTATGAGTTGACAATTCAGTCAGTGTTATCGGCTAACGTAACATTACACTATTTCATGGCGAGCTAGCAATAGCTTGCCTTGTCTTGACCAATTAGCCATAGTTAAAATGCAAAGCTAACGGTATGAAAGCAAAGCTAATGCTAAAGGCAACACAACTCGCTTCACTGACTAGTATATATAAATCTGAGGGCCCTTTCTGCTAGACTATAGAACATCAGTCACAGTAACGTTATAGAAAACAATACACAAACTCGCATTTACCTCTTGTAGGTCATAAGAGTCAGGACCATAGAGACACTGCGGAGCACATCATCATTCAGAAACCACGCCCAAAATGGGGGGAAACAAAAACTCCCCCCACCCCAATCCTGGCGTTCTTCTATGTCACGTGTTGCACACAAAGATCATGTATACGGAAGATGAACACTCCAACTTACTTCCTTGACAGCTAGATCCACATTTTTCTTCTCACCAATTCTCCTTGTTTTGCTCAGGCGTACAAAATAACTAACTGGCGATTTGTTGTCTGCGCAGCCCACCACACAACAGCTTTTAGCTGTGTTTAATTCAACAAAAATGACGGTGGTGTATGACAGTGAATGGAGAGCTTTCCCCCATGATGGGCGTGGCCTATTTCATGCAGTGTCTCTATAGGATAACCGGCCATGACACAGTAAAGAAAGAGCAATCCACTTTGTGTTTTGGTACAGTTGTGTTCACATTTGATGCACGGAACGCAATGTTCACACTAATCAAACGAACCGGACTTAGGGGTCACTTTGAGGTCAAGTGTGCTCGGAAAGGGCTCCCTAAGGGCACTCCCTGATGTGAAAGCACAGACACAGAGTGTCTTTATAGTTCCTCACCGTGTTGTTTTACAGAGATGATAAATTGACGGAGACGACTAATGTTGCAAGACATCAATTAAGGAGAAAGAGAGTTAAGGAAAAACAAGCCAACTGAGCGTGAACTTGAAGGGCAACTAAATGTCAACTGTGCAATATCCCGGAGAGCTGTATCAAAGTTCGGTGTTTAAAAATTTTAATGTCGCAAGTGAATCATTACTCTCGGCCTATGAGAGCGGTGATCGTTTTGCCCAAAATAACTGCCACCAGGAGTGCCATTGATGCTTCCCGGGGCGGGGATTGTCTGGTTTCTTGCCTAGAGCAAAATATCTCCTGGCTCAAAGACACACAGGGAGAGAGAGAGAGGGGGGAGTAATAGCACACTATTACACCTGTGGCTAAAATAAAAACTGAAATAATGAGATAATGCAAAAACGAAGGTGAGGTGAAGTAACCGTTGGCTAAGGCGCATTAGCATTAATTAACCCTTAATTAACAGTTAACGAATGTGCCTGGTAATCATTTACTAATAGGGAGTGTTAATGAATAGGTAATAAAGGCCATTATAAGTGCTTATAAAGCCAAATGAGACTTGGTTGAAAGCCAGACTCAAAGTGCAAATGACATGTTGGTGTCAGCGAGAAGCTGAAGGCTCACACACACACACACACACACACACACACACACACACACACACACACAGGCGTTGTAATTTGTCACTAAATGTGATCTGGGGCAAGTGTGATCGATTAGAGGAAGCCCCTGAACTGACACGGCGGGCCCTCTTGGAGCGCCCTCGAGCAGCAGAGTGTTTTGCTGGAGCCCGCGAGGGCCGTTAATGTCGGTTGTCTTTGGACGGTAATCTTTTGGAACAGTGTGACATGGCATGAATTCCAACCCCCGTCGCCCAAATCCCTCAAAGTGATTTGCCATTAACCTTGAAATGGTGAGTGACTTTCCTTCGCTGGCTGTGTTAAGCTGGGAGACATTTCTCCAGCCTCCCGCTTGATGGGGGGAAGCGATGGCTGAGCTTCTTAAATTCAGCCGTACACGAGGACAATTATTGGGAAAACTCGTGTTGTGATTTGGCGCTATATACATATTGATTAATTAATGAATTATTAATTGATTGATTGCTTGATTGAGATGTGAGTGAGGAATCCGTGACTTTGTCTTTTGAACATTGGTTCCAGGGACACTGACAGCACCTAAGGCCACGCAGGAGTCATTGTGGATACTCTGATGTTTAATAGTGTTAGCCTTGATAATTTCAGTCTACTTGAAAAAGGGGACACTAATGTATTACCTTTAAAAAAAAAAGTTTAAATAAGCGCAAAATCAACAGTTTGATTAACTTATTTCAATTATTTGTTCAAATAATATTAGACTAGGTTTTCTCAGAAATCTCATGTGTCAAGATTACACAGCTAATACAGTGTACATGTATTTCTTTACTTCAGACCACTGGTGCAAATTAATTAAGCATTTTGTTCAACATCACCTTATTTTTGTTACAGGACAGGTTTAGTTCGAGTGCCCATCACACACCCGACATAACTTCACATAACCCTCAACCTCTGGCTGACTGGCTCTGAACACTAGAAGCGCTACACATAAAGAAAAGCTTTGTTCTGTAACAAAAAATAAAATAAAACTGAATGACATCCAAAAAACATCCATGCTAATGACAGTACAATAGCAACAGGAAATCATGGTAAATGGCTGTGCAAGAGTTGCTTTGAAGGTCAAGTGATGGAGTCATGACCTTCAGCGGCTCCAGCAGAATCAATAGGAAATCTAATCAGCGGATGTGAGCCAGGGCTCAAAACCAAATTATGTCCAAAGAAAGGAGCTAGAGATGTGTGGGCAAACTCTTAAAGTGGGACGCTTGTATCTATAATTGCACTAATTGGCTAGTGCATCAATGTGTGCTTTATCTCCCCGGTGTATTCTAATAACTGTTGGAGCCTCCTGAACATGCCCAGCTCCTAATAATCATCACTGATCATGCACGTGGTTGTCCCTTCAGGGACCATGATGGAAATACGTGTTTACACTTTTTACATGTCATCCCTTGGATTTTGTTATTCTTTATTCAAAATCAAATCAATCAATCAATCAATCAATCAATCAATCAATCAATCAATCAATCAATCAATCAATCAATCAATAAGCTCCCAGATCTTACAACCCCCCATTAACAAAATAATTGATAACACATTCCCATGTATGCAACAACCTCACAACTGCCCTTTACTTTACACATGAGAGAAATGTAACAAAGCTATTTGAGCACAGTGAGTTCAGCTTGTATTCCCACTTCTAATGCGATCTCACACACTGTATTTATCGATCAGGTAGATCGTCAGGTACCTGCTCCCCTTGGCTAGCAGCGGGCCGCATCACTCATCTCCCTCCTGTCAGAAACGGCACTCGGGTGGGGTGGAATTTATGCTACACCCACGTAACTTTCCCACTATTTATCAAACACTTAGACTCAAGGCATGAAGGCTGGACATAAACCAAGATAGTTGATGTCGAAATGAACGACTCGAGATCTGTTGGGCTTGCTTACATATTCAAACAACCCTCGGCGGGTTATATCGATGCGGTTAATATGGCAATAATTCATATTTACATCACAGCAGACCAGGATTACTCTGAATGCGACTTTAATCGCTTAACTTGGGCTAAGTTCATTAGTTATCTTGACATTGGTATAGTTCAAAGCTCTGTGATTCTTTCTGTTTTTATTGCTGACAAAACTGTTGATTTATTTTGGAATGACTTTAGTACTTGTAATACAATTAACTGCCTAATTAGGCACTCAATTATTAAAAAAAGGCCTTTGCCGATTTTCTACCCTCTTTGAATCATTACAATGTCGGTAATATATGCAGACGGGCAGCATTTACCTTGCCTTCATGTTTTCCGAGAGTTGTGCACTTTTATTGCAGGCACGCGAACAGGTGTTCTTCTCGAGGGCGGCTGTTCCAACTACAGGTTGTTTATTTTTTTGTATGCACACATTCACAGAGTCTGGGTACGAGATAGTCAACAGAAGAGATCCTCACTCCAGGGTTTTAACTAGGCTGGAGCGTGTGATATGGTTGGAGTCTGGGTACGAGATAGTCAACAGAAGAGATCCTCACTCCAGGGTATTAACTAGGCTGGAGCGTGTATGGTTGGAGTCTGGGTACGAGATTGTCAAAAGAAGAGATCCTCACTCCAGGGTATTAACTGGGCTGGAGCGTGTGATATGGTTGGAGTCTGGGTACAAGATAGTCAACAGAAGAGATCCTCACTCCAGGGTATTAACTAGGCTGGAGCGTGTATGGTTGGAGTCTGGGTACGAGATAGTCAACAGA
Source organism: Poromitra crassiceps (assembly GCF_964638095.1). Classification (NCBI taxonomy): domain Eukaryota; kingdom Metazoa; phylum Chordata; class Actinopteri; order Beryciformes; family Melamphaidae; genus Poromitra; species Poromitra crassiceps. Next base: position 9,124,807 of record NC_139645.1, on the reverse strand, counting down.
AGAGATCCTCACTCCAGGGTATTAACTGGGCTGGAGCGTGTGATATGATTGGAGTCTGGGTACGAGATCGTCAACAGAAGAGATCATCACTTCAGGGTATTAACTAGGCTGGAGCGTGTATGGTTGGAGTCTGGGTACGAGATAGTCAACAGAAGAGATCCTCACTCCAGGGTTTTAACTAGGCTGGAGAGTGTGATATGGTTGCAGTCTGGGTACGAGATCGTCAAAAGAAGAGATCCTCACTCCGGAACAGAAGCGATGCCAAGGCGCTCTTTAAAGGTGCTGACCAGCGAGGTGTCCGAGGTGTGCAACATCAATGCCTTCACGCACTGAGAGCCCGTCACCACAAAGAGAGCACAAAGTGCCAATGAGTGACACGTCTAATGGGCCATTAAATGCATTGCTGCCCAACACCTTTTGCTGTCAGTGTCACAGCTCACTTTATTCTGTGCATCCTCTCTGCAACTGCTTTACATTTAGCATTTAGCTTCACTAGTCAGTTGATACTTCAGTATGTTTCATTAAGGGCTAACATTACAGAGGACTGGACAGTACTACTACTACTACTACTACTACTACTACTACTACTACTACTACTACTACTACTATAACTACGTTAAGTGAATAATAATAAAGTTACACAAATTGTATATAATAGCCCAATTATAAATAAATAAATACATAAATAAATAAACAAACAAACAATATGACTGCTATTAACCCGGCAGCATGTGTTATTAGCCATAAATCATTTAGTGATAGCTTGTTTCCCCCCTCCCTCTATTTCTATACCATTTGCCACACAGTTGCCACCAGAGAGGGAATCTAGCTGTGACAGGTAGGACCTGCCCACTAGATAGATAGATAGATCACTGTCACCTGTTAGGTGTGAGCTAAATGAGAGAATAAACCTGCCTGGCTATGTGTGACGCAAGTTAAGCAAACAACTTATTGTGGACTTGGCTGGAGGTTCGGAGCAGCAATCCATACACTTATGTATGTTTACAGCTACAAATTCGCTTTTCATTTCTATCATGTTCCTATGATGCATTGATAACTTTTAGGTGATCAATGTTCCAATTGCAGCAGTAGGCTACAGTAGCATTGGGAAGGTTGAGTGAGAACCACATTGAGGTAGGTTGGCCTTATTTGATATTGCCGTTATGAGAGACGAAGTGATCGGGTTTTACAGAATGTAGGGAAAGAGTGGATGGATAAATCCAGGAGGAGGCGGTAATGCAACATAAAGGATGCCAACTGCCAGAAGAAGAAGAAGACGAAGACGAAGAAGAAGAGTTGTGATGTCTTGCCATGCACATCTCCCTTGTAAAAATACATTATTGATATTGCCAAGTCGAAGCTGGATGGATAGATATATCATCAATTCAATTCAATCCATAACTGTCCCTAACAATCCATCACACCACACACCATAAAACCAAAGAGCAACAATACTGCCATTGGACAGACAAGGGAGTCAATAAGTTGACACAATGTAATCAATCAATCAATCAATCAAAGTATGTATTATTACAACTAATTTATAAATATCACTCCCACCACCATCAATATTTACACATTGTAACACAGGCGGAGCTCCATTTGGTTTGTGGTGCACTTTATTCTACTCAATTATTTTCTCTAGCCCGTAAAAAAAAAAAGCTGCGACCATTGGAAGTGGAAGCCCTCCCAAGAAGCAGATACTGCTGTTATTGTTTGATTGGAGACAAGTGATTCAACCTTGTGTCATGTTTAGGGCATCCCAGACGTGCTGCCTACCTACAGTACAGTATGGTGCCTGCCTCGTCTTGTCTGACATTGTGTGGCATTTGTAGGGGAGTGGTCTCCCTGTATTGTACAACAGGAAGTGGATGATTTATGTCGAATGTCATTTAGCATTTTGCATAGAGATTTGCAAGCCGACATCCATCTCGGCGCTGTTTAGTGGTGGCATCTCTGTTTTAACCGAGCATGTCATTGTTATAGACATTTGGGCTATAACTGATCCTGACACATTAATAGCCACGGCAATAATCTACTGCCAACACGTACAAACAGGATACTATTTCAACTGATTGAAGGTTTTGAAACCGCCTCGCCTCACTCCCGATTCTCATTCGGAGCACGACTATTTATTGAATATTTATTTAAGGTTTATTTAAGATTTATGGGCACTTTCAACAAAAGTCTAAAAATAGAACTCAACTCGTCTTTAATTATAGGAGGGAAGGATGTGTTGGAGGCTCCATTAAATCATAATAACTCTGAGCGATCATTCATTTTTTAGAAGGTGTCACTCACTCACTTTTAGAAGTGCAGCCCACAGCAGCAGCAGCCCACAGCAGCAGCAGCACACACAGCGATTGCAGAAGACTTGTAAGTGCAGAGCATCTGCAAGCTGTGTTTTATAGTCTTGTCAATTCACACACGCCTTGCGGGGGTGTTGCTCCAGGAGCTATCTCATCTTAGAAGATGGAAAATGTCACTTCTTTTTGGTAAATTGGATACGGTCCTCCTTGAGAGAAACTGAGCCGCAGTCAATCCGATGATGTTCTACGACTCTGTTTTCTTGTCGCTTAAAATTTTTGCTTTGCTACACACGTGCATCGGTCTACAAAGCCCCAACACGCTTATAGCGAGAGTGTGTTTACAACTTCCTGTAACTCATAAACCTAGTCTGACTCATATGTGAGTCAAACTAGGTTTGAGCAGATGAGTCAGACTAGTTTGAGGACGTAAAACAGCCGGCGTTTTGAACAGGAAGTCGTGACACAATGGGTCAAGTGGGCGGGGCTACATAAGGTGAATAGAGGGGAGTGCGTTTTCTGGGCTTTGCGATCGCTTCAGCGCTGTTCAAGGAATCGCTTCAGCGCTGTTCAAGGAATCGCTTCAGCGCTGTTCAAGGAATCGCTTCAGCGCTGTTCAAGGAATCGCTTCAGCGCTGTTCAAGGAATCGCTTCAGCGCTGTTCAAGGAATCGCTTCAGCGCTGTTCGAGGAATCGCTTCAGCGCTGTTCAAGGAATCGCTTCAGCGCTGTTCAAGGAATCGCTTCAGCGCTGTTCAAGGGATCGCTTCAGCGCTGTTCAAGGAATCGCTTCAGCGCTGTGCAAGGAATCGCTTCAGCGCTGTTCAATGAATCGCTTCAGCGCTGTTCAAGGAATCGCTTCAGCACTGTTCAAGGAATCGCTTCAGCGCTAAGGAATCGCTTCAGCGCTGTTCAAGGAATCGCTTCAGCGCTGTTCAAGGAATCGCTTCAGCGCTGTTCAAGGAATCGCTTCAGCGCTGTTCAAGGAATCGCTGTTCAAGGAATCGCTTCAGCGCTGTTCAAGGAATCGCTTCAGCGCTGTTCAAGGAATCGCTTCAGCGCTGTTCAAGGAATGACGGCCAAACTAAATCAAAGTCCCCGAGAAGACAATGGAGTGCTATACACTGTAAATACAGAGATGTAACAACAGAATCTGTCACATCTAGTCCACAGAGGCTGGGATACGTTCTTGGACTCAGTTTATTGCTGTTTGTCCAGCACAAGATTACACGGGCAGGAAACCTCATCTCACCAGGTTACTCAGTCGTGTTGATTTCTCCGTCTGTGACATCCTGTGACTAACCTCCGTACAATAATCAAAAGAAACACAGCACTAGTGTTGTGATGGAAACTACAGGGCAGTGGTTCTCAAATGGGGGTCCGTGGCACTTTGCCAGGGGGTCCGCGAAGTTTTCAGGAAAATAAAAAGAAATACTTAAATAATTACTTTTTTTGTGTGTGCAAAAGCTTCATAGTTCAACACAAATATTGTATGCTTTAAATCTAAAATGGTTCATGGATTACATTCTAATCTAACAAACCTATCAACTTAAAAGTCAAGCACGTTACCGTGGAAACAATTAAGCTTAGCCCAAAATTACAAATCAGAATGAGGGGGGTCCCCGGTATATTTTCTATCTTGTAAGCCTAAGGGGTCCTTGGCTGAAAAGCATTTGAGAACCTCTGCTACAGAGAACAGAAAAGAGCAACCGCTATAAAACAGGTCTTCTCAAGTCGCTCTGGGAAACCCTGGTGAACGCTGACAGCTGAAGATTATGATGGATGCGATCGATTTCTCCATCCCCGATCAATAAATCAATCGGCCGCCCTATTCAGTGCTCCCCATCCCATGCCGCTTCTTCTTCTTCTTCTTCACCCCCTGTGCAGGAGTAGGAGTTTTTCAGGATTACGAGCCAAACCTAACAGCCTCTCTCTAGGGAGGTCTAGATGATGTGCCAAGAACAGGCGAGGGGATAATTAACGCAGCTCTCCAATTAGGACAAGGCAATCCACTGAGGATACGACTAGGCACAGGATAAACACCCAGGCATCAGGATGGGCGGAGGAGAGGGACAGGCAGACGCTTCAATAATGAGGGGAGAATGCGCAGGCTAGTGCTAAACATACAATGAAATGCCAGCGTAGGTGATTGATGCTGATTTCAGCGATGCATTTATTCCACTATCTACCATATCAAAAATATTAGTCACGGAGGAATTCTATTTGAGTTTTCTGCAGGATGCCTCCATATTTGTAGAGGTTGATGCCTGCCAAGTGCTATATAATTACTCGGAATTAAAGTGTATTTTGTGAGCTTATCAATATTGTTGCAGAAACGATAGGGCGCCACGCCACGGCGCGCCTCGTCTCAGTTGATTTACATTCTTTACAGAGACACTGTGGGGTTTTTGACACGAAAAACAATTAATTTTCGTGTGTGCGGAGGAGATTTCATCTCCCCTCTAATCACCCATCGTTCTCCGACACCAAAGTCACAAAGGCGCATCTCGCTATTTATCTCGCTAATTTGGTATGTTATTACCACGTTCAGTTCAAAAGAACCCCAATAATCCAGAATAATCAGCTCAGAAGATTATACGCCTACATGCTATTGCACTGGAATGGCAAGAGTTGGATCTGAGCTACGGTAACGTACTGTATTCTCGCCAACGATACTAAAAGCGGCACCCCAGAAGTGACCCGCCGACGGTGGAAGACTGTTCACTTTCCCCCCAATGGACTCTACAGACCACTGAATATACATGCACTGTAATAGTTCTTCCTCCCGAAAATCAGGAGTATTAATTAATAACCGCCCACCAGGTTAAATGAGAGAGCAATTATAAAAACGAAAGGATTCAATCATTCATTCCCCCACACTGAACTTCTCCGCGCACAGCCAGTGGGCTGCCAAGGATTCGTTTATTATTCGCCCCGGATTTGAATTATTTCAACCTTGATCACCGAATCTCCTCCTGAACCCATAACCAGAAGTCAAATGAGCTCCATGCCCACGCACTGAGCGGAGCCGTTTTGGGCAAATTCTGACAGGGAGCTAGCGAGTCAATACCTGAGTGCACGGCACGCTCACAAAGAAACTTGTCAGGGAGGAAGGGGGGTGGTGGGGGGTGCGGGGGGAGATGGAGGTCAGGGGCAGCGCGGTGTAACATGACAGCCAGACATTGCCACAGAAATGGAAGTTCAAAGCTAACAGCCGGAGGGTTTTGTGTTAGGTGGCAGCCCTGTCAGCGTCTCCGGTTCCACCTTTTTAGTTTGACGGCGCAAATGAGAGCGACTTGTTTCACAGCGTGTCACCCCCCCCCCCCCCCCCCCTCGCGCATCACGGAAAATGAGTGAGTCTAATTCTGAAGGCAGCACAGCGGAGGTGCTACAAACACATCAGACGTGAGGAATGTTGCAGGAATAGAATGTCGGCGAGGGGAGAGAGAGGGAGAGGGAGAGGGGGAGGCAGCGTGCCCAACAGAATGAAACGCTCTTATCTTAATGTCTTGCAAGTAAGTGCCAAAAGTGTTCCTGGCTATATTCGTGTGCTGTACGCCGACATGGACTAATTAATCACTATGATGTTCGAGTTTTATTATTTCGCCATTTTTATTAATTACTGTCAGATGGAATACTTCTCGTCCGTTACGTATGGAGCGTTTTGTGGCTGTCAAAGCAGTGCAGAGAAACGATCATAAAGGGGGGCTGAACTTCTATATGTGGATTTGAAAGAGGGCATCCTAAACTGCCGTTTTGGGAATTTCGCCAGGTGGCGACCTTACCCAATATGATGATGGTATTGGCACCAGAATTGCCTGTCTGGTAAGTACTGTATGGTAAGTACTGTATGGTAAGTACTGTCTGGTAAGTACTGTATGGTAAGTAATTGTGGGCGAAAAGCATGAGCCCAAAAGTGAGAAAATAAGAAGTTGTAGCTCCTCAAAGGTCAGGTGGTTAGTTAACTTTAACGGCACGTCTCTAAACCTGCCAGTCTCTTTTTTATAGGAGACTGATAAAGCAGACATAAAATGCAACAATAAATAAATGAAGCCCTCTCAAACTCTTTTAATGGCAGATCTGTCTTCCCTGGTTTTCTTAAAATTGTGTGTAGTCAGACAGCCATTTTTTTAATGCCGATTCGGAACGGACTTAACTAATGATGAAGATTGAGATTTTTTTTTTAATCTATACAGGCCATCGAATAAAAACCAATACAAACTTGGATTACTAAAAGGTAGGGATGGGGATCGTTAATTTTGATTGATATTGACACCATTTTTTTGACTGTTTAACGGTCTTTATCGATACCGCTATCAATACTTTTCTATTATTTGGTGGAAATACGAGACGACAATCAATTGTGTGACAGTTTGATTTCTGAACATAATGAAATTTTGCCTAGCCTGGTCAGGCAATTCAATTCTTCTTAACGGTGGTTGGCAGGCAATTTAATTGAATTCAAAAACCTTATTAGACAATTGATGTATGTTTGTGCACCAGTGATTTGAGGTGAATGACATGACTCTCGCCTCTCGAGACATAACGTTAGCTTATAGGACCTGCTAGTCCCGAAAGCAAGAATAAGCTCGGACCTTATTGATTTTCACGTTTTGAGAAATTATCGATCGATACCAATTGATACCGGGTCTCGATCCCCATCCCTACTAAAAGATCTGTCTTCTTACTTTTGGATTAACTCTCGTCACATAAAATTAATTGAGATACTGTATACAAAGCATTAGCATGCTCAATTAAGAGACAAGAGATGATTTTGATGCCAACATTCTTGTGAGATGTTGTGTAAGATGACCAACTGAGCAAACTCCCAAAAGGTGTAGTCCTTTAAATGGGGACTCTCAATAAAACCTACTGTAGCAGTCCATGTAGCAGTCCATGGAGTAAATGCAACCAGAATCCTATCATAAAAATGCAAAGTCTGTGTGTGTGTGTGTGTGTGTGTGTGTGTGTGTGTGTGTGTGTGTGTGTGTGTGTGTGAGTGAGTGAACGAGTAAGTGAACGGAAATTGTGTTCAGCCACAGCTACGGCATTTTACGTGCGATCGCACCGAATCTTTCAGGAAGTGTAAAGAGCACCCCTGCGACGGTGACGTAATGCAGACGGATTTATTAATTCGGTAATTAGGGTCGATTAATGGCCGAACTTGCGATGCTGTGCAGCACGATACACTGCACGGGTGCTTCCCCTATGGCTCCTATTCCCCCGCGCACGTGCCACGTCTCTGCAGGCCGTGATTAAAATGATGAGGGGATGTGAGATGTTCTGCAGCAGGAAATGAACAAACCGATATGAGAGTGGACACGGGAGACGTATATTAAAGCCAGATTTTCCTCTTGGTCAAAATAAATGCAAATGTGGAAAAAGCAGATACTACTGTAGAGGCATGTTAATGCCAAGTGTAAAGTGGGGCTAGAGATTATCATGGCGTTTCCCATGGGGCATGTAGGATATATTATGGACACTGCTATCACACAGTGTAGAAGTCCCTTAAGGCAGAGGTCCTGTGAAGCATCCAACGGCGAAGATCTAAGAGGCTAATATCAAAGGGTAACATGGGATTTGTAGTTTAGGCAGGGCAGCTTTAATTGTATAGCACATTTCATCCTCTGGGGCAATTCAAAGTGCTGCAGAGTAATAAAAAATACGATAAAGGCAAAATATTTACAGTCAAAAAGGGCAAAAGTACCGACAAGAGATACAAAATATCAAATAATTAAAAAGTGAACTAGTGCAATTCGAGTCAAGTGAAATAGAAAGAAGAGAACACAACAAATACACTTTTAGATGTGAGAGAACGAATATGTTTTTCTTGCATTTTCATTCCCCCTGTCCTTCATGATTCTACGGTCTAAGACAGGCGAGAAACTCCTCTTGCTCAGAAACCTCACCCTCCACACATGGAGGAGAATCAGACAGATAGAAACCTCACCCTCCTCTCTTACAGAGGAGGAGTGGTTTAATATATGTAAAACACAGGTACACACGTCAAGTTCGGGTCAATGGAGAGAATTTGTATGGAAAAATTTGATCAGGTTTTTTATCACCCCAAAGATAAAACAGAGACAGATTGGCAACACAGATCATGGTCACTGCTGGAGGAAATGTAACAACACCATGGCCGACCACTTTCATACTTTTTGGGACTGTGCTGTAATTCAACCATACTGGCTGGGAGTAGTAGCTGAGATAAACACAATAATGGGCTTAAGGCTTAACCACGATTTTAGTACAATTTACTTATGCAATATACCACACAAGCTCAATTCACATGATAGATACCTTCTCCACATACTGCTCGCAGCCAGTAAAAAAGCTATAACGAGGAAGTGGTTGAATGTAGAACCTCCAACGAGATCAGAGTGGATAGGGCTGGTAAAGGAAATTTACAAAATGGAAAGTCTGACCTTTTCTTTGAGATTATGCATGGACAAATTTGTCAACCACTGGATGAGATGGTCTCTGTATCTGGGTAGTTCAAAGGACCTCTGTGAGGGGTAACCTACAGGTGATCCAATCACTCTGTATACTGTGTTTTTGGTTTTGTTTTGTTTTATTTTTCCTCTCCCATTCTCTCCATGTGATAATCCCCATGGGATGTGATTATTGTCTCATATGCAACCCACAACAACTCTGTAAACTAGATGTGAAGAAGATGGAGGTGCTCCTTCAAGACCTGTTATTATTTTATTTTATTTGAATTTGTAACAGTTCCTTCCACTGATGTCTGTCTTTGTTATGTGCACTGTACCTGTATGTCTGTTCTTTTGCACTTGCAAATGGAAAAACTGAATAAAAACAAAGTATAAAAAAAAAAGAAACCTCACCCTCCACACATGGAGGAGAATGAGACAGGTAGAAACCTCACCCTCCACACATGGAGGAGAATCAGACAGGGTAAAGCCCTATAGCGTTCACTCATGCTAGTAAGCATTACCCGGACAAGACTTGCCCGTGTCAGCTCTGTTGGGGATCCTGAACAGAACTACCGTAGTTAAAAATGAAGCTACATTAAGCTGAAAAGATGATTTTTTTTTAGCCATTACAGGGTAGGCAGTGTGAAATAATAACGTTTTTTTTCGCTTTGACTTCAAAGTGGTCAGAGGCAGGTCAGAGGTCAGAGGTCAGAGGCAGGGCTCGTCTACTATCATCTGGGAGGTTATTCCAGGTCTGTGTTGCATGATAAGAAAGCGCTGCTTGGCCGTGTTTTGTTATTACTCTTTGGGACAGCTAGCAGGCTGGCCAGATGTCCAAAGGGTCTTAGCCTTCATTCACACCATAACGCCAAAGCCACGCTGAAGTCACACAGTTTCATTTCTGCGTCCTTGTTAACAGGCGAGAGCGTTCACACCAGCCGCACGCCACGCCACGCCACGCCACGCCACGCGGCGCTGAGGAAGAGAGAGTGCTTCTTGTGTGACTGGTTTAGCAGGACACTCAGCTTCTGTTCAGCGCAGCTTTCAGCTCTGCTTCTGCATAGCGCCCGGTGTGGACCAAGGCTTAGAAGGAACTTCATATGCCACAAACACGTCAGAGATGGGGCCCAGAGCCTCAGGGTGCTTTCGATTGATAGCTATCAGTTGGTTTTTAACATTAGCGTGGAGGAACTTCTACTTCAAAGTTGTGCTCGCCTCTTGTGGGTTGGTGGTGCGGCCCGTAACTGGCAGGGAGAATTGTTGTTACTGTGAGGCGCTGCGCGCAGCACTCCTGCCAGCCTGCGTTAGGTGAATGAATAGGAAAGCACACTGTCGCTTGAGGATGATCTACATTGTCAGGCTGTTGCTACAATGTGTTGTTATTGCTCTCGGGCCAAACTACTTTGCTGGAGTTCTGACACACCATGGAACACCGTGTTAAGGTCTCTGTGTGTGTGTGTGTGTGTGTGTGTGTGTGTGTGTGTGTGTGTGTGTGTGTGCGCGTGTGGTGTGTGTGCGTGTGGTGTGTGTGTGTGTGTGTGTGGTGTGTGTGTGTGTGTGTGGTGTGTGTGCGTGTGGTGTGTGTGTGTGTGTGTGTGTGCGTGCGTGTGGTGTCGTTCCTGGACCAACATTTGCTCCTAGTACGGGCCAGGAAAACCCCGCCCCAAACTCATTTGATTGGTCGCCGCGATTGCTTCTTCCTGATAACATGTGGCAAGTTAAAAAAGATGTGGTTAAGATTAGAGTTTTCTGATCTAACGACGACCAGACCCAAACCTCAACCTTAACCACATTGTTGTACTTCCCTAAACCTAATGTCTAACCCTAATGTTTTATAAAGATGGGTGTGGTTCGCCCGGGAGTCGAACCCCAGTTCTCAGATTGGAAGGCGCGCACCTTATCCATTTAGCCATAGGACCGAGCTCACCGACAGCTGCACTTTTTTACACACCCTAACCCTAATCTTAACCACATTTTTTCCCTCGCCGCACGTTTTAAGGAAGAAGCAATTGCGGTGACCAATCAAATGAGTTCGGGGGCGTGGTTTTCCCGGGCCGTACTAGGAACAAATGTTGATCCAGGAGCGACACCAACACGGTGATATCAGGAGGTGGGTGGTGGTGGGTGTAACGAGAGGAAAGACAGGGTGCGCTTCGTGGTCTTGAGATAGTATGGGATGGCGATATGGATCATTGTGAAAATGTTTTTACTGAACAGCGTGAGGTATTCAGTGATTATAAACGCATAGGGTTATAACGCATAGGGTTACGGAGGTTTTTTCAGGTAACAACTTGACTCGTCGTGTAGGATCACAAATGGGGTTAAAACTCATAGCCAATTCAAATTCGCCAAATTACATTATTATTAAATGAAGGCACTTCATTTCTAAAAGGAGGGCGCTGCAATCAGATACATCGTAGACTCCATACATAATAGATGTTAACACTTAACACATAATTACTCTCACTCACTCTGCAAACTGCGTTACATAAATAATCAGTGAAAAGTGACGGTGTCTCGTTGTGTGCGGGTGGAGGTGTTCGGTGTTCAGAAGGCGGATGGAGGCGGGACCATGAAATTAGCAAGTAACTGGTCATTAATCTAATTCTCAAGAGAGGGTATAAAGCATATTTTTGTTTCTCTTGAGTGTCTCTTTACATCATATTTCTTCATTTGATGATTATTTATAATAATAACAGAAATATGACTTCATTGCCTCCAATATGAGTAAGCAACTTGCGATTCAGTTTGCTTCCAAACTTAGGCTATATGATTTGCAGCTAGGTGTGACCTTTGTTTTAGGCATTGTGAAGCACCGAAGGGAAGCCGATTTACTGTAAATGCCACGGCAATATGGGGGGAAATATTTACTGTAAAAAAAAAAAAAAAAAAAAACATTCTCAGATACAGTAAACTTCACAGGTTTGAATTGCTAAAATGTCAATATATTATGATTCTGTTTCGAATGGGTTTACAAGAAAGCACTCTCATACATCATTCCCATTTCACTCTGCAGTAAAGGCATAGCACATTTATGTGTGTGAGATGAAAATATGTGCTGTGTCATGGTGTGATATGTGGCATCAAATTGATCGCAGTTAATGTATTTTGTATACTTTTGATTTTCTTTTATTTATTACTAATTACTTAGTCTCGCTGGCCAGCCTCCCCTGCCTTCCGTGAGAGGAGTCTGGCTGCACGGAAACAAGCTACTGGGATAAGCCCTCCCCTGCTCTACAGCTGCTCTCCCATTGGAGCGACTGTTTCAGTCGCTGCCGGATGTCCGCTCACCGCTTATTACAAGCTCTGTCATTGGCTCCGACGATGTCAATCAGAGCGGCTTCCGCTCCCTCCTCCGTGTGTCGCTGTAAATAGTGCCCTGCCGCCTCAGTGAAAACAACAACGCTAACTAGCTAGCAAGCTAACGGCAGAAACCTACACGCTAGCTCGTTGCTACACGCTGAAAATAGCAAGTTGGATTGTTTGAAACTATTTTCCAAGGGCACTGCCGCTAAGCGCCGCCCATCGCAATCCCACTATGGAGACCTGCGGCGCCAGACTCCTCTCACGGAAGGGAGACGAGGCTGGCCAGCGAGACTACTAATTACTGTACTCTCATATATAGAGTGCCTGAGTCTCGCCATCACGAGATTGCCCCATGGCACCTGAGGGAGTGAATTCTGCATTCATTTCTCCATAGATGTTTCTTAAAATGCGTATTTAAAGAGTTTTACTTGGACAAAGCAAGCGGTTCCACTCTATTGAGACCATACATTTCACTCGGACCAGAACTTGCAGGATCCACCCGGTCAATGAGTCCAAAATAAAGGGATCCCAGTAGTTCACTTTAATTGTGAGCTTTTTCGGTCTATGAGACCTTCATCAGAGCATACATGACACAACAATGAACAGTCAGGAGACTATTGTTCATTGTGTCTGATTTTTTTGAAAATGTTTCGTCCGAGTTAAATGTTCTCTTCAAGATTCACTTTAATAGCCACAGTAAGTAATCAGATTGAAAAGGAGCAATTTGACTATGCAGTGGGGAAAAACAATCACAAATTATAAAGTGCAAAATATTAATTCCTGTGGTCTCTGGTGATCCTGAATAAAGCTGAATTGCGGTTTGTCCAAGTAAAACCCTTTTTATAAGGATTTTACAAAACGTCTATGGGGAAATTAAGCCGAATGAAATCCCTTAGGTCCCATGCCGAACCCAGAAGAGGGTGTGAATTTGGCACTCTATGTGTTGCCTACGCTGGATCTCTCCGTGTCCAAACCCCCAAATGCCTCCTGAATTAAATCAATTCTGAGCCTGGTTCTGACCCGGGTTCTAATACTATTTGTACTGTAAGAAGCTCTCTTCCATATGGAATCCTCCATTCCAGAAAATTGACACTGTTTGGCGTTTTACCTCAGGGGGCCTGTGATGAAGATATTTTTGGAAGTGGATGTCTTTGACAGGCATTTGACATTGTAAATCTCATTATGCTAAAATGATTGATTGAGGGGACATTTATATCACAGAGGGTCGGCCAGGAGGTCAGGCTGATAAAATAATTCAAAGTGAATATCATTGTTTTGACTAGATGAAGGTGATGATGCAGGCAGTTCGAGGCGTGGCAGTATTTGCTGTCAATGTCTGTTTCAGTGGACCCTCCGTGACAATACTCTTAATATAAGGACAGCTGTCGGCTGTCTGCTGCAAAATAAATATGTACCCCTTTACTCCCATAGGGGTCACTGCAATCAATGGCTCCCTGAGAACTGGCTGTCACATTAGATGTAGGGGTAAAAGCGTACTTAAATGAATGAAGTGGAGTGGCTCAGGTTGGCTCAGATAGACTCTGAACAGGATGTCATGCCCTCTGAAGGATGAGGGGGATTCAGAACAGTGATTTTCAACCTTTTTCATAGGAAGGACCCCGACTTTAGTTCATATTAGGGCAGCAAACACCTATTTGACGAGATTAATTTTTTCTTAGACCCAAATCTGGGAATGTTTATTGTTAGATATGATTTTGTCCATTCCATGATCTGTATTGTAGGAGAGATAACAGCGAAACTATGATCAACTAGGCATCTCGTGCGCTCGATTCCTAGGCTCACCCGCTATGCGGCCTTGCCTGCCCTGCAGCTCGCCGAGCTGGCCCTGCAGCTCGCATACGCAGCTCGGCCGCAGTGCGGGCTCACCTGCTCTTATGACATCACTGATGATGTCACAAACTGATGATGCCACAACCTCTCATCACTGATGACATCTCAACTGCTCTTATGACATCACTGATGATATCACAATGCCTATGACATCATCAGTGATGTCACAATGCACAATCACTGATCGATCACTTCCAGGACAAAATTGCGACAGAGAACATTGCCCACATGCTCCCTTTTTAATAGATAGTCATTATTTTGCATTCTCTAATTGCATCAACTTTTTGTAAATTAAATAATGGCGAAATGTAACAGTTCATCAATTTGCTGGGGACCCACTAGAACTCCCTTAAGGACCCCTGGTGCTCCCCGGAGCCCACGTTGAGAACCACTCCGCTTTAGAAATCTTCATCATGGGAACATGCTGTCACTATGGCTGCAACACCCCCTGCCTGGACATACTGTAATGAAAGCATGGCATACCTTGACCAAAGTAGCAAACCCCATTTAGACAAGAGGTGAGGTGAGCTCTCTCTTCTCTGACGCTGGATATCCATACATACATACAACAAGTGCAAAATACAGTAAGAACTCAAGTGAAGGCATCCTCTGGAAAACAGACGTTCCTGTTGGAGGCGCCTGCAACAGGGCACCATATGTGCTGGCTGAGAGAAAACGGAAGGCCCGAGCACAGCACAGCACCCCCTGTAGGTAAATACTCATCAGAGCAGAGTATTAGCTGCTGTGTCTCCACATTATTTCATCATTTATGGCCCTGTCTGCCAGGCACTGTCCTGCAGCTCCTGATATCCTCTGAAGAGTTTGGACCCCGGTGGGCCTGGAAACTGGCTCAAAGAATATCTTCCGCATCCCTGGAAGGAGCGCATATGTCTGGGTGTTTTGGACATGTGGCCACAGAACCTGCGGTCGCGGTTGTTCTTCGGATCCTGCGCACACTTTTTTTCTTCTTTGTTTGATCTTTTCTCTTGTTTTTGTCTATATTGTATGCTTTGATCATATATTGTTAATATTGGTTTAATTTCTGAGGTAGAGCCCTAAAATAAGCCCCATCAGGGGTTTCCTCTCTCTGCCGACATTTTCTTTTATCCACTCGTTTCCTTTCATCTGTGTTTGACTTTAATATGTGCAAATACATCAAACTAACACCGTCATTTCAATGGCATTTCTGAAGTGTGATCAAAAAAGATGCACGATGATACCCTGCTACAGTGTGTCATTTGATGTACTGATTCATGCCTGTGTGCCAACAACTTTATCCTGCTCTTCCTCTCCATCATGTTGCATTGCTCATAATGCATTGTGGCTACATTGTGTCCAGATTATGTTGAATTCCCACCACAATAGAGAGACAAAGTGGAACGTCACTTCCTGCTTCAGCACTGTACCAGAGATTTTCATCCGCCATTTATTTCCCCATAGACATTTCGTAAAATGCTTATAAAATAGTTTCACTTCGTCGAACCAAACGGTTCAGCTAACGCTATAATCGGGAGAGACCATAGAACATTTCACTCGGACCAAAACTAAAAAAAACAGAAAAAATATTTTCTTTAAACCTGCATTTTTTTTTTAACGTTTTGGTCCCAGTGAAATGTTATGCGATCTCTCCTGTTTCTAAATATATCTGTACTGTATTTGAACCAGTAAAACTATTTTTATATGCATTTTACGAAGTGTCTATGGGAAAATAAATGGCGGATGAAAATCTCTGGTACAGCGCTGAAGCAGGAAGTAGGCGGTCACTTTGCCTCTCTATGCATGAAGACATCAGCCTCCATATCTGCTGTGGAAATCTGGTAGCGATGTGAGCAAACTCAGATTGCTGTGCAGCCAGCCCTGTCATGCACTGTGTCAGACATGATTGGCTGATAACAATCACACTGAAAGGGGGGAAAAAACCATAGTCACAGTTCAGAATGGTGCAAGCCCCAATATTTTGTGTGTTTGCATGTTGTGAAGCATACCATGGATATGTTGGAATATATTGTTTATTGGAATTTATTGGAATATTTAAATAATATTGAATGTGAATATTTGTGAATATTTAATTTAGTGAATATTTAAATGTATTGGAATATATTGTTATATTATATGTGGATATGTTGTGAAGCAGACCATGTGGTTCATGTAACTCCCATCAAAATTCAATTAAGACGCAATTTCATAGTCTCATACATAGCCCATTGAATTGTTCAATGAACTTCAATACGCACGCCTCACACGCAATGACTTTTTCATGCCCCGATGAGGATTTAATAACAGTAATTCAATAACAGACTGGTTTAGTCCGCTCTCTTCAAGGTGCTGTAGTTGGAGACGGAGTATGAAATAAAACTATCTGCATACTGTAGATACGATTAGTATAACCCACTCACGTGACCATTTCAGTTCAACAAGACAGGATATTGTTGTTCATATGGTTGCTGCGTTAGTGTTGTGCGGGTGCCCTTTACAGTGTGACCGCTGTAATTATGCTTTGGTCAAACAACACCCAATTACTATTCTGTCCTGACATAGCTTGGAGTCGAGGGCCCCATAACTTACAAAGAGAAACCACGCAGATGCTATTCCATGTGGTGCAGAGCGGGCCAAACAGCCTCTGTGAGATACTAACCTGTGATAACTCAAACCATCTGCAGCCTGGAGCGTCGCCATTAAAGTCACAGTGAAATGAAAAATGGATTTTTCACCTTGATGGCTAATTTATACATCATAAAAGTACGCATGTATAACAAATAATGCTAATGCTAAAATACGTTGAATTACTGACACCAGCGGAATACTGTTTCCTTGTGACTTTACAGATAAAGCCTAAGACCTTCACATTTACATGCAGACAAATATCTGCTTATCACCATGGCTGATTTGATGAATCAAGCTCCGTTAGTTTTCCCTATTGCAATGTCAATGTGATTATTCCTGGCATGTAACTGTAGGAACCAAAACAGCATTTATGTTTTTTGTTTAAAGAATACTAATTCTAATTTCAACACTTCCCATATTTATTTTAGAGTTCTACTTCAGTGATTTGGTTTGGAAGCTTAGCCACTGATTGGCAGCTTAGCCACTGATTGACAGCTTGGCCACACCCATTAGCTTAGCCACTATACAGTAGTAACAATCGTCCCCTTCCCATATACAGTAGGCTATGAGCAATCAGTCATTTCCCTCCTGTCAAACTACAATCATATTATTAAAATCATATCATATTAGACATTATATTTGATCATTTATAGAAAGATAGATAGATAGATAGATAGATAGATAGATAGATAGATAGATAGATAGAATCACCCACACAGTACTACTCATCCAAACGATCAGTACTTAACATTGTAATACTGCCATATCAGCAAGTGTCTGATTTTTTAGCCTATATCCAAATTATTTTAGCACTGGTTGAGTGGCTGGAAACCGGAGGAGACTATATTGGATGTTCACCAAGATCGACCAAACGGTGCTGCTTAAGCATGAGAATAACATTAATTTTAAGCTGACATTCTCTTGTGTGTCTCACTGTATCTTATTAGTTGATGTGTGTGTTTCGTATCCAGCTGTGTGTCATCACTTTTGGTGTGTGTTATCAAACAGCAACATGATCGTGGCATCGGTGCTTTTGATGAAAAGTTGTGGCTGGTGTCAGTGAATTCTGTCGACTAAATAATGCAATAACATCTCCTGTGTGCACTTCTGGGAACTGGTATAATTTTGAATTGAAAATGAAAAAGATATCAGAAGGGGGACTCGGTAATGACAGTAGGGTTCAGCTGTATGTCAAATGCATTATAACAAGACACAAAGTGTAATAACGTGTGACTTCACTGTGCAATCTTTAGCTATGGATACAGCAGGTGACTATTATTATGTAGAAGAGACCGTCTGGCTTGAGAGACTAACAGGAAGTGTAAACACAATCGGAGGTTCCGATTGTATTTACACTTCCTGTGACTCACAAACCTAGTCTCATAATGTGAGTCAAACTAGGTTTGACCAGGTGAGTCAGACTAGTTTGAGCAGGTAAAACAGCCGGCGTTTTGAACAGGAAGTCGTGAGACAATGGATCCAGTGGGCGGGGCTACATAAGGTGAATGGGCGGGGCAGTTTTGTGAACCAATTCAGCGTTAGCTTCATACATAAAATGTCACTCGCAAAGTTTAACTGAAAGTTGGCACTCCTGCCAGGATACAACAAACCTCAATCTCAATACACGCTCTTCCATGGTGCTAGACGGCTAAAGTCAAGCTGAAACAGCTTTTCGGGGGTATCTAACTTCCTTATCTTGATGTATTGCAGACTTAAACGGGACAGACACATGTACTGTAAATGTTTATATATCTATTGATAGACAGGCCAACATAACATTGTGAGAAATTAGATTTGACCGTTGAAAAGTGGTCGTGTCTGCGATGAGAAGGACTGAGTGCGAGATGTGTGCCCTGCAGTGCCTCCGAGCAGAAATGTGAAACGTACCGGTCACGTTCCAATCACAGTTACAGTGCCTGGCTGGCTTCACTGCACACAGCCCCAGAGCAGGGAACCAAGGAAAACAAAGCCAAGCCAGGGACATCATGAATAGCGATTTCTTCTTAAATGCGTGTTATAACGAGCCAATTAGGCTACAGAGTCCTTTGCTTAGACTAAGATTGACTCATGCCTTCAGTTTAATCTCAGCGAGCACACATGGTGCCTTGTTGCAGGCGCCTCCAACACCACTTATTGACTTGTTCCCCTTCTTTGCATGTTGGTTCTTAGCCAAGATCATATTTCTAGCGGGCTGAAAATCACATATAGCTCCTTTAACTTCAGTGCTGTTTGATACGCAGTCATACTGTACATCAGCCATCTTTTTCATGATGTCATACACGTAGCAGCAAGAGCTTTGATAGCTCTACTTTTGTGGCCCACAACAGCCCACAAATTGTGGGGACAGACAGACAGACACACACACACACACACACACACACACACACACACACACACACACACACACACACACACACAGAAAGACAGACAGACAGACACACAGACATACAGAGACAGACCTACATACAGACACACACACACACACACAGAAAGACAGACAGACACACAGACATACAGAGACAGACCTACAGACAGACAGACAGAAACACAGACAGACAGACAGACACACAGACAGACAGACCTACAGACAGACACAGACAGAAAAACCACGTTCTAGACGGCTTGGCCTTTGGCCATGCCATAAAGACATGAATTCATTAGAGACTCATATTTGCCAAAGTAATGGACAGACTCATTTCCACAATAAATGTTATATTAATGATTGAAAGGCTACTGAAAATATCCATCAGTTAGTTAACATTGTCAGGAGACTTCTTTGATGAAAATGCAGATTTTCTCATGGTTCTGTCTGTTCCTCCATGTGATATTTATAAGCACAAACCTTCTCTCTATGCCTAACTGCTGCATTGTTTTCTAAAAAGCACGTTTTTCTTTCGGTCTTACTTGATCTCTAATACTTATAGGGAAACAATAATGTCAAACACCCAAAAACAACATTTCATTTAGCATGACAGAAGAAATACAGGTTACTCTTACAGGGGTTTTGTCCTGCATGTGTGCAAGATGCTATACACTGGCTTCAGATAGCGATCCTAGGTGTCATCTTTGCCACACGAGTTGCTTGTGGGAACACCCAAAGAGTATCTGACCGCAGAGATAAACGCTGCACATAGATCAGAGAAACATTATGCTAAATAATTTGCTCCGTTTCTCATAGCATCACTGTGGCGATTTCTCATTTGCCGACACCTCTACAAACCGGCTGCTGCTGCTGCAGTGTGGTATATATATTTCTAATTTCAAACCACTAAAAAGAAGAGTTTATGACTGCAGGCTACTCTTTGCTCAAAACGAAAAGGGTCATCTGATAGATTTCTGCAGCGCATGACCCAGAATACTGTTGGTGTTAGTCACAACTCATTTGCCATCAATTTGAACCCATATAATCACAACGACAAGGCTTCATTCCTGAGGTGATTTTGAAAATGCTAATATCGGCATGTGCAGAAAAGCACATGGGGGACATTTTGAAAGTTGGGGCATTTCAGTTTGTACATTAAGAATAGCAAGTCCGTTGACTTTCCTAGTGTTTTGAATGTACAGTGGTTTTTAGAAGTGCAGACTCAGCCATGTTGGATTGTGGAGGTCACTCTTCAACCACAATTACTGTAACTGCACATCTCGCTTAAGGAATCTCTCCATTTGAACTGTGGGTCTAATGGAGAGCGCTGTGACCGGAATAGCAACTCTGTGTGTCTCCATCTGAGCAGGCAGGAACAATCACACTTCAGAGTCTTCTGCAGTAAAAACACATCAGCTTTTGCTGTCCAAAAAAAAACAAGTTCTCAGCACTGTTGCAATAGATTAGGTCTTCTCTGTATTTATTTATTTACTGATGTAGAGGATTTGATGTTACTATCATAAGCGTCGTTAAGCTATGATGATTAGCTGCACTGATTAAATCTGACTGGCATGCTGGACGAAAAAAGATGGGTTGGCTGAGAGCAGGAACATATAGTGCGCTACAGTATATTCACTTAGGTGCCAGAAGGCAAAAAAATATTCCCAAAACTTAAGAATGCTGTGGCCCACTTTGAAATCTGAACATCTTCCGGGGCCCAACCAACCCTTTAATCACAACTCTGATCAACACATGAGGCTAAGATGATGTATTTCCCATATAGGTTTTTTATATTATATATTTTTTAATTTCATTAACGGAGCATGTGAATTTAGGCATAAGGGAAATTAATAATCCATCCATCAAATCGAGTGTTGGCAGACCACTCGCGGTCCACCTGCAGTACCTCCACGGCCCACAGTTTGGGAATCACTGACCTATATGTTCACATGCAGCACCCATTATGCCCACACACACCCACAGCACACTTACACCCTAACACTGCACTCCATACGAGTGTATGACTAGCCAATTATGTACCTAACCTGTTGTGCCATCATGTGACAAATGATGGCTTATTTATTTAATAGCTAGATTTGTCATTTTACGAAGTACTTTCCATTTATACTCTTGTTGTTTGCTGACGTGGTTTTCTTGTTCCTGTAGGTAATTTGCCAAACGCAGACAAAGTGATGTCAAACAGATGTTTCCAGTACAGCAACAATGAAGTAAACAAGGGCGAATTCAGCCCCAGACCACGTGCGGTGTGTGAATTCAGCCCCAGACCACGTGCGGTGTGTGAATTCAGCCTCAGACCACGTGCTGTGTGTGAATTCAGCCCCAGACCACGTGCGGTGTGTGAATTCAGCCCCAGACCACGTGCGGTGTGTGAATTCAGCCCCAGACCACGTGCTGTGTGTGAATTCAGCCCCAGACCACGTGCTGTGTGTGAATTCAGCCCCAGACCACGTGCGGTGTGCGGCAACCGCGGGGGCAGGCAGGCAGGCATCCCTGGGTTGTGGCTAGATGGGGTACAGCCACGGATGGAGTGACGCGAAATCGTGGCAATTGTTATTCCATGTCATTTGTGTTACTTCTTGTATAGAGACACTGCATGAAATAGGCCACGCCCATCACGGGGGGAAAGCTCTCCGTTCAGGTCCATACACCAGCGTCATTTTCCTTGAATTAAACATAGCTAAAAGCTGTTGTGTGGTGGGCTGCGCACACAACAGATGTAAAAGAATTGTCAATTTAAAAAAAATTGTACTCCTGAGCAAAACAAGGAAGCCATTGAGAATTGGTGATAAGAAAATTTTTGATCTAGCTGTCAAGGAAGTATGTTGGAGTGTTCACCTTCCGTATATATGATCTTTGTGTGCAACACGTGACGCCAAGATTGGGGGGGGAGTTTTTGTTTCCCCCCGTTTTGGGCGTGGTTTCTGAATGATGACGCGCTCCGCAGTGTCTCTATACAGTGAGGTGCAGGAGTAACCAGCACATAATAACAGATTATTTCAACAGCCCTGAAGAAGGAGGAGGAGCGCACAGTGCACATCAGCTCAGTGTCTCAGGTGCAGGACAAATAAACCATCACTTGAAAAATAAAGTCATATCCGCACACCGGATTTGCTCTCGGTCCGTTTATTGACGTTTCGATCTACCAAGCATCTTCATCTGAATCATTCTGATGAAGATCCTGCCTTAGTTTTAGCGTACCTCTCCTCGTTTAGTCCAACATGTCTCTAACTCTCCCTCCTCCCATCCATGAACCCAGAGCAGCAGACGTGAAGCCAACTTAATCCAAAAAGGTTCATAGTGTCTATAATTTACTTAGATCGTTAGGTTTTCTTCTATATCAGACACAGGTTTTTGTTCCTACCTGACATGTTTCGACGGCAAAACTTCCGTCTTCATCAGAGGTGTCACTACACATCAGCTGTTTAAGACACGTCACGCACCATCTAGTGACACCTCTGATGAAGACACGTCACGCACCATCTAGTGACACCTCTGATGAAGACGGAAGTTTTGCCATCGAAAACATGTCAGATAGGAACAAAAACCTGTGTCTGATATAGAAGAAAACCTAACGATCTAAGTGAAGCCAACTTGCTTAAAGGCTTTGTATATAAAAGGCGTTTATGTAGAAAGGCAGCTCAACAAATTCCCAGGAGCACCCGATCACTGTTAATCCAGTTAGGTTGGAAGTAATGTTTTATTATTAGTCCTATCCATTTAAGTAATGGGATTCCTCTCGCTATATGCAACCGAGCACTATAGAGAGAACCTGCTCAATCCAGGTTGGGCATTGAACAGGTTCACAACCTAAGACACTTAAGGGAATGAACAGGGACACCCCCATACACTGCTGAGATTCTACTTAGCGCGCTGTAATGAAAACAATTTTCGATGACAATGGCGCCAAAGTGCAAATTTTAATTATGTTTCATTGGATTTTTGAAGCGTAGGCGACGGAGAAGAATGCGTTTGCCGATAAGGGGTGGATTTACAGAGCATGTACAGTGACAGCCCAGAGTGACATTTTTTTTTTGCTCTTAAATTGTGAACGCAATCTATAATGGCTTAGGGTCCAATTCATTGGAGACACTGTGGAAATCAAGTAATCGCACCGACACGCCCACACGAGTGCTGATGGCAATCAGCCAGTGGTGTATAAAGTACTCGAAAGCCATACTTAAGTAAAAGTACAGATATCTTCCCAGAAAAAGACTTTGGTAAAAGTCAGTTACTTATTAGAATATTACTTGAGTAAAAGTCTTTTAAAGTAGCTGATATTTTCTGTACTTAAGTATCAAAAGTACTTTTCTGATATTAAATGTACTTAAGTATTGAAAGTAAAAGTACAAGTAAATGCTGTTAAAAAAAATCAAGCTAATGACATGCCTGGGCACTGATTTTCCAAACCTGATTGCTTGCAGGCTACGCAATTTCTTCTGATTTTACTTTGTAACTAAGATGCTTGCGGGGAATGTAGTGGAGTAAAAGTATCCATTTTATTTGGGGGAATGTAGTGGAGTAAAAATGAAACTTGACAGAAATATAAATACTCAAGTAAAGTACAGATACTCAGAAAAAAATACTTAAGTACTGTACTTAAGTATTAATACTTTGTTACATCACACCACTGGAATCAGCCACGAGACAACGCCCTGGACCCCACTTTTAAAATGCATCTTCCTGACAAAACAACACCGCACGCTGACAGACAGACGGCTGTGATCTCGCCTCAGCAGGTGTCAGTGAACGAGCCGGATGCAATATAGCTGAAATGTTGACAGCATAACAGCAGCAGATAGCAGCGGCGGCGCGTCGGCTCTTCTGAGTGACAGGCGCAATCTCCTCCTGGATCACATCAAGTACATCGGTAATTGTATAACTCGCCCGACGTATAATGATGAATAATTTCAGGCTCCGGCAACCGCCGCAAACGAACAACGATCTTCTCCTTTTGGAAAGAACAGTGCGTGCGCGCTGGCCGGGGATGGAGATGTTGGAGATGCCTTTTTTTTTGCGACTGGCTGTATTCACAGCTGCCATACTGATTGGAAAGTGTGAGCAGCAGCAGGAGCAGCATCATCTCCTTTTCCCTCACATCAGGGATCAATAAACTATTCTTGATTCTGAAACGTCCATTAAACACCGGCACGCTTTTCACAAGATCTTCGCAATTTCAGCCATAATTGCGAGTGGCAAGTGGCGATGATCTTTGAGAACTGGACACGCACGATAATAAGCCTCATTTGTACCTTAAAAAAAGAGAAGAGGCACTTAACGAGCATGAGCGGCGATAGCTTCCCTGTGTCGCTATTTCCTTTGCAGTGCAATTACCTTAAGTGTGCTTTCAACCCCACTGCAGGTTGCTTTGCCAATCACTTTTTTTTCTCTCCGCAGTCCTTTTGTGAATTCACCCGCAAGTATTTTCTTAATGAGTGGGCAGTGGGCACATACTGTACTCTAATGTAGGCTATTAAGGTTTGCATGGCAGCTCGGTACGAATCCAGTGCTTTCTATCAGATATCTTTTTGAACACTTTCAAACGGAATGAAGGAATCTTACTGGACTGGCCTTTTAAAGGGATACTCCACTTTTTCGGGAGTTTAGCTCATTTGCCACATCCCCCCCCCCCACATAACCAAGATACACCATCATGCCTTACCGGCACTGTCCGCTCAGTTTACAGTGAGCTACAGTTGTGAAGTTAGTTAGTATCGCCATAGAATGGAGGCTAATGGTACAGCTGTTAGAAATCTGCCAAAACACACATCTCATGTTGTTTTGGCAGATTGTGCAATACATGTTGTGCTTTGGATACTCGCCACACCATGAAATATGAATCCAAAATGCACACAATCTGTCTTTTTGGAAGGAGAAGAGGTAGCCGGCACTACTTTCCAAACATGGCCGCCGACGTCTTTTCCTTCCAAAAAGACCTTTAAAGTGCGTTTATCTGAAGGCTTTTGGAACGCTTTCAAACAGAATGAGGGAGGGGGATCTGACTGGACTGGCCCTTTAACGTCAAGGACAGAGACAGGCCGACTGTGACCACTGAGTTACACAGTGGCTGCTCACGGCAGGGTGACACCGCGGACCTCTTGTCTGGAGTGTGGCTGACGAGGAAGAGCCTGACAAGGTCACGTCCAGCAGCAGAGACATTTTTCCAAACGCCCCACAAGTGACCAACGCTCATGTCTTTGAAACCTGTCAAGTTTCCACTGTTCCCACATTCTCCCAAGACCCAGCCCCATGTACAAACTTTTTTTTTTTTTTTTCATTATTTGGATTGAACAGTGGCAGGCTGGCAACACATATACAGGTTTTCATGTCATTCTCCGCTGATGTTATATAATTCAATATGTGGCATCTTTCACACACTGTCAGGTATTAAACAGCCTATAGAGATACTGCATATAAATAGGCCACGCCCATCACGGGGGATAAGCGCTCCATTCACTCCCATACACCAGCGTCATTTTCCTTGAATTAAACGTAGCTAAAAGCTGTTGTGTGGTGGGGCTACGCAGACAACAAATGTAAAAAATCATCGCCAATTAAAGTTTTTTTGTACTCCCGAGCAAAACAAGGAAGCCATTGAGAATTGGCGAGAAGAGAAATGTGGATCTAGCTGTCAAGGAAGTAAGTTGGAGTGTTCATCTTCCGTATACTGTATATGATCTTTGTGTGCAACACGTGACATAGAAGAACGCCAGGATTGTGGGGGGGAGGAGTTTTTGTTTTCCCCCGTTTTGGGCGTGGTTTCTGAATGATGACGCGTGCCGCATTGTCTCTATGGCTTTTAATATTGTGCCTGTATGGTATTTCCTAATGGGAGTTAATTGCTTGAGGACCCTAATCATGTCGAGGCAGATCACTGCGCGAAAAGGGCCAGAATCCAGAATTATTACAATTGGATACACCTGAGATTCTCTAGAGAGTATAGAGCATTTCTGGAGCGCATATTCTGAGTTTTGTTGATATGTACCATATCTGGTCAAATATGCACTCAATATACATTGTGAAGACATTATAGTAGGATACCAGATACATCATATGTTTGTCATGTACAGGTATGTGTTCCAAATATGACCTTGTGTCATGTCTGACATTGCCCTTATCCCCAGGAATTGGCTGAATTAAATTATGTGTATTATGACCATGTATGTCTCCTTTCCAAGCAGAAAATACATAGGTTATACCAATTTCCATCTACACTCTAACCTCGTTGCTGGTGAAAATATAACACTGAATGATGCCAATACTGATGTATAGATTCACAAGAGTTCTGCATGTGCTTCTTTCTGTTTGCACGTTCTGTATGAAAGCAGCACGAAGCTTTTTGCTGCACGTTTTGAGATTTATGCAACACGCCTGCATAATGCACTCACCAGAATGGAAGCCATGCAAACACTGCTAGCTATAGAGCTAATTATCCACCATGCCTGCAGGTAGGCAGACAGACACATGCGCGCGCACGCACGCACGCACGCATGCACACAAACACACACACACATACATACATGCGCGCACGCACGCACGCAAACACACACACACACACACACACCATTGTACAGTATCCTAACACACAACACCTAGAACAGGCATATCCAAACGGGGGCCAAATGGTGGCCCCTGGATCGATTTTAAACAGCCCGCGGCTTGTCTCTCAAAACATGCTATACAGTATAATATGGCCCTTCACACAGCATTGGTTAATCAAGCAAGTTCACTTTTGCATTTTTTTC
Organism: Poromitra crassiceps; assembly: GCF_964638095.1. Lineage (NCBI taxonomy): Eukaryota > Metazoa > Chordata > Actinopteri > Beryciformes > Melamphaidae > Poromitra > Poromitra crassiceps. The sequence goes on along the minus strand of NC_139645.1, from coordinate 9,098,182 downwards.
CATTCACCTAACAATGACAGCATGCTCATTAGGGGTGGGGGAAAAAATCGATTCACCTAAGTATCGCGATTTTTAATGTCACGATTTTTTGGATCGATCTTTTATTCCAGAATCGATAATCGCAAAAAAAAAAAAAAAAAAAAAAAAAAAAAAAATTGGGTGCTTGCAGTCAGGCCACTCACTGAACAGCAGGCCAGGCGCCGCCTACTGGTTTACTAGTGGTTTTATTACTTTATTAGTTAGTCTGAAGTAATAATTACACTTCAGGGTTAAAGTGGGTGCATCTCATTGTAAAATTGGACTTCAAACGGCCCAAATCTGGCTTCAAACGGCCCAAATTTCACGCGCGTTGGCCCATATCGGCCTGGCCTGCTTGGTATCTAATGCCCGGCCTGAATTATGATCCCAGTCCGCCCCTGTTTTTAACTATATCGCCCAACCCTACTCATGATATATAATATACAGTCTCTAGTGTATGATTCAACTTTTCCCATGTTCTAATCTAGTGTAAAAAAGCAAACAAACTGAAAAAAGAAAAGAAAAAAATAAACAAAAATCGCAATAAATCGTAATATCGAATCGCAATAATCGTAGAATCGCAATACTTAAGAATCGCAATATAAATCGAATCGGCACCCAAGAATCGTGATAGTATCGAATCGGGAGATAAGTGAATCGCCACAGCCCTAATGCTCATACAGTTTGTAGACAAGCACCAAATAGGAACTACGACGGCAGAACTAATGTTTTCAGACGGTAAATAGCAAACAAATGGTTACCTAGCAACAGAAATGTCGCACTGGGTGGCAGACATGGCCACAGCAAAGAGGCATAAAGTTTACACCGACAGCTGAAACAGTTACGTTTGTCTCATTTTGCTATTATGAAAGAGTTCAATGTGAAGAGGTATTACCAGACTAACAGGCAACGCACAGCAGATACGTTCTGGCTGCGTTGCAGATCCGGTAAAACTGCTGGATTGAATCTCACCCGTGTTAATAGATGGGCGATACATGCACGGTACGGAAAAAAACTGAGTTTTCCATTAGTTTGCAATAAAAAAACAAACGAGGAAGAAATTAAACACATTTATTTCATATTCTCTCGCCTTAACTAACTTGCTCTTGGCATCCGAATCGCTAGTTTCCTAATCATCTGTCAAAACATAAACCTCGTACAACGTTGCCCTGCACATGAACTTGCATATTACATCATTAAATGTGCCATCAAGTAAAAAAAAATGCCATCAAGGAAATCATTTTAAAAAGACCGGTCCAACATCATTCCCCAGATATTAGCTGGCACAGCTGAGATCCACATCTCCCCAATAATACTGACATCTGCTCCAGCTGCAGATCAGTATAGAGCTATGGAACGTGGTGGTGTAACAGTGACTTTTACTGTACCTATTGGGTTTGGGTGGATTTAAGGACATGGACACCAGTTTTTCATGGATTTAGAGTGTTTTTCAATTGTCTGTCTGTGTCTTAAGTAAGAGATTCCAAAGCCCTGCATTCAGCCTGCAGGGGCTTCTGTAAAGCTCATTAAATCTGTGTTAAATCCTAACACCTGTCATCAAAATGCTAATTTGTCAAACAAGGCAAGTGCGTGCGGGTGGGGGGTGTTTGGTATATGGCTTAATAAATATCTCAGATGAGCCGTGTGTGAATGCAACTCCCATCCACCACAGAGAATCCACTTGCAGTTGCAAATGGGGAATACTGGTGTGAATTCTGATGCGCTTCTTCGAATCAGTTCTAATCTGCACTAAATGTCCCCGGTAACCTCCAGCAGTCCTCTGACTCAATCTTCACTCATGCATTAAAGGGGGATCCAGTAACTGTGCAACTGTGCCCCAATTAGAGCCATTATAAGATTAGAGGCACATTAGAATGCGTCTGTAATCACACAAGTCACGACGAGACAGTAGGCGACCGGAGGAAAGAACACAGCATGTGAATGAATGGCAATGAATCTGTGGTGCGGAGAGAGACACACACCAAACTATCTTGTCCACAGTTGTAAAATATCGGTTGGTGTGTTATATATATATATATATATATATATATATATGATATATTCTACCTGCCACGGTTTGCAGCTGGCGGGATGTCATTTCACTAATAGCGCGTGTTACAATTTCTGTGCACGTGTGTGAGGAGAGCTGTACAATACAATACAATGCAATGCAATGCAATACAATGCAATACAATCAGTGTTGGGCAAAGTTACTTTCAAAATGTAATATACTACATATTACTAGTTACTTTCATTTGAAAGTAATAAGTTACTTTACACTATTACTTTCTGTGTAGAGTAACTCGTTACTTATTACACTACTTTTGCATTATTTTGACCAAAACAACAGCAGCAGCAGAATGACATCGCCGCCCCGGAACCATCCCGAAAAATTATTTCAACCGCCTTGAAGTCGGTGTAAACAATCCAAAATTCTAAATGTTATTATTTTCCTTTGTTATTGTCATCTATAGTGGTTATTTGCATAAAAACACACAGTTTGATTAGGAAATTGTTGTTATCTTTTTTAAATATGTGCTTTGATTTAATCAAATGTAACTCAATTTGTAACTTGAGTTACTTGACAAAGTAACTGGTATAATATTACTGAAATCCTATAAGTAATAAGTTATATTACGGAGTTACTGCTAAAAGTAATATATTACATGTAATGTGTTACTTTTGTAATGAGTTACCCCCAACACTGAATACAATACAATACAATACAGTACTGTTCCTCCACTTTCTTTCCTCATCTGATTGTGACTGTGTATGTTGTTATGCATCTGTGTCACCTTGGCTATTTTGTAAACAGATGTGTGTGGCTAATGGCTTATGTGTGTGTGTTTGTCATGACGATGACCCATCACATGGAGGCCAGTATTGCTTCCTGCACTACACCTCTTCTCCCTCTCTGTTTTTAGCAGAGCGCTCCTGGGGAAACAGTGCTTTGCAGCCAAATTGACATTCACTGGGAGTATGCCCCGCGCGCCTGCTGTCATTTTGTCAACAACGTCACTGTGTGGAGCTCAGCCAAGCAGGACATCTGACAGACAGGCAAATGGGAGAGGTGGACTACAGCAACATAACACCCTCTCACTGCCCTCTCCTCTCCTCTCCTCTCCGTGCCCAGCGCTGAGGTTCAACACACATACACACATACAGGCAGGCAGGCATGAAGCAAGGCCATCTGTAACCTGGACTGCCTCTTCCCTTACAGAAAAAAACACATGAGGTTCACATGTGTCCACATGTGAACCTCATGTGGACACATGTTAAATGTCACATGTGAAACCCATGGGAAGCGTGTGGCTTTGGAACATTTTCACATGTGGAAAACATGTTATCACAGGTTATAACAATGTGATAATATGTTTTGCCACATGTTGAATAGCAACATGTTTTCCACATGTGGAAAACAACATTTACATGGGTTTCACATGTAATCACATAGGTTTCGCATGTAATCACATGAGAATTGACATGGGTTTCACACATTTCACATGTGAAAAACTTTCCAAAACCACACGCTTCGCATGGGCAAAGCAAGTTTCACATGTGTTCCACACGTTTTCACATGTGAAATGTAACATGTTTTCACATGTGATCACATGTGAAAACGCACATGTGCAAAATGACATGTGATCACATGTGACATGTGACATGTGATCACATTTGATCACATGTGACATGTGACATGTGATCACATGTGATCACATGTCATTTTTTGCACATGTGAGGTTCATGTGGTTTTTCTGTAAGGGTTTGCCTTCTGGCGGGGTTCAGCCATCTTGGGGCAAAATGCTCACAGACTGATCATAGAGATGCAATCAGGAAGATGGTGAATTGCATCAATAGCTTTCCATTAGCTGCAAACAGTAAACCTGAGACAGTAAAAGATGGACTGGCAAACGAGAGTACATTCCTCTTTATCTTGGAAGCTTCCCCCTGAAGTCAAACATGATGACACTGGCCAAATACTGTGTGCTGTGGGATCTTTAGGCTTTTCTCATGCCAGACTCGTAGCACTGCTTGTTTGGCTGTGGTTGGCGACGTGCCAACCAATGAAAAGGGCTGGCTTAGCTTTTATTTTATTTTTTTCTGTGTTTCTTCTGTGTTTTATTTTCTTGTTGCTTATTTAGTAGCTTACTTTTGTTTTATAATGTTATCCTTGTAGGGGAGGTCCATTGTATAAGTCCATGGCTTCTTCACCTCTCCTGTCACATACTGTAATTTTTTTATTATCATCTGCCGCAGAGATGCTCACCAGTCATTTTTTGCAACTCCAAGTCAAGTCTCAAGTCTTTGGTCACAACTCCAAGTCAAGTCTCAAGTCTTTGAAGGGCCAAGTCCAAGTCAAGTCTCAAGTCTTTGAAGGGCCAAGTCCAAGTCAAGTCTCAACTCCCTGTGGATGAGCGTTCCATCATCAGCTGCATGCCATCCGGTTTGCTTAGAACACTGCAGCTAAAACTAAGGAATTCAAAGCATGTACTGTATTATCCTCACTCCTTATCTATTAGAATACAGTAGCAGCAATGATTAGAGATGACATTAGTAGACATTTCCTTAATGTTAATGCACCAAAAAAACAAAAAATAAAAGAAAGAAAAAGAAAGATTGTTCACAAGTCCCAAATCTTCAAGTCCAAGTCAAGTCTCAAGTATTTGAGGACGAGTCTCAAGTCCAAGTCCCCATCTCTGTCATCTGGTGTTGATGTAGTTTTGTATAGTGTGCGAATAAATACATACTAAATACAAAAAATACTCTGATAGCACAAGCCCAGTGTCTCAGTGTGATCAGCTGAGGAATGGTGCAGTACATGTGCTAATTCCCTAGCCTAATTGTTAGCATCAGCTGCTAAAAGGGCAAGAGGCCTGTGTGGAGATATAGCTCAGATGTAAATGTGCAGTCGCAGTCATAAATCATGTCAATTGTGGATACGTTTGACCGAAGCCGAATGTGCGCAAATTCAATCTCCCTCGCTTCACATTTCCTCGGGATACCGTTTTATTTTCGCGTGGTATAAGCATTAGTCTCAATCGTGCCGTCCTATACCCGAGGTCTGTCGGCATAAAAAACCTCAATCAAATATAAAACGCAAACATTTTACGAGACAGACTCCCCGCCGTACCCCGGATGGCTCCTCCATTTTTAAATGCACTGTGTCACTGCCCTTCTCTCCATACACACAGGAGGACGCTACACTATCAGTCAGGTGTCGTGGCAGAACAGTGGCAAAACAGGGCGATAGCGGGACTCAAATGGAACCAGCACTTGTCAGCCACGATGGATCCTGACACCAGAATATGCTCAGAAAAAATGATTAGATAAAAATAACAGAATCCGCGCGGGGCATCTTGGAGGAGGTGTGCTGCTGCTGGCTGATAAAGGAGTCAGATTTATGTAGCCTTCACTGAAAGAAGCCGATATTACATCTCCTGGAAACGGGTACAAGGGAGCTGGGAGCTGTGATGTAGGCTACAGTACTCAGAGGAGAGATAGCACACATAAGGAGGGGTTAATAACAGACAGGAAATGAAAAGCATCAGTTTGACAGGTCTCTATGATATCTTCGGCAATCAATTTCTGCTCCTCCGTGTAGAGGTTTTGTTTGGTTTGTCCTTGAGTATTGACACAGTGTGTATATCTTTCAGGCACATTTTTATTTTGCCATTTACCAATAGACTATTACTACAACTACTACTACTACTATTACTACTACTACTACTACTAGTACTACTATTACTACTACTACTACCGTACTTTCCGCACTATAAGGCGCACCTGAATATAAGCCGCAGCAGCTAAATTGCATGTTTGTTACATACATAAGCCGCACCGGACTATAAGCCGCAGGTGTTTTAATGTCTTATCAGCGGAGACCGTTTTGAGTCCTTACCCTCATCGTCGTAACACAGCCAGTTCGCCATCTTTTGAAGCATGATGTTAGATTACAACGAGCTAGTTGTGTGGCTTAGCCTTCCCAAATGTTGCAGTTCATTTTTTAGAATGTAATACATAGAATTGGGAACGTTACATTCAATTTCATTCAGACTGTCTTTCTGGCTCAATCGCCGCCATTTTTCCCCCGGAGCGAGGGAGGGTGAGAGGAGGGAGGGTGTTTTACAGTAGTGGCTGAGAGAGCGTAGTGGCTCAGTGCTCCAAGCAGGTCGCGAGGCACATTTTTTGCAACATCATCCAATCAGGGTCTGTCTGTCTTGCTCTCGTTCTGTCTCTCGTACCAAAATCCATAGATTTAGGAGGTCCCCTAGTGGCCGTTAGCTGTAAAAATCCATAGATAAGCCGCACCGTTATATAAGCCGCAGGGCCGAAAAATGGGGAAAAAGCCGCGGCTTATAGTCCGAAATTTACGGTACTACTACTACTACTACTACTATTACAGTAAGGCAGGTGCTTGTTAAAGGGATATGGCAAAATTTTGGGATATTATCCTATTTGCCATATTGCCGATATTAAATGTAGAATGTGGATGCTTTTATCTTCAATGTGCGTGCAGTACTAACAGCGTCCACTGCCACTTAGCTTAGCACTACAATGGCAGTCTATGGTACTTCTGCCTACTCCTGTTTAGTCGCCCAAAATACACATTCCAACAGCGGCAGAAACACTCAGATGTACATGTTGTGACTCGTGTACTCACAGTGTGTACTCACCATGCCATGGAATAATACTCCAAAGTCACGTAAAACTGTCATTTTCAAAGTAAATCCACACAGCGAGAACTAACAAAGAGTAACCGAAGTTACTTCCTCGTTTGCCATGAGGCGCATGCGCTGGGGTCCACCCGCTATGCCGACCACCCGCAATGCCGACCTTAGGTTTAGGCGTGGGGGTGGGAGAGGTTAGGTTTTGGGTTAGGGTCTGGGGAAGGTTAGGTTTAGGCATGGCATGGGAGGTTAGGTTTGGCGTGGGGGCTGGGAGAGGTTAGGTTTTGGGTTAGGGTCTGGGGAAGGTTAGGTTTAGGCATGGCATGGGGGGAGGTTAGGTTTGGCGTGGGGGCTGGGAGAGGTTAGGTTTTGGGTTAGGGGCTGGGAGAGGTTAGGTTTTGGGTTAGGGTCTGGGGGAGGTTAGGTTTAGGCATGGGGGGAGGTTAGGTTTGGCGTGGGGGCTGGGAGAGGTTAGCTCCACCGACACGCTGCACGCCGCCTCGCTCAGCTGGTTCTGCTTGTGGGCTATCGGCATTGCGGCCTGTCGGCACATAGACGCGGCACCGCATGCGCTGTGTGCAGTCATCAGTACAGCGCACGGGCCATATGGCAAACGAGGAAGTAACTTTGGTTACTCTTTGTTAGTTCGGTTACTCTTTGTTAGTTCGGTTACTCTCTGTTAGTTCGGTTACTCTCTGTTAGTTCGGTTACTCTCGGTTAGTTCAGTACATTTAATATCGGCAATATGGCAAATAGGCGAATCTCCAAAAATGTTTGGCTTATCCCTTTAAGACACCTGGCTTGTATTTAGAGGAAAGGGTGGTAAAGGGCTGACTTGTTAACTGACCAACTCACATCATACATGTTTTGTTGAATTAAAATCACAGTGGGAATTGGGAACGTACTGCTTCCTTAATGTCATGTACTGTACTTCCTGTTGAAAGCAGATATTGGGAGCAGGACATACAGTAAGGTGGGGAGTGATCGTTCAAATGTGGAAACCAATGCGTAGAGAAAGGGAAGATGGCTGTTCACAAATCTGCAATGGTTTTATTTGTTGGAATTTTCCTATTTTTCAGCCGGTAAAAGTGATTTTAACTGAAAAGAAAATCAATAAAATAAAATGCTTCTAATTCTTTTGGCATAAATAGTCAAATAGGTGCATGATAGAATGAGCAAAATACAAAAAAAGGCACACTTTGTCCAGAGTATCTCACTGAATGATGTTCCTATAATAGCCCGTGGGGAACAGCTGCTCAGGATTCCACAAAGTGAATTGGACTAACAATCACAGGCCAGAGGCACAGCAAATCTATTGTCTTCAAATGACATTGAACCAGATTGGCAAACAATGGACTTCACGCATCACATCATTTTGTGCTCTGTTCAGCCACGGTCAGTCTCTGCTTCGCTCACCCGCTTCAGAGAGCGCTGCCTTGTGGCCGGCCAAGTACAAATGAGTATTATTATTTTGGATGTTTTTAGCAGGGGGGTTCCTATCTGGAGGAAACCCCCAGGTGAACACGGGGAGAACATGCAAACTCCACACAGAAAGGCCCTTTTGATGAGCCCACCTGGGCCGTAGGCACAGAGGACATGGGAATGGGAACACACCCTCAGGTGGGAATCAAACCCAGTTATGATGTTATTATTAGACTTATGTGACAGAGACACAATTAGTAGTCTGATGTTGAAATAGTGTGGTAGACAGTAAGCTAAGTGGTTTACCTGCCTAAACTTAAAGGAACACTCTGCCCATTTTCAACCAGCTTTGTATCATTAGAACATCAGTAGTATATCAGAAAACTGTAAACTGTTTTGAAGTCTGTCATTTAATTTGACAGTTATTGAGTGTTAAAGTGTGGACCAGTGACATCACTGGTCCACACTAACTCAAATGAATAACTCATTAACTCAAATCAACTCTCAATAACTGTCAAACTAGATGACTGATGAATAGTTTGACAGTTATTAAGAGTTGATTTGAGTTAATGAGTTATTAATTTGAGTTAGTGTGGACCAGTGATGTCACTGGTCCACACTTTAACACTCAATAACTGTAAAATCAAATGACAGATTTAAAAACCGTTTACAGTTTTCTGATATACTACTGATGTTCTAATGATACAAAGCTGGTTGAAAATGGGCGGAGTGTTCCTTTAACACAACATGGTATTGTCTTTGCATTCATGTCCGCACAACACATACTCTGCGTTTTATTTACAAGCTCTGTAGTATAGTTGTGTAAATATGTGTATATTGTTTTTTCTACGTTCTGACCAACACCTACCTCTTTGTGTGTTTTTGATATAAGTCATGCTGTGTTATGCTGTCCTTGATGTAACTGCTGCTGTAATGCCAGAACTTCCCTCTGGGGATAAATAAAGTTATCTCTCTCTCTCTCTCACTCCCCCTCCCCCCCTCCCTCCCAGAGTTTGTACTTGTTTCACAAACTTGTATGAGAGTCTGTTGGACCTGGCTGACACGAGCTGTGGCCATGAACGCCTCCCTGCATGTAAACTGGTGGCAGATAAGATAAAGCAGCAGATTTTGGAGCAGCCACCTTCCATTGGGAAGAGCCTGGCGTCCCAACTGAAGGCTTCCTCCTCGTCTCCTAGTTCAGTCAAGCTCATCTTTTTCCTTTCATGTGCCTCATGTATCATCCTCCTTGCTGTCATATGTCTCATCTCCCCGTGGCACAGCTCTACAAAGTCAACAGATTGTGGAGTGTTGGCCCAGAACAACAGGTCAGAGCTTTGGCTGGTGCCAGCTCGAACCTACAGTATCTCTGGTTGGACTAGAACTTACTGAGCTATAATGCTTGCCTGGCTCGAGACCGTCGAATCCGCCCACTCCGCCGAGTTTTTGCTGCTTCTGGTCTGGCATCGTGACACGCAACAGCGACTTCCTCAGTCAAAAGAACGGCTTGTCCAATGAGAGCCGAGGGGGACTAATGATTCGATCAGCTGTTATCAAGCTCGTTGTCAAGTGCACCCAGGGGTAATAATAACAACAATGGCGGAATAGACGCCGCTATCGAGGCTGTTTTAAATCGATTAAAAGTACCACTTACTTTGAGATCCAAACAGCACTCTGCTTTGAAGGCATTTAATCAAAGGGGAGATGTTTTTTTGTGCGTTCTGACTGATTAACTAACGTTAGATTCAGGCAGATACGTTGGTCTCTCGTGATTGGTTAGGGAAAATGGGATTCCCCCTGAGGGGATTTCCCTCGTGGAAATGGCTTAGACAGGGGTCGATGTCAGACTAGAACATGGAAATGGAGTGTAACGAGACACCAGGCTAGAGCTATAGGCCTATTCCAATCCTTTCGCTTCCCACAGTTGCCCCAACTTCTCTCTTCTCAATATAATGATTCTTTCCTGGCATGTTCTCATGCATGCAAAAATGTGATTTAATGCATAGCAGTTAATTTCCTGTTTGTTTCCTCTCAGTCACCAACCTTGAGAAAGACTAACCTTGCACCCTGACAGGATACTGTATGTCTTTTTTATTTACTTTTTCTTCTGATTTCCCCCCATTTTTACTTGGCCAATTTATCCCCATGCTGCCCTATTGGCTGCCCCGCTCGCTGCTCCACCATCTGCCGATCTGGGGAGAGCCGTAGACTAGCACCAAGCTTCCTCCGACACATGCGCAGTTGCCAGCCGCTTCTTTTCACCTGGCAGCGGGGAGCTTCACCGGCAGGACGTAGCACGTGGGAGGATCACGCTATTCCACACCAGTTCCCTTCCGACCAGAGGAGGCGCTAGCGCAGCGACCGGGACACATACCCCCCATCCGGCTTCCCACCCTCAGGCACAGCCAGCCAATCGTGCCTGTAGGGACGCCCGAGCAAGCCGGAGGTAACACCTGGATACGAACCTGCGACCCTTGTGTTGGTAGGCAGGGAATCTACCGCTACACTACATGGACGCCCAGAATACTGTAAGTCTGACATTGATGCTGCTGTTTGACACAGAGGGCATGTGAGGTCTAACTCTGAGCTTCTTTTGGAGTGATGCCAGCACTGCACCAGTAATTAACCTAAATATAGACGGAATGCGTCTCTTTTCCAAATTTCATTTTAACTAATCCTCTTCCTTGCCACACTTCCCCAGTTCACTCTTTGTCCCTACTTAGCTTAATACACTTTCTTAAATGGCACTTCTTGCCCCTTTCTCAATTTACCAATTAACCAACCAAATCCCCTCTTATCTAATGGTGCCACTTTGCTCTATACAGGTTTGCTTGTTCCATGCCCAAGGCCTCCACACTTGATATCCCCCCCCCCCCATGTATAATTGCTGGTTGCGCTAGCTTTAGCATAGTCTTATTTTTGTACATTTTAAATCTCTGTTAGGTTGAATGAACGCAGATGAGAATCAGGTCTGAATTCATCTGGCAGACTTGTTGTATGGGGCCTAATGATTTGAGAATGAAAAAATACATGTCTGTGATTTGAATCAAAGGAGAATACCTGAATTGAATTCAGTCATGTGTGCTGCCATGGCTTGTTGTGCCAGGTAGAACAATCAGTAGGGCTTTTAATGTAAATGATGGGACAGTTAATGACAGTAATGAAACCAGAGCAGTCGTGACAGGCAGAGAGCGACAGTAAAGAGAACAGACGAATGCTTCGACATAATATAGTGACAGAAAGGACAGACCACTGAGCTCTTGCTTATGTGACTCAAGCATTTTGTGTGGGCCTGTGTTATTGATAATCCTCCTCTTTCCTTCATGCCAAAACCAATATCTTCACACTCTCTGATCTCTCTCATAATTGGTGAATAATGCCTCTGAGCACTTTGCTTCATTCCATAGTGAACCAATTGTGGCCATAGAGACACTGCAGACCACGCCCAACACGGGGGAAAACACAAAGGACCGACTATCGTGCCAACTTCTAGCAAAACAAACCGTGGCTAACCGGGCGAACAAAGGAACTCTCGTCAGATACAGATAGTTTTACAGATATCTAGGAGGGACTGGCTAGTGTCAAATAATGAGACGTTGTGGGCGTTTACTTCATTCATTTGAACTGTGAACGAGACGTGAGCTGATCATAACGTTTGTCTGCTGACTTTCTGCTTCCTGAAACTGCCCCCCAATCCTGGCGTTCTCTATGCCACGTGTTGCACACAAAGATCATAAATACAGAAGATGAACTCCCTAACTTACTTCATTGACAGCCAGATCCACATTTTTCTTCTCAACGGCTTCCTTGTTTTGCTCGGGAGTACAAAAAAACTTATTGGCGATTGTTTACATTTGTTGTCTGCGCAGCCTCACCACACAACAGCTTTTAGCTATGTTTAATTCAAGGAAAATGACGCTGGTGTGTGGAAGTGAATGGAGAGCTTTCCCCCATAATGGGCGTGGCCTATTTCATTAACCAACTAAAACAATCAAATGGGGGAGTGGCTAGATTGCTGGTGGCAGCAGCCTGATGATGAGAGAGGTGGGCTTGACAGAGAAGGGGAAGGGGAGTAACATTCCTCTTATACTGTAGCTTGATAGCTATCGAGGGGCAAAGTGGAACGTCACTTCCTGCTTCAGCACTGTACCAGAGATTTTCATCCGCCATTTATTTTCCCATAGACATTTCGTAAAATGCTTATAAAATAGTTTTACTTCGTCGAACCAAACAGTTCAGCTAACACTATAATCGGGAGAGACCATAGAACATTTCACTCGGACCAAAACTAAAAAAAACATTTTCTTTAAACCCGCATTTTTTTATGTTTTCGTCCCAGTGAAATGTTATGCGATCTCTCCTGTTTCTAAATATATCTGGACCGTTTGCTTTGAACCAGTAAAACTATTTTTATACGCATTTTACGAAATGTCTATGGGAAAATAAATGGCGGATGAAAATCTCTGGTACAGTGCTGAAGCAGGAAGTAGGCGGTCCCTTTGCCTCTCTATTGTCAAGGTGGGCTTGAGCGAGCACTAAACAAACTGCATCACAGGAGCTATATTCAGTCAAACAGCCCCAATAGCAGAGCAGTGCAGAGCAGCTCCCAGGCGTGTGAATGAGTCTAAGTCTTTATGAATGGATGAATTAAAGGTTGATCAAAGATGTGATGCGGGAGATATGGAAGCAGGGAGATCATTCAAGCAACAGATATAGAACAATGCTGTGATGCTGTTGTCCGCCTGTGCTTATAGGATGACTTCACCGGCTGACATTTAAACCTTGGGTAAGTGTTATAATCAATGTGGATTCCCTGAGGAATTGCATAATGTTCAAAAGAAACACTGAGGCAGAGAAAACCTAATGAAGATTTGCTCTTTAAGTTGAGTGTCAACCCCCTCAATTGTCAGGAGAGTGTTTGCAACATCCAGACCCTCAGGAGTCGCACTAAAACAGCTGATTGATGGGTGGATAAAGACAGCTAATGACCTCGCTTCTTTGACTCGGCGCACCGTCCGCCTTATATAGCCGCTACCACTTTATATAGCCGCTACCGCTTTATATAGCCGGTACTGCTTTATGTAACTGCTTTATTTAGCTGACACACACTCATCCAGACTGATGCTTAGTAACATCGTATTGTGTAAAGAGCCAGCATTATGAATATGGTGAAAGGGGGTTTCCACTGAAATTAAAGTTATTATTCTGCAAAAATGTGACATTTACTTACATTACTTTTCCCCTTTTCATGACTTTATGAACTCACGGTCAAGGAAATGCTATCCGCTATTATTATTATGTTGTATTGCCTAAAAATGAAGCATCCTTTTATTGAGGCTATTTTCAACATCTAGAATTATATGAAAATATAGTCTAGGGGTGTCCCAGTGGCTCACGTGGTAGAACGCATATACCTTTAATATAAGGCTTATGCTTGGTTCACACCACAAGCATCTCAGAAGCAGCGCTGAAGCAGCGCTTCACGGAAGCTTCCAGCAGGAGCCTTGCCTTTCACGCCAGAAGCACTCTGTTTTGCTCCACGCCTCGCTCTGTTCTGCCCGGCGCTCCCCTGTCCCAGCTCACAACTTGCATTGATTTCATGCCTGGCTGTTCCCTTGAAAAGCTGAAACTATCGCTGCAGCACGTGAAACTGGCTCCGCACTGCGTTGCTTCAGCGGAGGCTTGGCGTATGGTGTGTTCGGCCCCTCACGCAGCGACCCAGGTTCAAACCCAAGTTACCTGCGGTCATTTGCTGCGTGTCTTCCCCTCTCTCCACCCCTGCTCTCCTGTCGCCGACCATGTCCAAAAATATTATCGCGAGTAAAATTCAATAATATAATAGCTAGTAGGACTGCTAACATCAGCGTTATCTTTTAAATTACAGTACTTCTTTTACGAAAGGTTATGTAATGCTCCATCTTAAAACTCTGGGGGTGTTAAAAGGCTGGGTGATTTTCCACACGTATAGTTATGAGCCTACACTGTTCCTACCGAGTGCATTAATTCAGATCAGACTTATCTTGGAGAGGCTCAGAGCACAGTGACTAAAGCGACTCTCTGAAACGAATGAAGATGCTACTGTTATCAAACTATTCAGACACTATTTAGATCACATTCAGGGATTAAATATGTGGATTGACAGAGAGGTCTGTCAACTTCAAACCCAATGGGATCCTATGAAGAAGAGAAGATAATACCAGCGTGACTTCTATCTAAAGCCATGGCTGGCTGACTGACGTCTACATTAAGCGACAGATGAAAGGCCCTGAACGTAAATCCGTGTCTATATGGTCACAAACTGTAGGCGTGAGATATATACAGTCAGCGGATATAACGTCTGTATTTTCCTTAAACAAAGCACGCAGAAGGAGATTGTGGAGAACACATTTTGACTCATAGCGGTTTATGTTCTGGCTCACAAACAATCCGCTGAACACAAGAGAGCCATTTTATATGTCATGGCATACTGACGAGGGAGGGATGTTGAGCTGCTGTTTACTCGGGTCATACATCTGGCACTTCAGTTGTGAGACAAACAGCCATAGATTCCACTAATGACTCATCACTGAAAGAACATTAGCTCCATGTTTAGAGGGAGTGAACAATTAGGTTGTTGCCAATCACAACAGTGGGTGTGACAGAGGAACACTCCTCACGTCCAGACTGAGGGCTACGAAAGGGGACAACCCGGTGCCGCTCGATACAGCAGCAATAAACACGTCTCAACTTCAAGCATGGCGTTTGTAATGAATTGAAGGAAGAAAATGGCAACACGTGAAACTGTGAAGACGAGCCTGTGATGCGAAACGAAGGGAAAGACTCATCCAGACTCTCAGGACAGTAATGTTTGATGTGCGAACAGGTGTGATGCTGCGTTATGTTGTTGTTTATGACTATACATCAAATGCCAAACGACCGACAACTTCAACTTTGTGCTCCAGAGACGTGTATAGGTTATGCATTGTGACAAGCTTCTGTTAAAAACGTATCTGTAAGTCTGTAAACTCGGTATAAGTGGCAAGACTGTCTTCACTCTTCTATAATTTCACACGCGCACGCGTCCACCTGCTCTGGTGGAATCATCATGATGATTGAGTGGCTCACAGGTGTGCTTCTCTCACAGGTGGTGTGGTAAAGACATTATACACGTCACATGACCCAGTGGGGCCAGCCATTCCCGTGCTTTATGGAATAAGTAGCAGATGGAGAGATGTCTCCATATGATAGAGAACCATTGTTACCAGGCAGTGTTGGACTGGAACATTATACAGATGCAGCGATCTTCAAAATGACATCTGGGCCATGACAGGGACCTGTCAAGATCCTCGGCAGATGAAACAAAGATAAAGCAGAAACATAGCTTCATCTTATTCTTTTAGTTCAAATTGGCTAAGTGGGGTGGCGGCAGTGTGCGCCACAATTGTGATGTCATCAGTGATGGTGTCATCATCAGTGATGTCACTTGAGCAATTGTGATGCCATCAGTGAGTACATTTACATGCACACTAATAAACTGGGGCCGGTTGCACCAAGTGGTCTTAACTATGCCTGGTCGTAACTCCTACGTCGGTCTTAGTTAAGACCAGTCTTTAGAGTGGATTTATGCCTGTTGCACCAACACGGCTTACGTCTGGTCTTAACTACGCTGGTCGTAGCAATGCGCGTCCATGTGAATTGCCAGGGAATGCCCCCTGATTGGATGATGTTGCAAAAATGTGCCTCGCGACCTGCTTGGAGCGTAACTGTGCCACTACGCTCTCTCAGCCACTACTGTATGTGCATCACTACACCCTCCCTCCTCCCACCCTCCCTCGCTCCGGGGGGAAAATGGCGGTGATTGAGCCAGACAGACAGTCTGAATGAAATTGAATGTAACGTTCCCAATTCTATGTATTAAATTCTAAAAAATTAACGGCAACATTTGGGAAGGCTAAGCCACACAACTAGTTAGTTATAATCTAACATCGTGCTTCAAAGACGGAGAACTGGCTGTGTTACGACGATGACGGTAAAGACTCAAAAAGGTCTCCGCGGAGACAGGCAGGCTCTACGCCTCCTCCTGACCAGGCGTAGGAGTTACGCCTGGGCGTAGTGAAAAGAAGGCTTAAGCCGTCTTGGTGCAACCGGCGTAGCTATTAGGTCGTAAAGTTACGACCAACTTAGCTTAAGACCAGTGTAAGACCAGTTGGTGCAACTGGCCCCTGTTTATTAGTGGATTCCTAGAGTTACCTGATTATTTAAGTGTCATGTAAACAGTACTGCCGAGTCATCAGGTTTATTCATTGCCGTCAATGTCCACTCACGCACTTTGAGGTCAGTTCCCGCTATTTACTAAGTGCAGGTAAACGCAGATATCAGATTATTGCCAGTGACCTGATTACTCTCAGTTATCCGTTTATTGTGTAAAGGTAAAGGTAAAGTCCCACTGATTGTCACACACCTGAGTGTGCGAAATTTGTTCTCCGCATTTGACCCATCCCCTGGGGGAGCGGTGAGCGGCAGCAGCGCCGCGCTCGGGAATCATATGGTGATCTAACCCCCCAATGTGTGCATGTAAACACACTCACTGATGTAATCAGAGGACAAGTGGTGCATCGTCTCCAGAGTCTCCACCCTAGGATACTCCTAGGATATTCCTAGTATACTTAAACTTAACTTAGTATAACTTAAACCAATTTAGCAGAAACTTAGGTTAATATAATAAAACCGTATCATTAGTTTCTCTAAAGCATTATGTCCAGTATGGTGTGTAAGAAAGTTCAGTTCTTTGGTACGGCAGCCGGCTGGCAGGCGAAAGGCCTTCAGCTGGGAACACCAACTGAAGATTGCTGCCACTGTAATAAGAAATGGGTTAGAAGCTGAAATAAGATCAGTGATGAATGACTGACATAAATCAATGTGATTCGAGGAAACGCCTAAACAACCAGAGTGAAAATTGAAAAGTTCTGTATCGATCGCAATCCTGTCCCCAAAAAAGAACAGAAACAAAGAGCAAAAAAACTAAAAACAAAAACTGCAGCTATACTGTGAAATGTGTACTTTAGATAGCAACCTGCTGATCAGCTAGCAGGCAAAGATAACAAGCTTGCTGCTGCAGTTAAGCAAGATTATGAAGTCAGCACTATTTTGAAATTAAACAAATAAAATTCTTGGGATTATATATTCCAGTGACCCTTGGTTCACACCAGGCACTATTCAGAAGCAGCTCTTAACAGAAGCTGAGTGCCACGCTAAACCGCTCACACAGAAGCACTCTCTTTTCCTCAGCGCTGCTGCCCTCCCCTCTGCTCACAACTTGCATTGACTTCATGCCTGGCAGCTCGGGTGCAGTGCGCCGCTGCACGCTTGAGAAATAGAACAGAAGCTGAAACTATCGCTGCAGCGTAGCTTCAGCGTGGCTTCAGTGCGGCTGGTGTGAACGGTCTCGCCTGTTAACTCATTCACCGCCAGTTTAGGACTGCCAATATTTAGCACAGGCCAAAGATTTTCATAATTGTTGGTCATCTTTCAAGACCCACAGTAAATTATCTATTAGCACCAGAGTGATTTGCAATACCTCAAAATGAAGATGTACGTCTCTGGGTTCACCAGGAAAAAAAAAGTGAGCTTTTAGCATGTTCTGTACTCTACTTATAGCCATTTATATACACCCTGTTTTCACCCAAAATGTCTCTCTGAGAAAAGAAATTGCAGAAAATGGCATTTATGTACAGCACACAATATCATGCAGAACTCGCTCTCAATTCTTTTATTTTGAACTGTATTGACATCAGACATGTAAATATTATTCATTATGACACAAATGACAAAAAAAAATATATATATATATATATATATGAAGTGCTTTTTTTACATTCAACAATACAGTTTGCTCAGTGTGAGTGAGTGTACAGACAGACACACAGACAGACAGACAGACAGACAGACACACAGACACAGACACACACACACACACACACACACACACACACACACACACACACAGAGAGAGAGAGAGTTCTGTCCACAGCTGCCTGCAGCTAGATCGCACCTCCTTCCCCCTCCTTCCCCATCAGCGTTTTGCCTCCTCTGCTGCTCGTTTTCCTCCTCTCGTTCGGGCTGGGAGTGGGACGAATGCTGCGACACGAGTCACACGACACAGGAACGGGTCCGCGGCTTGGCTTTGGGACCAGGCGCTGCTGGAACCGGATCGATCATGTTCGTCACGGGTTTGACTAGGCAATCCAGGTTCGCCCTGCACGGCCTGCAGCAAGGCAGCAGTGCAGCGCGCCGAGAGGCGTTTCAATGGCGTTTTTTCCTCTGTACAAGGAAGCGCGTTTCTCTGTTTTTCCTCTTTTCCTCCTTCCTCGTTTCAAACAACAGCTGCGGTATGTGTTTGATAACGTGCTGTCGGCTACCCTTTGAGGATAGGGACCAGATGACATGTCAGAGGCTGGGTAAGTGTTTCAACTACGCGCTGCACTCATAAAAACAAAAACACGTCAAACACGTCTTTGGCGTGGATGGCTATTTCTGATAAGACGTCTTTGGCGGTGAATGAGTTAACAAGGATGCCAAAATGAAACTGCCATAGCACTGCGTAGCTTCAGCGTGGCTTCAGCGTAGCTTCGGCGTATGGTGTGAACAAGGACTGAGTCCTACTGAAGAGTAAAGACTCATCTCTACCGTCAGCTATGTGTGCCATGACGGCATGTCCCATTGAGCGAAGGGTCAATTCAATTGCTATAGATACAGTCGGTCTGTGTGGGAACGCCCACAAAACGTTACTTCGGGGAGTGTTGTGTCTGTAGGATGATGGGGGAAACCCAATAATATAACTCAACTCAATGACCTGACTCCCCAGCAGAAGCTGCTGCAGCTCTACTCTACAGGATTGGGGATTCAAGAACAGGTACGGAGAAGTCAGATGTACGTTCACTGCGGGGGTTGAACCCCCGATCCTGTCTGCCTGGGCTGGCCTAGCAGCTAAATGCTAACACTGCTGCATTGGAAGAACGGGAGGATTTCCCCCATGCTTATCCATTGAACACACGTCTATGACGACGAGACACCGCCTGAATGTATTACCTGCCAATACATAATTGATGTTATTTCTTATGATATGACCCATACAACTGATATAGCTTTAATGCCATCCTATTTGATGATAGGTTATCCAGTATAGCAATATGACAGTAGAAATGTAGGGGACTTGTACAATGTACACATATTGGCATCAACTTGCAAAGGTGCACATATACTGAGAAAGCAACTTTTTTTCTTTTTTTGCTGACACAACTTCAGACAGATGATATTTGTAAAAATGCAAATATATATATATATATATATATATATACTGTATATATATTCTAGATTCAAGATTATTTGAATAGGCATACTGTAGTGAGTCTGCAGCATTCTATTCGACCAGTGTTTCTCAGCCTTTTGCTTCTTGTATAATACTTTCCAGCAATGATTCCCTCTTTCTTCGTGCATATATTTGTGGTACACAGATAGTCTAACAACACTGTGTGTTCTGTGTTGAGGTGCAGTTCATCTCCTGTCAGCTGCAATCGCAGTGCGACATTACCTGCTGTGGGATGACTCTGACAAACAAAGCAGCAAAGCAAGCAAGAACTTATCGCAGAAAATGGAAATGGAATTAGCCGTTTGTTGTTAGCCTACAATAATGTCAAAAGAGATTCGAACCTCATCAGCTGGGATCGATAACTCTGTTCCGTCTTTTAAAGCCAAAGTGACAGGTCAGATAAGAGGCCTATCAGTCACGCTGCATAGGTTTGACTGTTACTTTTTTCTTTTCTTTTTTTGTGGGGAGGGGGTTACTTTCTTTTACCCTAAAAATGCCATTTGCTTGGTAATACTACACATTAATCTCTGATCATGCCATCGTCCATATCAACCCAATCGGTTCTCCATCCTTCCCATCCAAAGTCTATGCCACCTGAGCAGGTGAATATCATCCCAGCGACTGTATAGCACATGGAAGGCTGATGCTACACAACAATGAAACATCCTGTTCCAGGAAGCGGGGTAACAAGCAAATATGAGTCCGGCTTCCTGTGTTCGGAGAATAAACACTAGCTGTCGTTCCACACGTCTTGTGACAGGAATAGCAGCGAGCAGCCGAAATGTGGCCTTGAATATTAAACATCTGGGCTCTTCTTCCTCCAGCTCACTTCCTGGTTCCTTTTAATTACCGTCTCATTTGTAGGAGCCACCCAACCTTGTGTTTATTGTAGCCCACTTCATTACTGTCATGTGGCCAATGTGGTTGCCATGGTGCGGCCATTATGCTGCGTCCTTCCAATTTCAATTATCATATTCAGTGTGATTTGTGCCGAGGACGGTTAGCGAGCGACACAAGTGTCATTCTCCCCTCATCTACAAACCCCGCCCCTAAAGGTCATATCATGTCTGTGCAGAAGATGCCATTTGATGGTATAGATTTAAATTATATACCATCAAATGTGATTTTACACTATAGAAAATAGTGTGGAGGGGAATTAGATTCAAGTAGGCGTGTAACGGTACACAACAATCACGGTTCGTTACGTACCTCGATTTTGAAGTCACGGTTCGTTCATTTTCGGTACCATAAGGGGGAAAAATGCCAAAACATAAATTTGCCTGTTGTTTATTAGGAACTTTTGTAAACATCAACAGATTATATATATTTTTAATTAACAATTTTGATGTAGCGGTCGCTGGTGGTTAAGCTGGGGTGCCAGTCAGTCGCAGTCTGACAAAATATAATTTTTAGTGCAGACCAAAAAGAACTGATACAGGTACCAACCCCTTAATATGTCCGTGTGGGAACATATTTTTTTTTTCATCAAATCTAGATTCGATACTGCACCGTTCAGTATGGTTTCGGTACGAATACGGTACGGTGATACGGTATGAATACGCTTACCTTTACACAGATCAAAGCCTTTTTCACACTCACCTCTATAGTCCTGTTGCATGATGGGACACATCACGAGACAGATCATCGCTGCTGATTAAAAGTCACCGCAACGTTTTCATTACAAAATAATTAAACAGATCCCCATCGCGGGAATTGCACCCGTCAGCTACATGCAACCGCTCCCCACAAACTGCAGCTTTGCAGAAAGCCTGATTGTGTTTACACGTGGGACTGTCAACTCAGACGTACCCCGACTTCTGCAAAGTCTCGCAATATCTATTAAGCCCCCACTTAATTTAGATAATGATGGACCTCTCGCTCAATAACAATCCAGACAACTTAACTGGCAACGCAGCCCAGCCCCATTCGAAGGAAACCAAAATACAAGCAAGCACTGCACTCCACATTGACTTAGCTAAGCAGTATTTGTTCAAAATGGATGCCCTTTCATCACCCGAGTGCTAAACAATGCTGAGGAGAGGAGGTGGACTGCTTCCAGCATTATATCCCCCCGCTAAACATTTGCAGTCCATCAATGTATAGATCTGCATTACCATATCCCTATTGGTCAACAGTGAGGTCTAATTCCCCATCTGTGCCACACTTGACCTCGAGTCAATTCTCACTTTCCCAATGTGTCAGACAGTGTTTGTACCACTACTGTAGATCTGTTTTGAGAACAGATCTATAGATCTAAAGAACCCCCCCCCCCAACACACACAAAATCCAGAGATGTTCAAGTGCAAAACAAAATATCCTGAGTTCCATCACTCGCGCTGGTTTTTCCATGAGATATCATGCAGAGTTTCTCTCCTTTGGCACACAATTACTTGATTTAAGCAATTGATTGCCACCTATAACAAAGTATGGATTGGATCCAAGTCATTATCTGTGGAATGTTTTCTGCTCAGTAAACGTGTTATAGATCGAGACAGAGAAGGCAACTCGTTGTTGTCATTTTGCATGACAAAGGTTGTTGTTGTTGAATACGTTTCTGCAGTAGCCTGCTTCGATAACGGCACACACACCGAAGAAGAAAAACGGTTACAAAATGAGTTGTTCCCAAAATAGTTATACCCTTTGAAATAAGACAATAATACTGAATATATAATTGATGACATGAACTAATCCTTTTCAAAGATTATATATGAAAATACCCATGCCATACCTTATCCGTCTTCAGAGAGGATAGCCAGTAGGGTTGGGTACCGAACTCGTTACTTTTAAGAGTACCGACCAAATTACATCGGTAATATCGAGTATAACGATTCACGTAAAATCAATCGTACCAAATTTTGGGTGGAGAGCATCTGGGTGAGAGAGTAGAGAGAAAGAGAGAGACATGTTCAAATCTCGTTACTCTGTCAACTCAAGAGATTGCGTTCATGACAATTAACGCGGAATGTGGAAAAAACAAGCTCTGACTTGTCTTGAACGCACCCAGGGCTGTCGCAGGGGGGGGGGGGGGTGCACCCAGGGCTGTCGCAGGGGGGGGGTGCACCCAGGGCTGTCGCAGGGGGGGGGTGCGAGGGCTCGTACAAACTTGACATGCCCTGCTCATTAACATGCATGCGCATGAATGGCGTGCACGTACATACATAGCAAGTGTAGTTCTACTACACGCGAGTGTTCAGTGAACACATCATTTATCAAGTGTGCGTTTGGACGGTGGTGCGTAATGGTCACGGTCGGAAAAATAATAGGCTGCTACAGCATCTTCATAGTCTCCACAGCCACAGCTGCAGCCTGCAGAGAGCACAAACACAAAGAAATGTGCTGCCCACTGGCACTGGTGCTGCCCGAGAGAGAGGAGAGAGGAGAGAGAGATAGAGCAGAGAAGAGAGAAGAGAGAGGAGAGAGAAGAGAGAGAGAGAGAGAGAGAAGAGAGAAGAGAGTGGAAAGAGAGAGAGAGGAGAGAGGGAGAGGGGAGAGAGAGGAAAGAGAGAGAGAGGAGGGGAGAGAAATAGGAGAGAGAGAGAAGAGATAGGAGAGAGAGGGGAGAGAGAGAGGAGAGAGAGAGGAGGGGAGAGAGAGAGAGAGAGAAGAGAGAGGAGAGAGAGGGAGAGAGAGGAGAGGAAAGAGAGAGAGAGGAGAGAGAGAGAGAAGAGAGAGGAGAGAGAGAGGGGAGAGAGAGAAGACCGAGAGGAGAGATAGGAGAGAGAGAGATAGGAGAGAGAAGAGAGAGAGAGGAGAGAGAGATAGGAGAGAGAGAGAGAAGAGAGAGAGAGGAGAGAGAGATAGGAGAGAGAGGAGAGCGAGAGAGGCACTTCAGCCGCACGCCAGCTGAAACAACGAGGATGTGTGCACTTTCATGATCTACCGATGATCCATCACAAACAGTGGGGAGATCACAAATCTGGGGGAGAAAGATGTGTGTGTGTGTGTGTGTGTGTGTGTGTGTGTGTGTAGGTTTGGGGGGGGGGGGGAGACAGGATCAGTCGCAGGCCGGGATGCGTTCCGATGTGGTGGAGCAGATCTCAGAGCTGGAGTCTCCGGTAGAGGTCTCCTCTCACGGGTCTACTTGGACCCGAGGACCCGACCCGAGACCCGTACGGGGTCTGGTCCACATTTTATTATGGTCAATTGTGTCCATGTCGGCTCCTATATTCTATCATCACCACGGGTCATGGGTCTGTTTATATCATTATGTGTAATACCCGAGTGGCTCTGAGAAGACCCGTGATCAGTGCTGATCATGAGAGAAATGCATGAAAAAACACAGCGTGCACCGCACGTGAGGCTTGTTGTCACAGACTGCAAGTAAATCCATAGCTAGAACTAGCGACTATGGCGGATTTGATCGAGCACTTGGTGCTCTGTTATGTTGGACTGTTGGAGTAATGCTCGGGATTCGATTACTCAGGCCTATAGTGTGTGTGTTCATGCCTGGCTCAGTAAATCCACAGTTGTACGTCAATTATATTAGCAGTGTTTAGAGTTAAGTGACCACCCTGCACTCGGAGTCATATGTCATGACGTGACCAGCTAGCACAACATTAGCATTGCGAGCTAACGTTGACATGGAGCAGTTCAAGCCGTCGTCACCGCTGATAATCGAAGGTGATCTATCCGGTTGGATAAGTTGTTGTTGGAGATAACTGGGCTTTTGTCAATGTCTTGGCTCACGTTAGTTTAGCATTTTTTACTAGCGTTATCATTATCTTCAGCTAGTGAGTCATGTTGTTTACACTGACAGGTAACCCTGTCCCACTCTCAACCCGCCATCATGTCACGGGTGAGAGCCACAGAGGTTAACGCTTCACCCTGGAGCAGAGGATGTTACCCCGCCAGATGTGTTCCATATGTGCTTCCTCACGCTACGCCCCAGTGGTGCCAAGACACTGACAGGCTGGAGGTTGTAGGGAGGGGAGAGGGAGGTAGAGAGGGCGGTTATTTTGTGTGGCATGTAAAATGTTCTAAATAAATAACAATGTTAAATAAAGAATGTTTGAAATTGAGAAGTTTGGACTTGGATTTTCAACTGAAATTCCATTTTTGTTATTACACAGAGATTACAGAAAATAGGCACCGTAACGTACCGGTACCAAATCAAATGTGAACTGTGCCCAACCCTAATAGCCGGTTCATTTAATCATTTTAATGCAAATTATGATATCAGTTTGGGTTTGATCTGTTATTGTCATGCAGACAAGGACAACACCCTCACTGAATTAACCATCACATTTCAGAGCGATGACCTGCGTCGTTAATATCATGTATCATTTATAACTGTTATAGCTTAGCTCCGTCATTAATTACCACATCCCATAAACTACCTTCCTTTCAACATCTGACCCGATGTAACGTTAGACTCAATTTCGTTTACAATATGCTCATATTAACAGGCAGATGTGACGATATTAAGCAACGCAGCTGCCTGCCTGCCTGCAAACGTCAACATATCACCCGAGGCTCTTTCTACTCATTTTAATTGCCGTCCAAAATACGCTTAAATATTTGATGATGCGGAGATCCCACCAGGCATCGCTGTTTCCAAGAAGAGTCTGCCGAGGTAAGCGACATCAAACATCGTGTCAAGAAAATGTGTCAAAGAAATTCCAAGACATCGTCTGAAAGGGAATATTTGAAAGTGTGAAAAGGTGGAGCTGTTTGATCTGTGGAGAGAGAAAAAACAAGCCACATGTAGAGGAGCAGTCTAAGTCTGTTGCCTCCTCGCCCCCTGCCCCAGAGCTGGACAGTCACATGTCTGTTACCTCCTCACCACCTGTCCCAGAGCTGGACAGTCACATGTCTGTTACCTCCTCACCCCCTGCCCCAGAGCTGGACAGTCACATCCCATGTCTGTTGCCTCCTCACCCCCTGCCCCAGAGCTGGACAGTCACATGTCTGTTGCGCCCTGCCCCAGAGCTGGACAGTCACATGTCTGTTGCCTCCTCACCCCCTGCCCCAGAGCTGGACAGTCACATGTCTGTTGCCACTTCGCCCCCTGCCCCAGAGCTGAACAGTCACATGTCTGTTACCTCCTCACCCCCTGCCCCAGAGCTGGACAGTCACATGTCTGTTACCTCCTCGCCCCCTGCCCCAGAGCTGGACAGTCACATGTCTGTTACCTCCTCGCCCCCTGCCCCAGAGCTGGACAGTCGCATGTCTGTTACCTCCTCGCCCCCTGCCCCAGAGCTGGACAGTCGCATGTCTGTTACCTCCTTGCGCCCTGCCCCAGAGCTGGACAGTCGCATGTCTGTTACCTCCTCGCCCCCTGCCCCAGAGCTGGACAGTCGCATGTCTGTTACCTCCTTGCGCCCTGCCCCAGAGCTGGACAGTCACATCCCATGTCTGTCGCCCCCTGCCCCAGAGCTGGACAGTCACATCCCATGTCTGTTACCTCCTCGCCCCCTGCCCCAGAGCTGGACAGTCACATCCCATGTCTGTTACCTCCTCGCCCCCTGCCCCAGAGCTGGACAGTCACATCACATGTCTGTTACCTCCTCGCCCCCTGCCCCAGAGCTGGACAGTCACATCCCATGTCTGTTGCCTCCTCGCCCCCTGCCCCAGAGCTGGACAGTCACATCCCATGTCTGTTACCTCCTCACCCCCTGCCCCAGAGCTGGACAGTCACATGTCTGTTACCTCCTCACCCCCTGCCCCAGAGCTGGACAGTCACATGTCTGTTACCTCCTCACCCCCTGCCCCAGAGCTGGACAGTCACATCCCATGTCTGTTACCTCCTCGCTCCAGAGCTGGACAGTCACATCCCACAGGCCTGGTGTCAATGCAGGCCTTTGTTCTGGCTAAGCACCAATTGATTTTGCAATGGCAAAAGCCCTGCACCACCCTCCTCTCTGCCAATCAATTCATTACAATTAAAGCTTTCCTGCCCGACGTGGGTACATTTCTCGTTCTTAATCAAGCCCCAAGAATTGGCACAAAAATAGTCCATTTTACAAATTGTCAGATTTAAAGAAATACTATTCTGGCATACTGATACGTTTGTTGTGACGCGGTTATGAATTATTATCGTATCCCTTGCACAATGGGCATCTTGTGAAATGTGTTGCATTTGAATGTAAATGTCAGAGCTTTTGAAATCCCCACTTTAAAATGCTATGGTTATAGTAGCATTGGATTTGGCGTAGAATACAGCCTGCACAAAGTGTCGCTATCATGCACAGCAGATTGAACTTGTCCCTAGGCCATTAATTCTCTTTACCTGGGGGGACTCTATCAGGTCAGACGATCCAGGTTGCAGCTAATGCATGAACTGGATTTCTCTCATGCACCACTGGTGTCATGCTAGCATGGCTGAGCACTGTGAGGACTCAACGCTTTAGTCACAAGTCATTCCCCTGGTCCACACATACACCGCACACATCACAAGTCATTCCCCTGGTCCACACATACACCGCACACATCACAAGTCATTCCCCTGGTCCACACATACACCACACACATCACAAGTCATTCCCCTGGTCCACACATACACCGCCCACATCACAAGTCATTCCCCTGGTCCACACATACACCGCACACATCACAAGTCATTCCCCTGGTCCACACATACACCGCACACATCACAAGTCATTCCCCTGGTCCACACATACACCGCACACATCACAAGTCATTCCCCTGGTCCACACATACACCGCACACATCACAAGTCATTCCCCTGGTCCACACATACACCACACACATCACAAGTCATTCCCCTGGTCCACACATACACCGCACACATCACAAGTCATTCCCCTGGTCCACACATACACCACACACATCACAAGTCATTCCCCTGGTCCACACATACACCACACACATCACAAGTCATTCCCCTGGTCCACACATACACCGCACACATCACAAGTCATTCCCCTGGTCCACACATACACCGCACACATCACAAGTCATTCCCCTGGTCCACACATACACCTACACACATCACAAGTCATTCCCCTGGTCCACACATACACATCACAAGTCATTCCCCTGGTCCACACATACACCTACACACATCACAAGTCATTCCCCTGGTCCACACATACACCTACACACATCACAAGTCATTCCCCTGGTCCACACATACACCTACACACATCACAAGTCATTCCCCTGGTCCACACATACACCTACACACATCACAAGTCATTCCCCTGGTCCACACATACACCGCACACATCACAAGTCATTCCCCTGGTCCACACATACACCACACACATCACAAGTCATTCCCCTGGTCCACACATACACACATACACCACACACATCACAAGTCATTCCCCTGGTCCACACATACACCTACACACATCACAAGTCATTCCCCTGGTCCACACATACACCACACACATCACAAGTCATTCCCCTGGTCCACACATACACCTACACACATCACAAGTCATTCCCCTGGTCCACACATACACCTACACACATCACAAGTCATTCCCCTGGTCCACACATACACCTACACACATCACAAGTAATTCCCCTGGTCCACACATACACCTACACACATCACAAGTCATTCCCCTGGTCCACACATACACCGCACACATCACAAGTCATTCCCCTGGTCCACACATACACCACACACATCACAAGTCATTCCCCTGGTCCACACATACACACATACACCACACACATCACAAGTCATTCCCCTGGTCCACACATACACCACACACATCACAAGTCATTCCCCTGGTCCACACATACACCGCACACATCACAAGTCATTCCCCTGGTCCACACATACACCTACACACATACACACATACACCACACACATCACAAGTCATTCCCCTGGTCCACACATACACCTACACACATACACACATACACACATACACCACACACAGTCAGATCTCTTCAGCGTTACACTAATGCCACTGGAAGGAGAAAATGTCACAAACGCTACTCCTTATACCGGCTCCTGTCCCCCGGAATAACAACAACAAAAAGGTGAAGGGGGTTTTGTAGTCTATCGCGCCATCTAGTCAAGTGAAATAAGGTTTGGAAAACCAGACCGAAAGTGAAATATTTTCCTCTTTTTTTTGCTGACCAGCAAGTGTATTATAGGGCTGCATCTAACGATTATTCTCGTAATCGATTAATCTGTCGATTATTTTCTCAATTAATTCATTAGTTGTTTGGGTCTATAAAATGTCAGAAAATGGTAGCAAATGACGATCATTGTTTCCCAAAGCCCAAGATTGACGCCCTCAAGTGTCTTGTTTTGTCCACAACTCAAAGATAATATCAGTTTACTGTCATAGAGGAGTAAAGAAACATTTAAGAAGCTGGAATCAGATAATTTAGACCTTTTCTCTTAAAATCGTACTCATAATGATTAATCGATTATCAAAATAGTTGTCGATTAATTTCCTGTCGATCGACTAATCGATGAATCGTTGCAGCTCTAGTATATTATGTGCATTTACATTTTAAAAATACATCGACGCTGAACAAATGTGAAAGATTTTCCATCCAAAATGTAGTAGGTCAAAGCAAGGGGAGCAGGAAACTTTGTTCGGTCACACCCACCGCCACAAGCGAAAACAAGCTCTTTGCAAAGCGCCTTGTTACGAGCACATCATCCTTCATGTGGAGGATGGGCAGCATGCTATGTGATAGAACACTGATGATATCTGTGTGTTATAGTAATTACTTCTCATGACATTCCCTCTCAAGAGATACAATCTGCGCTGCCCTTCCCAATTACCACGGCGACGCTCCCGCCTCCAATTACCATCGGAAAAGGTCACCTATTTAGAAAAGCAACCTGCAGAGACGAAAACACATTCTCTAAACCAACTCTTAAGTGTAACACTATCCATATTTTACCACAGCCTCTTTAAAGAGGCAACGCAAATTATGTGTTTTGCCGGGGTCACAAAGGTCCAATGTTTCTAAAGCCGCACTGATTATTATTTATGTAACTACAGACGTGCTTTATGTGAGTGTTATAAATCTAGCGCCATTAAAAAAAGGTGTATGAGTGAGGTGCTTCATTTGCTATGCTAAAGGTTAATAGTGTACATCGCTAGCCCCTGGTTATGTGAGGCGTACATCATCAGCATCTCACTCAATGCTATTGACAAAATACTGGATGCTGGATGTAGGTGATCACCTTGACTCGTCTCTAGAGCAGCTGGAACGCCGACGGCAAAAAGAACAGTACCGTAATTCACACAGAGTGCATTACAGACAGGGGTCGGTAGGTATCTCACCGCCCAACTGCATCAGGTACATGTGTTTTTCTATTATTCATATTATCATCATGGACAACAACAACAAAGCCCGCCTGAGTTCAGATTCAGAAGCATCTTTCTTCCTGTGCGCGCGTCGCACTTCTTCACCAAGCTGGGGATGAAATCAGCAGTGAGGAAAAGGAGGAAATGGCAAGTGTGCATCCTTCCTGCCTGATGTCTCCGTGGTATCGGTCAAAGCACTGGCTTTTCTCTCACCACTCATTAAGCCACTGGTTGAGAAGGTTTTTTTTTTTTAATCGATGATTTAATTAATCATCCAAACTTGTTGGATATGAACTAGTTCTTGTCATATTTTCCTCCCTTTATGTCTGTCTTTGTCCCCTGTTTATGCACTCTGCACCAATAATAACACAAATACATAGTGCAAACAACAAAGATGGCAGCAAATAAAACTGTCTTACATTTAAAAAAAATCAAAACTCCCTCTCCACTTTTCTTGCCCATCACTCTTCCTCCAATTCCAACCCCCCAACACACATACACACAGGCGCGCGCACACACACACACACACACACACACACACACAGGCGCACGCACGCACGCACACCTGCTCTCTTTCAAGACACCGCAACCCAAGTAGCCTTTTCCCCCCCCAGTTCCTCCGACTTCAACTTGCTCCCTTCCCCGACCAGTAAGCAGCAAAACTCCCCGACAAGCGATGTCCCCCCCACTATTCAGCAGGCGCTGCATTCACTGAACCACCACCACAAAAGGACAAGTGTCTCTCAGCCTGCCCAGAACTGAGAGACAGAGAATAGCCTAGTTCAACAGATAAGCTTTTCTCCTTTTCACGCCTCACATCACTCTTTCAATCTCGTAAGAAAAAAACAACAAAACAAAACATGCATACTAGCGCACCGTAAAGCCCCGTGCCAGATGAGCAGGCTCAACCTATTTGTCGGGACTGAACAGACCCCTCAGATTAGTCTAATCTAAGACCGGCTTTGTATGCATTGCACCTCCCCGTCCCTTCTGTTTCAAGTCTCTGGCAGGCAGGCAGGCAGGCAGGCAGTGTGGAGACTGACACAGACAGTGTCAGTCCCCGTGTTCTTATGCAGGACTTACCTGGTGTTGAGACTCAAAGCTGGACAGAGAAGCAGCAAGCAAATAGCCTGGATGAATTTCATAGCTGTCTCACACTCCTCGGTCCTGGCTGGCTCCCTTCTCTCTCTCTCTCTCTCTCTCTCTCTCTCAGATGCTTTGCTGCCTCTGCCTCGCTCCTCTCTCTCTCTCTAGCTCTCCCGCTGGCTGCTGGGGGTTTTAGCGCACTCTCTCTCTCTCTCTCTCACACACACACACACACCCAGACACACAAGCAGGCGAGGCAGACAGATGCAACACAGTGGCTGGGGCGAGAGAGGGGAGAGGAGAGAGAGGGAGAGGGAGAGGGAGGATCGCTGGCTTTAAATAACACAGGGACACACAGCGACTGGGTAATGGGGAGGAGAGGGGAGGGGAGGGGAGGGGCCGGATCAAGAGGGAGATGTGGGTGGTTCTGAGTGATTCAGAGATGGCAATGTGATGTCAGCGCCCCGGTCCGGTCCGGTCCAGCCAGTGGGTTTTTCTTGCCCATTGTTCTGTGCCGGGTCGGGCTCGCTCCAACACACACACGCTCCTCTCCTCTCCTCTCCGTTCATTTCAATCTGCCTATTATTATTATTACCTGCGCTCTGTGAGATGGAGATACAATAGAACCGTTAGCTGGAGTAGTAAATGGACAGATATGGCCGACGGTGCAAGTAAACACTCTTTAGTCCTTTATGGGGACTTTAGTGTGACACCCGTTAGCAGTTCATTGAAAGTTGAAAACAATGCTATGAAAGAAGTTGTGAATTCTCATATTTTAGCAACTAGCATCCCAATTGTGTCCAGGATGAGTGAAATCCAGTGTCGTAAAGATAATATATTTAGTTCTCAATCACAAACACAAACTCCTGGATAACAACAACCACAACATCATCAACAACAACAACAACAACAACAACAACAACAACAACAACAATAATAATCACAATAATAATAATAATATAATAATAATAATAATAATAAACTTTACTTATACGAGGGATCAGCCAAGCAGCATTTTGGTAAACAAACCATCAGTGGGTGGCAACGGCAATGGAACCCTATGGAGCCCGAGTGGCACGAGGCTTGAGTGTCTGACTCTAGCCGGCTGACTCTGTTTACATTAAAAAAACTGTGACAGTTCACACAACTTTAACATGACGTGCATATATTATCCATCAAACTCTTGAGTTAATTCTGCTCTCACTCAGAATGTCAAAATATACGCGATGTGATGTATAGCTTTTGAGATATTAACGTTTGTTTGGCACAACTCATACTAGTTAACTGCCGCGGGGTTCCGCATTTCTGGGTGGCAAGGAGTGACGTCACGCTGATTCGTCCTATAGGACTTTAATATAACACAGACCAAGAGAAAATAGGACTCAGCAGCACAACACAACATTGACAACACAAAACAATTAGTTAAAAGCAAGTCTATAAAAACGTCTGGAGAAGTGATTTAAAAGAAGACACTGACTTTGCGAGGCAGGCCCGTTCCACTGTACGGGCTCGAATGGCCAATGCCTGATTAGCCATTGATTGTCCAGTGATAGAAGAATATAAATATCCACTAATGAGAACATCTAACCTCCAGCCTCATTCCCTCTCGACACACAGTTTGAGGGTGACCTCGGGAAAGCGGGCGCAGCTCTTCAACATGAGAGAGGACTGTGAAGATGTTGCAAGTGTTCCGACGCTATGTGCTACCACAGGCACAGTATTAAGCAGTCCACAACACAACAAGGTGGAGGTCACACACCGTAGGCATGATAAACGATTTCCATTACATGTTTAATAGAGTTTTGGAGTCTATTGTCCCCTTGTATAGCCCACACCGTACTGAACGAC
This sequence comes from Poromitra crassiceps, assembly GCF_964638095.1. Taxonomy (NCBI): domain Eukaryota; kingdom Metazoa; phylum Chordata; class Actinopteri; order Beryciformes; family Melamphaidae; genus Poromitra; species Poromitra crassiceps. The sequence continues at coordinate 9,065,540 of NC_139645.1, read as the reverse complement.
TTCCACCCGTTCATCTGGTCTAATTAGAAGATCATGCATGGAAAGCCATGGTGACCAGTTGTAATGAGTCTGCTGGACCGCAGCTTGCCTTGGTCACCGGGGAGCGCGTCCTCGATGGACCACCATCGTCTGTCTTAATCGTGCGTCACATCAGGCAGAAAACGTATAGTTTGCAGGACGACTGTGAGCCGACCTGTTGAGCTTCTTATCGTAATGAAGAATTATTACCGTAAAATTAACATTGTTGATATTATGCTAGATTTATTCAGATAAATCCCATCGCTAATCCTAAATGTCACAACGTTTAATTTGGATGTTTTGCCTCATTTGAATTTTGATCACGCCTAAATTTGAATGCTTGATTCAAATCAGACACGACTGAAGTTTTTGTGTGTGTGTGTGTGGGTGTGTGTGTGTGTGGCTTCTGCATAGACAAAAACCTTTTTGTTGGACTGCAGTGTGTGTACGCTAGACATTGTTTTTAAGAGGCAGAATGCTCATCTACTTTGAAAGAAAAGAGAGGAAATTTAACCTATGAAACCTTTCTGAAATTAAACTTCAAATAAAGATGTGCTTCTTTGCCCTTTGGGACACAAATCTAGCAGTGAAACTTTGGAAATCAAAAATGCATCAGCAGCAGCCTCTAAAGGCGGGGGGAAGTGGTAGAAAACCAGAGTGAAATCCTGCTGTCCTGCATTAGGGAGGGGCTTATCATGTCAATTCAATGTGTTTAATTCTCTCATATCAGCCTGTGATTGGCTGTCATCAGGTACTGAGTATAGATTGGATAGCCGTCTCTAGTGGTGACAGTCAGGACAACAACAGAGACTATAGGATTTGAAGTGCAAATTGTGAACAGAGCTTTTCAAACATAACTCTCTTACACTCCCAGTGGGAAATAGTTTTTGGCACCTGCTGCCCTGCAAACACTGAGTGTTGCTAACCACACTAATGTCAGAGAGCAAGAGAGAGGCACGCGGGAGAGCCTGCTGTCAAACCCATCCCATACTTTGGATTATGTGTGGATCAAGACTGACCTGCGGAGTCTGTCGTCCAGCAGGGAGGCCGCGGTAACATGCAGAGCCGTCCAGCAGGGAGAGGGAGAGGCATGCTGTGTGCAGCTGTGAAGATACAGATGCTCATGGTGATAAATTGGAATGTCAACTATAATGCAATTTAATAGAGCAAATATACAGTAAGTTTAAGCATCTCGCTAAAGAGCTAGTTTAGTAAGGCACTACAGGTAGGTAACTGTATCTTGTGTATGATTCATTGGTGAAACGATGCAGTTAATTCAACGTTACATATTAGGTATATGGTCAATGTCGTCCTCAAAACTATGTTCTAAATGTGTGAATTTTCATATATAAACATCATAAAATTGTGGCAAATGCATTTAAGAGATTTGGGGGAGGCCTCTCCTTTGGTCCCCCACACTATATATTGATCATAAGGTCTGATACACACATAGATATTATAGAGTCGTAATCAATACAGTTACAGATAATGGCATTGTGTCACACCTCTAGCATCCATATAGCGGGTTTGTTAAAAATGAAACCGAAAAGATTCCATTGTTCTGTGTCTGTTGGCACCAGCAATCAAACTACCCACTTTTCAGAGAAAAGGATTCGTCCTTAATTACATGTCAGTCTGCTGGCAGAAAGCGTAGACTCAGACTGGAGCTTTTGTGCTGGGAGTCCATTACACTCAACTCAGCCAGTTCTCTTTCCCAGAAACACAGATTCACCACAGATGATGTGGATTTCCACTTGCTTTTCCACAATGCAAACAACCAAGTCACATCATTTCGTTTGGGCACGTTGGAGTGAGAGAGAGACATTTAAAAAAAGCTGGCGTGGAGCTCCGTGACGCAGATGAAGCGTTCTCTTCTCGCACACTAGCTTAAATCATCTCTTAATTACAACGTAACTGTAAACAAGTCAGAGTCATAAACATCCAACACGTTGATGTGACGAAAATCTTACTCTGGCAAATTTACGTTTGTGGCTATGACCAAAAAAATTAAAATAAATCAATAAATCTCTGCTTTTCATTCCTGCTGTGTTTGACTATAGAGTGAATATTGAGCATGCGTGTACAGTGAGCAGCACAATCAGGCTTTGGGGGGAAGATGACTTCAGACTTGAGAATTCATTGAGCAGTGGCGATGTTGTAAGCTGCTGATTCACTACATTGTAGGCACTTACATTAGTTGAATGTTTGAATGTTAATTGCTCTCTGTGTAATATGTGGGTGGGTGGGGGGGTGGGGGGGCTTTATGAGGATCGTTTAAAAGCAAGGAAAATGCAGACCTTTCCTACTGCAGTTGTAAAAGTAGCAGGCACTGCCGACTCTAGTTCCATTAGAATGACTGTATGTCATTTAGCAGACGCTTTTGTCCAAAGTGACTTACAATAAGTGCATTTTGTCAACAGTAGTCAAACTGACCGTACATGTATATAACACAGTCGAGGAGTGGAGCCTTGCATGAGTGACCATGAATGTTTCCTTTTTAGCCTTTGCAGAGGTTTTCAGAGCGCCGAGCACCTATTCAGCAACACATCCAAACACATTCGCCAGTGGAGCGTCACAGTATACAACCACTCTCTACTGTTGGCCATTGAGCAGATGGATACACTGTAAACGCTGAGGGTCAAGTGCCTTGCTCAAGGGCACGCAGGAATTGGTTGTTGAGCGAGTAAACAGTGTAACTCAACCACTTTTCCAGCCCACACATCTTTTTGTTCTCAGTTCAGGCATGGTCACAATCCCTTTTCTTTACCTGCAGGCCATCCCACAAGGCATTACTTCCACCTGTGTGCAATAACATATCCAAGGACAGTGATATTGACCGACGGTTGTACGGAGGCCCAGACGGCTCAAACCAACCGCATTTCCAAAACGCTTTGCAAAACAACACACAAAACACTTTTTGCATTCGTGTTGTGCCTTTTGTATTTGTGTTGTGGCTTTTGTATTTGTGTTGTGGGTTTTTTTACGTTCATTTTGTGACTTTTGCGTTTGTGTTTTCTAATTTCGCAAAGCGTTTGGATATGTGGTTCGCTCGAGCCGTCTGGGCCACCATACAGTACATAACATTTCCCTGGGTAAATCAAGTTCTCCTGATTCTGAGCAGGCTAAAATAATGGCCTGTCAGCAACATTACCACTTTTACTAAAGGCTGCTTTCTGCAAACATGCCCCTCATCCTTCCTCTTATATCCTGCAGCATAATGAAGGCAAGTAGCAAGAGGTACAATCTTCATGGTCTATTCTGTTTACACAGGGTTTTATACTAGAACCCTTCCTTGCATAAATTTCCATCATCAACAGCGACTTTGCCATCCAACATTTTGTGAGGAAACAAAAGAGAATCCGGCAGCAAAGAGCTGCAGCTTAAAGGAACACTCCGCCCATTTTCAACCAGCTTTGTATCATTAGAACATCAGTAGTATATCAGAAAACTGTAAACGGTTTTTAAGTCTATCATTTAATTTGACAGTTATTGAGTGTTAAAGTGTGGACCAGTGACATCACTGGTCCACACTAACTCAAATTAATAACTCATTAACTCAAATCAACTCTCAATAACTGTCAAACTAGATGAATGACTTCAAAACCGTTTACAGTTTGAGAGTTGATTTGAGTTAATGAGTTATTAATTTGAGTTAGTGTGGACCAGTGATGTCACTGGTCCACACTTTAACACTCAATAACTGTCAAATTAAATGACAGACTTCAAAACCGTTTACAGTTTTCTGATATACTACTGATGTTCTAATGATACAAAGCTGGTTGAAAATAGGCGGAGTGTTCCTTTAAGCCAGTTCCTCCTGTCACGCGGTTCCTTCACTCATCCGTATGGAAATGTGCATTCGTATGTCCGGGGTGTTTAGACGAGCTTCCCAGCATACACACACTACAGATGAATGGAGATGGGAGAAAAACAGTCTTGGATGAGATGTGTGTGGTAAATGACACAATGTGTGGTACAAATGCAGGGTTGGAGTTATGTGGGGGCCGATGGGGGCTGAGCTCCCATGAGGAGATTCTGAGACTCCATGCACACATACACCTGTGGGGGTCTAACATAGCAACAACCATGATTTTCATCACAAATAATGACTTTTTTTCTAAGTAATTATTATAATTTATGTTAATGAGATAAATAGGCTAAAAGAAAAATGTTTTCAGTGTTCCAAAAGAACGAAGCACCATATCATATTGCATGACAGTATGGCTGCACTTCAGCACCTTGGACAGCGCAGTTTGTTGTGTGGGGTGCGAACGTGGGCTGCTGTGTCTGTGTGTGTGAGAGAGACAGAGAGAGAAAAAGCACACTACAGTAGGCTGTGTGTGTGTGTGTGTGTGTGTGTGTGTGTGTGTGTGTGTGTGTGTGTGTGTGTAAGTGTGTGTGTGTAGGCCTATGTGTGCGAGAGTGAATGTGTTGGACAACGTAATGAGCAGTGAGGTCTCTCTCTCTCGCTCTCTCTTGTAACCAACCGCTTAAAAAAAGTAACTCATATCCGCATCTATTTTAGAGACACCTACATAACTCAGATTATAACTTGAGCCTTGTACAAATCCCCAGGGCAGCTATCATTGATCAGTGGTTAACCAAAAACGGAGGTAAGTGTAAAACAAATATTTCACTTACACTTTAATTAGCTTTAAATAAATAAATTTCATGCTTAACCCTCTTGTGTCAACTGTACTTAATTCTATCTATAAAAAAAAACGTCATCGTTAATAATTCATTCATGAGTCATTGCATCACAAATGAATTAAGTTTTTGTTAGTTTTAAAAGTATTTCTGTTTCATTGGGAAATACATTATAGTGAGAGACAACAAAGACTTGTTGAGCTCAAGTCAATTCTAAGACCAGGTCCACTTGAGTTTGAATCAGGAGGACTATGCACAGGTGTATCCTTCAAAATGATTTGAAGTGCTGCTGGGGATAAAAAATAAATAAATATGGACCAGGTGGGGAAAAACATTTTGAACATTTTGAGTCAACATCCAAAAGTCCTGAGACAAAGTCCGAGTCAAAATAGGCACAAGATATAACTTAATGACTGAAGACTCAAGTATTGCAGTCCTGATTGGGAGAACATGTTATATTCCACCAGAAAATGTATCCACATAAACCAATGGTATCACTTATGAATATGAATATGATCCATAGCAACAGTTTGATACCAATTTACAATTCCTTTATTGAAACCGTCAGAAAACACAAGCTAAGAGAACATCTGCTGACAAAACAACACAATGTGAAACACTACAGGAACCAAAATCTAAAATTGAATTATCTCAACATCCCTTTAGCCTTTTTTGAGGAAGACAATAATTCAGTTGAGTGAGACGCTGCTGCCGGGCAACAAATGAAGAGAAAGATATGGCATATAGAATCAATAGCAACAGAACTCAACTCAATCAAGTCAAGGAGGATGGACGTGAGGAGAACACCAAAAAGGCAATAAAGTGGCTACTGAACATTTAAAGACTTCCCTCTTCAGACAGAAAGGAGGCGCTGGCCTGTGGATGTCTTCAATGATCTTCCAGGACCAAACGGCCAGATAATGAGAAGAAGAAAAAATAGAAACGGGTAGAATAGTTCTCATTTCAACCAATACAGAAGTGTTTTAATATGAACTGCACTTGAATCTCACTCCTTAAGTCAACAGGTCAGGTGTAGTATAGTATAAAGTCAAAACAATACAGTAGTATGAATGCCATAAAACATTGCTAGTGTACAGTAAATTCTAGGGCTGCAAGTATGGATTATTTTAGTAATCGAGTATTCTACCGATTACTCTAATGATTGAGTAATCAGATAAGAAATACTTTTCAAATGATCTCCAGTATAGTCTACACAGCTGTGTGACTAGGCTTGTACACATCAGTGCTACAGTGTCCTCACTGACATTGATGCAGATTGCAGTTGAGGCTGAAAGAACCACGTAGGCGGAAGATCCCCAAACACGGCCAAGTAAAAACAACAGATAACGACATAGCAGCCAGTCTCGGTGCTGAGATCAGGTACATGTAGCTAATTAGCTATACCCCAAAGCCCAAGATAACATCCTCAAATGTTTTCTTTTGTACTGACCAACAGTCAACAACCCAAAGATCATCAGTTTACCGTCACAGAAGACTAAAGAAGCAGAAAATATTCCCATTTACATTTGAATGTTTGCATCTCTCTCTTAAAAATGTGTCTTAAAAACGCTTATCGATTCTAAAAAAATACTCGACGGTTCATTTCCTGTCGATCGAATAATGACTCGTTGCAGCTCTAGTAAATGCACACAAATGCAAAGAGTGTAGAAGGAAGAAGTCTGATTCACTTCCCAAGGCAAGAGTCAATGCACTCAGAGAGGAAGCATCACAGGCTCACAGCAGAGCTTAGAACTAACTACAGGACAGCTGAACAGAACTGACCAGCTGGCGGCGATGGTAGCAACTTAGTAGCAGGACACCCACAGTAAGAGGCACGATGCCAGGACACCCACGTGTTCCTGCAGTACAGAGCCAGGACCCACACTCAGTGGCAAGACAGGAGGACATCAATGTTTAGTGGAAGGACCAGCCAGTACATTGGCATGGCTGTGCTTAACACCTCTCAACAACCTATCATTCAACTCAGGAATAATAATAATAATAACAAATATAGCCGCAAGCGGCGATGCGGGGTCCAAGCTTCCGGTGACTTGGGGGGTATATGTCAGATAGTGCACATTTATTCAGACTTGGTATATGCACAAGTAAACAAAGTTTGGTTGAGATCCGGTGACCTGACGGTTTCCAAGCAGTACTAGTAGTAGTAGTAGTAGCAGTAGTAGTAATAGTGTTGGTAGTAGTGGGAGTGGTAGCAGTAGTAGCAGCAGAAGTACTAAGAATAGTAAATGGTAAATGGTAAATGGACTGCATTTATATAGCGCTTTTATCCAAAGCGCTTTACAATGTGCCTACATTCACCCATTCACACACCGAAGGCGGCCAGCTGCCACGCAGGGTGCTGGCACAGCCATCGGGAGCAATTTGGGGTTCAGTGTCTTGCCCAAGGACACTTCGACGTGCGGACTGGAGGAGCCGGGGAACGAACCACCAACCTTCTAATTAGTGGACAACCCACTCTACCTCCTGAGCCACAGCCGCCACTAGTAGCCAATAGTAGTAGTAGTAGTAGCAGCAGCAGCAGTAGTAGTGGTGGTTGGCTGTTATAGCGCCACCATCTGGTAGATTGGTGTAATTTTTTCCTCTGAGTAGTGGGTGATGTCTTGAAACTTGAAGTAATACTTGGATAGAAAGCAGTTTTTGTGTACAATATCCCTTTAAGTATCTGGACAGAAAGTGGTATTTGGGTAGAACATACTGTCAATACGACAAGTACTTCTCTGGCTCTGCAGATACATATAATATGGTCTACAAAGTTAAATACAACAGTCTGGATAGCTCACTTGGTAAAGCACGTGACTTATGCTAACTAAAGACCATTGCCGCTCAAAGTTCAAACCCCACGTGGGATGAAAAACTTTCAACTTCAGACAGGTAAGTCAGTAACAGTAATTAAAACCCCACATGCTGCCTCCTTATTTTGCGGTGTTTCATGAACTTTTTCAATATCTTGGAAATGTTAGCTGGAGATTGCGTGGCTGTGTTCAAGAACGTGTTTTGCAACAGGAGAGGTTAGTTCTTGTCTCATGATGGAGCTTTTGTGTTCTAAAATCAGAATTTTCAGTTGTCATTGTGTCTTTCCCACACACACATCAAACCATAGGGCGTAGTGGCGTCCACTACAGAAGGTTGATGGGGTTTATCCCTGAAATTGCTTTTGATGACTATAGCCAGCACCCTGCATTGCAGCTTGTCATGCAGTCCATTTACCATTAAGGACATGTCTGTATTACACACATAATCCACCACTTTACATTAAAAGTCTGCCCTGAATGGAGGTGTTTGAACTAATTGGTGTGGGTTGTGCTGTTACAATGGAAGTAAAGTAAAGGTAAAGTCCCACTGATTGTCACACAATGTGTGAAATTTGTTCTCCGCATTTGACCCATCCCCTGGGGGAGTGGTGAGCGGCAGCGTGCGCCACGCTCGGGAATCATATGGTGATCTAACCCCCCAATTCCAACCCTTTGATGCTGAGTGCTAAGCAGGGAGGCAAATGGGTCTCATTTTTATAGTCTTTGCTATGACTCGGCCGGGGATCGAACTCACAACCTCCCAGTCTCAGGGCGGACATTCAGACCACAAGGCCACTGAGCTGGACACATGAGTGACAAGGATAATTCAGATTTAATTCTCTTTTTGGACCTTTCACATCTGAAGACACAATAATGTATTGGAATGTTTTTCCTTTCATATATCTGAAAGAAGGCTCCCAGCAAACACAATTACATCATGATGATGTTCTGATATCATCTTTCAGTGACGTCCAGGACTAGGCCAAATCACAGCCGATTTGGGGATCATTTAGACATCTACACAGGAATGTCAAGAGGACGTCGAAATATGACGTTACCATAAATAGGCATATTCAGTTATTCTGCTATGTACACAGTGTGTATTCAGCAGCGTTATACATAATTATATCCAGATTAACCTTTATTCTACATTTTCAAAAAATAAAACAGTTACCTGGCCGTGGTTTGAACCCAGGACCTCCAGCTTTGGTGTCTGCTACTTTACCCCTACACCATCCTTCCACAGCAATGACAAGGCACGGATATAACCTTATTATGGCATAAACTTGTTTTTATTCAAACGTGGGTGTCAAGTCTTTGTGGATCGGGCATTACTGTGTGACATCTAAACCAACTATGTATTATGCTACAGCAGATGCAGAACCCCAAAACACATTAACCCCACCCAAAATGCTACATTCCAACTTCCAGTAGTAGTAGTAGTAGTAGTAGTAATAGTAGCAGAAGTAGTAATAGTAGTAGTAGTAGTGTTGGTAGTAGTGGGAGTGGTAGCAGTAGTAGCAGCAGTAGTTGTAATTGACCGGTTAATGAGTTGTGGGCAATTTAGTGTTGGCGTGTGTTTCATTAAAAGTTTCGAGATTTATCATTTCAAAACGGTTTCACGTATCCAAAATCCTTTACTAACCTTAGGTCGGGGTAGTCCATAGATGACCCAGAAAAAGTTTTGTGTGATTTGGCCAAACAGTCTAGGAGGAGCTCGCAAAAGTAGGTTTTTGATCAAATTCAAAATGGCGGAAAATCTACCACACAGAAATGGGCGTGGCCTAGTGGGTTAGATACATGATGCTCCAGGGAAACCAGTAGATGTGGAATTTTGATTCTACAGCTCGCAGTTCAGAAGTTATGGACCGACAAACGTGAAATTGGCTGTTATAGCGCCACCATCTGGTGGATTGGTGTAATTTTTTTACTCTGAGTAGTGGGTGATGTCGTGAACCTGTGTGGAAAGTTTGGGTGATGGGGGGTGTATGGTTTCTGAGATCCACACACTTTTAGGGCAGGAAAAGAACAAAAGTAAATACACAAAAGTTTAAACATTTATAATTTCAAAACGGTTTCACGTATCCAAAATCCTTTAATAACTTTGGGTCGGGGTAGTCCATAGATGACCCAGAATAATTCCTATGTGATTTGGCCAAACGGTCTAGGAGGAGTTCGCAAAAGTAGGTTTTTGATAAAATTCAAAATGGCGGAAAATCTAGGCACACGCAAATGGGCGTGGCCTATATGGATAGATGCGTATTGATCCAGGGAATACAGCCGAAGTGGAATTTTGATTCTACGCCTCACTGTTCAGAAGATATGGACCATAACGCGAAATGGTCTGTTATAGCGCCACCATCTGGCCGATATGGGTAATTTTTTGTTTCTGAGTAGTGAGGCACATTTACAATCTATGTGCCCAGTCTGGCTATGCTGAGCCTTACAGTTTCTGCTGTACATACAGTTTTACCGGAGAAGAAGAAAAAAAAAAAAAATCGGAACAGATACAATAGGGATCCACGCACTTCGTGCTTGGACCCCTAATAATAATAAAACAACAAATAATAATAATACAATTTGAATTTCAGGTAGAATTTTAATTGAATGAAATTGATTGTGTTGTATGTCATGTGTATATGAGCAATAGGCTACTGAATATCATAAAATAAAGGTGACCTTGCTTGTGCTATTTGGTGCACAACATGTCATTGTAAGACATGCATTAGGATGGAATGCATTGGATTTATTTAACTATCTTTTATTTGATTTGATTCATAATGGTTGATTTATAATGGTTAGCATGTCAAGACAACCTAAGTGGAATTTCATGGATTTTAATGAATTCAATTAAATTGTTACCCGATGTTCCAATGTTGTTTCCTTAGAGCTGGGTCACATTCAAATTCCAACAGCCCAAACCCTCCACAGTACAAGACTCAGAGTACCCGATCAGTAAAGTCTCAGTCGCATTGGTCTATGTTTGTTCACCCTAACACATTGTAATCTTAGTCCACCTAGACCAGTTGGACCAGGGCCACCTCAGACTTAAACCATGGCGATGCTGCTGCTACAGTAGGTATAAGCATTTGTGTGCGACTGTGATTCAGTTATTAAATCCAGAATAGAATTTTAAATCATTCTCCTCACCTACAAGGCCCTCAATGCTCAGGCGCCATCATATCTTAAAGAGCTCATAATAGCTTTTTTTTACTTTAGCAGAGCTCTGCGCTCGCAGAATGCAGGTCTGCTCGTGGTTCATTTCAAAGAGAAGAATGAGAGGCAGAGCCTTCAGCTAGCAGGGCTCCTCTTCTCTGGAGCCATGTTGCAGTCTGGGTCCAGGAGGCAGACACCCTCTCTCCACATTTAAGAGTCTGGGTCCAGGAGGCAGACACCCTCTCTCCACATTTAAGAGTCTGGGTCCAGGAGGCAGACACCCTCTCTCCACATTTAAGAGTCTGGGTCCAGGAGGCAGACACCCTCTCTCCACATTTAAGAGTCTGGGTCCAGGAGGCAGACACCCTCTCTCCACATTTAAGAGTCTGGGTCCAGGAGGCAGACACCCTCTCTCCACATTTAAGAGTCTGGGTCCAGGAGGCAGACACCCTCTCTCCACATTTAAGAGTCTGGGTCCAGGAGGCAGACACCCTCTCTCCACATTTAAGAGTCTGGGTCCAGGAGGCAGACACCCTCTCTCCACATTTAAGAATCTGGGTCCAGGAGGCAGACACCCTCTCTCCACATTTAAGAGTCTGGGTCCAGGAGGCAGACACCCTCTCTCCACATTTAAGAGTCTGGGTCCAGGAGGCAAACACCCTCTCTCCACATTTAAGAGTCTGGGTCCAGGAGGCAAACACCCTCTCTCCACATTTAAGAGTCTGGGTCCAGGAGGCAAACACCCTCTCTCCACATTTAAGAGTCTGGGTCCAGGAGGCAGACACCCTCTCTCCACATTTAACTCATTAAGTGCCATAGACGACCTAACTCGTCTTACATAATCCAGCGCTTGAGTGCCAAGGACGAGCTAACTCGTCTTACATAAACATTTTTTTTTTTTGACGGTGGGACATCAATCAACCCCTTTTACATCTTCGAGATAACTATTGGAGCAAGACAATGTGTGTAATCTATTTTACCGACCACTAAGTGGCGACAGAGACAGATAGAAGCCACAGCCACGGACCCGTGGACCAAAAGCAGCCTCCTCCCGCGGAAATGGCTTGGCGATTTTACAGTCAGAAGCCACACACACAGAACGGACAGAGATCCCCTCCGCCCCGGAGCCGCGGAGCAACGCGCGAACACACACACACACACACACACACACACACACACACACACACACACACCGCGGGAGCAAGCCATTCAAGGAAATGGCGAGGCGATTTGACAGTAATCCATTTCAGACTCGTCTTGCCCGAGAGCGGCCGCACGCAGACAGGCAGGCAGGCAGCAGCAGCAACGCGCTTCTGACACGCCCGCTGTTAGAGCCAGGAGGAAGGAGGAGAAGACACACGGAGGGAGGAGTTTGAATGAGAGGGGTGTTTCCTGTTGTTATGGAGGAAATTACTGTTCAAAACTATTGTTTAGAATGTCTGACGGTCTTACTGATGCCAAAAATGAATGGTTAAAGTGACTGTTTCACAAAAAGCCATTTATCTCTGAATAAATTTCCAGACGCTGAAACCATGCTGTACTCAACGGCTAATATCTACATAACTACTAACTCTGCAAACTAACTCTTTTAGACAGAGAAAGCACACATTCTATTAGTTATTTTTAGATGATTGGTGTTCATGAATTCTTAACAGAAAAGAATCCTCGGCTGTTCTAAAATGAGCCAGAATCGTCAAAAACACCCCTGGCACAACTTACCTACAGGAATGAAAACATGGCTGGCATTCAATGTGTTAAGAGTCTGGGTCCAGGAGGCAAACACCCTCTCTCCACATTTAAGAGTCTGGGTCCAGGAGGCAGACACCCTCTCTCCACATTTAAGAGTCTGGGTCCAGGAGGCAGACACCCTCTCTCCACATTTAAGAGTCTGGGTCCAGGAGGCAGACACCCTCTCTCCACATTTAAGAGTCTGGGTCCAGGAGGCAAACACCCTCTCTCCACATTTAAGAGTCTGGGTCCAGGAGGCAGACACCCTCTCTCCACATTTAAGAGTCTGGGTCCAGGAGGCAGACACCCTCTCTCCACATTTAAGAGTCTGGGTCCAGGAGGCAGACACCGTCTCTCCACATTTAAGAGTCTGGGTCCAGGAGGCAGACACCCTCTCTCCACATTTAAGAGTCTGGGTCCAGGAGGCAGACACCCTCTCTCCACATTTAAGAGTCTGGGTCCAGGAGGCAGACACCGTCTCTCCACATTTAAGAGTCTGGGTCCAGGAGGCAGACACCCTCTCTCCACATTTAAGAGTCTGGGTCCAGGAGGCAGACACCCTCTCTCCACATTTAAGAGTCTGGGTCCAGGAGGCAGACACCCTCTCTCCACATTTAAGAGTCTGGGTCCAGGAGGCAGACACCCTCTCTCCACATTTAAGAGTCTGGGTCCAGGAGGCAAACACCCTCTCTCCACATTTAAGAGTCTGGGTCCAGGAGGCAGACACCCTCTCTCCACATTTAAGAGTGGACTTCAAACCTCCCTCTTGGGTAAAGGCACCCTGAGCTCTATCTGACTGTACACATGCGTGTCCCATTCATGCATGTTACTGGCATGTCTTTGTGCCCTCTCATTGCTGCATGGCTTATGGAAGCAGATGACGGATGGAACCTCCATAGTCCCGAGAAGATGACGACGACGAGGACGAGGAGGAGGAGGTAGTGAAGGTGGTTGTTTCCTATTTTTACTATGACTATAGACCTTATTTGATTGATGTCACTCACGTACGGGCACGCCCACTGCCGCCATGTTGTTGACATAGCGCAGCCGCTTTAAGTGACAGCCTATGTAAGAGCAGAGTTTATAGGAAGCTAGCCGCCGTTAGCGTTACCTGTATCGTTCCAATTGTGTTCGGATGGTGACCTGCGTTACACACGGCTGTAGTAATGACAGCAATAAAGTCCCCGTGGTTTGTTTCTATCTCTACCGTCCACAGACGTGAAGGGAGCGAGACGGAGGATACGGATACGTCAGTAGCACAGGAGATGTGTGGATAGTTAGGAGAGACAGGTGAAACTTTCTGACAGCTCCTCACAGCAAAGTCTGTTCACCTCGTTTTTTTTCTTTTGTTTTATTATTACAGGCATTAACGGCAGCATACAAACAACAACTCTGGGGTTTTTATTGCTGTCATCACTATCGCTATTTTGTAATGGAACAGAAACGACAATAAGGCCGTTACTATAGTTGTCAGCTGCAGGACGGCATGTCAACAATATGGCGCTGTCCGGGGTTAGCGAATAAGGTCTATAGTTGCTATTGTTACCACCAGTGTTGGGCAAGTTACTTCCAAAATGTAATATACTACACATTACTAGTTACTTTCATTGGAAAGTAATAAGTTACTTTACAATATTACTGTCTGTGTAGAGTAACTCATTACATATTACACTACTTTTGCATTACTTTAACCAAAATACTTGCGGTAGCAGAATGACATCGCTGCCCTGGGAACCATCGCGAAGAATAATTTCAACCGTCTTGAAGTGAGTGTACACCGTCCAAAATTCTAAATGTTATCCTTTTGCTTTGTTATTTTCATGTAGAGTGGTTATTTGCATAAAAACACAATTTGATTAGGAAATGATTGTATCTTTATTTAAATATGTGCTTTGATTAAAAAAATGTAACTCAATTTGTAACTTGTGTTATTTGACAAAGTAACTGCTATAATATTACTGAAATCCTATGGGTAATAAGTTATATTACTGAGTTACTGTGAAAAGTAATATATTACATGTAATATGTTACTTTTGTAATGAGTTACCCCCAACACTGGTTACCACTGTTGTCACTGTGCATTATTATTGCTAGCTATGTTTTTACTTTTGTTAAATGGCATCATTGTTACTGCCGCTTCTCTCTCTCTCCCTCTCTCCCTCCCTCCCTCTCTCTCCACCTAGAGGCAGGTCTGCTCTCTCCTTCTCTCCGCCTAGAGGCAGGTCTGCTCAAGGTTCCTTCCTCTTTAAAGGGGTCTTTGGTTGGCGCTGAGTGCTTGCTCTTGTTGGGAAATTGTTTCAATCACCACATGACCTTGACATTGCCAGTGAAGTAAAAATGGGCAGTGCTGGCTCGTGTGAGAATTGTTCAATTGTTGGGTCTAAAATAAAGAGCCTGGTCTGACGCCTGCTCTATTTGTAACGTGTCTTGAGATAACCCTCGTATGATTTGGCAGCTGCTATAAAACTGAATTGAAGTGAAATTATTCTCATTCAGTTAGTTGGGCAGTGAGCTACACGTCCTGCACCAGGCTGGACCCTGGCATGATAGCTTATTTATATATATATATATATATATATATATATATATATATATATATATATATATATACTGTATATATATATATATATATATATATATATATTAGGGGTGTCACGATACACTCAGTTCACGATACGATACGATACACGATATTGGGTTCACGATAACGATACGATATAAATAAATAAAAATTGCGATCGATTTGTAAGTTTAGGGTCACCCTCCACGCTAATTTGAGTAATTTCACTATTTTCATCCTCCGTGTCTGTAACGTCCCTCCTCTGTTCAAACAAAGCAATGAAAAGGAGAGCGAGCATGCAATCAGATGCAGATCAGTGCCACCATGTTCAGCATATTTTTCTCACGATATGAGATTTCATCTCAACAATACATATTGTCACGTTTTGATATCGCGATATATTGTGGGACAATATATTGTGACATCCCTAATATATATATACATATATATATATACATTATTCACCCGTTGGATAATTAGAAACAAGATGGCTGATTATATTTTCCATTTCAGGCCTTTAGCAGATAATCATATTCAAAGTGACATACTGTAATAAGTGCAACAGCCTGATGAGCTGAATTCCTGTAGCAGCAAGATGACATGATGGAACTAATTATAAAGAACACAAGAGGGTGAAGCCACAACATTACATTTAGCAAATATTTCTGTGACCCTAGAATAGCCTATTTCTTGTTAGAGAAGGGCCAGGTACAGAAATAGTTGCTATTTCAGTGCTATTCCAGGGGCGTTTTCAGCAGTGTAGGTCCATAGTAAAGGAGGAAGATATGGGAGGGTTTGGATGGCAGACTGCACCTCCTGCTCTCACTGTCAGTTGCCAAGTTTCCATGTTCTTATCAGACTTGCTACTTACTGTATGTCGACAATCTGGAGGATCAGATGTATTTTCTGTGCAACAAATGTCTCTCAAAATGTGTTTACATTGAACTGTCACAGGTCAGCAGAACACAGACGAGTACTGTATGGTCACATCAAAGAAAAACAAACACACATCCAGGTCAATGCTGCTAGAATACATTGGCAGTTGTCCAGCACCTACTTGTTCCACTGCCTAGGGACTTCAAAATGAAAATAGCCCTACTGCTACATGTAGCCTCATACATTGACAGCAATAGAATGCAGTGGTTCTTAAATAAGGGGTCCAGGGACCCCCACGGGTCCTTGAGGGGATTCCAGGGGGTCCCCAGCCAAAAGGGGGGTACTTTATTTTCACTATAATTCCATAAATAAGTAACACAGTGACTATTTTGATCAAGGGTTTTATACACGTTCTGTAATAAAACATCTAAAAGCATCAATTTTATTATCATATGGGAGACCGTGGGATAAAATCCTATCAAATGGGGGTCCGTGGTATAATCTTTGTCAGTTTAGGGGTCCTTCATGTGAAAAAACTTGAGAACCACTGATATAATAGGGGGGGGCTGTTATAGTATGTGCCATACTGTAGTTCAGAACAAAGAATCCTATATATTTACAGACGTATGTATGAATAGATTTCTACAAACAACACATCTCGACCGGTATGGGCTATCTCTGCTAGACCGCTTTGCCATGTGGTCACCCCGAGGTTTTATGTTTGAACATTCACATGTTTGTGAACCATTATACAAGATGACCTTTTCTGGGACAACAGGTGTACAGGTGTATTATATGGAGTGGAGAAGACAAATGTTGGTCTCGACCTAGTTTTAAGATGAGAACCAGTCATGTTACCTCGTATCTAAACAGTCATCAGCTCTCAGCACAAGTCAAGTGTGACGTCAGTTATGACATGTGTCTCGTGACTCATCACCCCATCCTCAATAGCCAATCAGCCCCGTCAATATGACGTCTGTTATGACGTCACTGCTGAGCCTATGAAGTGGCAGTATATATAGCCACGGTCAGCGCATGATCATCATCCTCTCTCTCCCTGATCGTTCACCTCAGTGGTTGCTGTACCTGGGCTGATCATATCTTCTGAAGCTGTGTTTCACCCCACCCACCTCCCCAGTCCACCACCAACGTCTTGACTCCTGAAGAATTCCCTACGGGGGGGGATTCTCTATACTAGACTGAGCAGATGCCCTCCTCTCTCACCACAAGAAGAGGGGCATCTTACCACAGAGTCATGACGCCAAAAATGAGTTGCCATGCCATTTGTGAATAGAGCTTGCTTGTCAAATTCTACCCACTGGTCTCTCATAATTGAAATGCATTTCCACGTAATGTGAGTTTTGTCGTAAACACACAGTCGACATAAAGATGTCAGGAGTGAATTGGCACATGATATATGGTACAGTATATATAGTGGACTATAAACTGACCTACATTAGTGGGGTCAGAAAATGTTTACCCTCTTAAGTTTTATCGGTTGCAATTCGTTTTCCTACAGTATTGATGTATTTTGTTGCAACAAGAACTGATCAAGCAAGAAAAATTCAACCCCGATGATTTTTTTTTGTCAATAGGTCGATTAGACTGACAACCATTAGTTTCCATTAGGGCTATAGCGTTATCATATCGATATTGTGATATGAGACTACTGTAGATATCGTCTACGATTTTGGATATCATAATATCATGATATGGCATAAGTGTTGTCTTGTCCTGCTTTTAAAGGCTGCATTACTTTACGGTAAAGTGATGTACTACAGTAGGCCTAATCTTCCAAACTTACCAGACTGTTCTAGCTGTTCTATTATTTGCCTTTACCCACTTAATCATTATATCCACATTACTGATGACGATCGAAAATCTCATTGTGTAAACATTTTGAGAAAGCACCAATATCGTCACAATATCGATATTGACGTATTTGCTCAAAATATTTTGATATTTCTTTTTGTCCATATCACCTAGCCCCAGTTTCCATCATGTTCATCTCTCTCACACACATTGTTGGATATAAAATCATTCAAGCATTGCATAGGGATAGATATTGTTTCGTATTTTCCTGATACCGGTGCCTAAACGGTGTCTGACCTGATATCTACCGATTATTTTCCACTATTAGAGAAGCATTGGATCAGAATATGCACGCCTCAGTGCACCTTTCATATTCACACTTTTGTATTGTCTTTTTGAGCCATAATGTGTTGACTCAGTTGTGCTCTTCAACTTTGATCTCAGAAATGGTTTTACTGAATAAAAAACAGATTTTAAAACCCCCGTCGCTCCATTAAAATGCATAATTTAGCCCGAGCCACGTTGTTTCCTGTGGCCACGGGCTTTTCAGGTTGCATTTGATAACATTAAGCAGATCTACACAGCAGGTAAAAAAGCAGACAGCCACCAACGTTCCCATCTGTCATGCGGTGATAGCAAAAATTGGAGATGCTCCATAGGCAAATAATTTAGAGTGATTGAATTTTGTGTTCGCATGGAATATTGATTTGAGCTTCTACCTTGCACCTAAATGAGCCGTCCCTCTTGCTAGAGCTATCATCACATATGAAGTAGAAAAATGCAATCTCACTCACTGCCTGTCACAGTCAACTTCTCATACTTGGCCAAATACTTGTTAAGGTAACTAAACATTGGCGTGACATCACATGTGTACATGTCCCTAATACAGTCTTCTAGTTCAAACAATGGGAGGAGGCAGTGGTGTAATACAATAATACCCACTGGATTGTCTTGGGGAGTAGGGAGAACATCAGTGCTGAAATCCAAAGGCATCGCCTGATATAAAGTCAGTGGTAGATTCTTACTACCATCTACAGGTACGTTTTCAAATTGCACGTACAGAACACAGAAAGCCCAGTCTTTGAACGTGAGAAGGTAAACCTGCAAAATGAACAGTGTTGTCTGTGTAGAGTAACTCATTACTTATTACACTACTTTTCCATTACTTTCACCAAAACAACAGCAGCAGCAGAATGACATCGCCGCCCCGGAACAATCCTGAAAAATCATTTCAACCGCCTTGAAGCCAGTGTAAACAATGCAAAATTCTAAATGTCATTCTTTTCCTTTGTTATTGTCATCTATAGTGGTTATATGCAGAAAAACAGACAGTTTGATTAGGAAATGATTGTATATTAATGTGCTTTGATTAAAAAAAATTAACTCAATTTGTAACTTGAGTTACTTGAAAAAGTAACTGGTATAATATTACTGAAATCCTATAAGTAATAAGTTAAATTACTTAGTTACTCCTAAAAGTAATATATTACATGTAATATGTTACTTTTGTAATGAGTTAGCCCCAACACTGAAAATGAATGATAACCTGAGTCCAATTTAAGGCCAGCAGATATAAGGAATAATTTGACGTTTGGGCAGTTGGCTATCTGCTGATCAAATCTCATGCAGCACCATGAGAGGCAGGATGACTAGACAACAAACCAGATTGTGTTGTTTGTTCAGGAAGATAAATGATCAGAGCAAAGTCACCAAACACACACGGCTTAGGAGGGAACATTGATCCTGATTGCTCCTCTTAATTTGAATTTGATAAAACAAGAATAATTTGATCATGCATCTCTCCAAAAGTCAGTCTATTCCATGGAGTCTTTCAAGAGACTTTCATCAAAACCTATTGAGTGTTGTGTTTTATGACAGTTGTGCTCTGAAAATACTCAAAATATATTTTTTTGTTCTTACATTTGTTTGCTTTTTTTACTCTCTCTCTCTCTCTCCTCATCCTTTTTGTCTCTAACTGTGAGGGAGGGGGGGGGGGGCTTATATATAAAGAAATGAATTGGAAAATGTAGTTTTCAATAGGCTCCAAAACGGATTCCCCACATGGGCTCTCCAGGCACTGCGGATGCATTGCTGTGATTGGAATAATTGTTCTCTGAATATCTGCAAGGCCATGGTAACCTAAAACCAAGGTCATGGTAACCTAAAACCAAGGTGAGAGGAGAGGAGACCAAAAACAGAGAGGAGAGGCAAGAGGGAATTTGAACGGATGCATTGCTTAACATCTGATGCCATCTGGTGGATGCAAGTGGAGATATGAACATACAACCTCTTAGGCCAGAAACAGCAAGGGGCTGTGCCACATATTATTACACCACATGAAATACTGATAACTATAAAGGGGGTTGGAAATAAGAGTCGTCAAAATGGAGTGGATCATGATGACTTCACAAAGTGGGCCGTCAACTGCAACATTATGACGCGTCTTGAACATTGAAAAAAGAAGAGAGAAAGTGGAAAGACAAATCACACTAAAGCACTGGAAGAGACCCAAAAAAAGTGGAGGAAAAAAAAAAAAGGAAGTGACGGAAAAGCCACCGTCACTTCCTTTTCCGCGTCCATTTCGGCTATTTGCTAATAACATTAACGCACTGCATAGAAGACGTCAACTCGTCTTACTACAACAGTGGAAAATGACTGTAAAGTCGCGGTGCAAGTTGCTATTTAGACTGTAAACAGTGGAGCACGGACATGGAAAAGGAAGTGACGGTGGCAGGAGAGGCGCGCTGTACAGGAAGCTGGGAAAAACGGTAGGGCTGTCCCAGAGTCTATTTTTCAAATAGAAATAGACTCTGGGTTCCCAGATTGAAGCTCACTAAGCATTACCTGACTGACTGACTGACTGACCCAGCTCATGATGCACTCGGCATGGGAAAAGAGGACAACCATAATTCATCACCAGTGGGCGTCTGGGTAGTGTATAGGTAAAAGTACTCACCTACTGCACCACCACAGAGACCCGGGTTCCATCCTCAGCAGCGGTACTTCCAGCTTACAGACACAATTGGCCGTGTTTGCAGGTGCGAAGTCGTATGTGTCCTGGTCGCTCCACTAGCGCCTCCTCTGGTCGGTCTGGGCGCCTGTTCGGGGGGGAGGAAAAGTGGATATAATTTAGGTGAGTGTTTTGTGTGTGTGTGCGCGCGTGCGTCTATGTGTGTTGTGATGTCTATATCAGCATGCGTGTGCGTGCATAGGTGTGGACTTAGAGATAACATGACATGAGTGAATGTATGTCACGGCAGTGTCATTCATTTCAGTTCTATTCAATTCAACTTTATTGTCCTCTAGGGAAAAATTCTCCTCGCAGCCAGGTGCGTCAAAACCTACATCAAAACATATCAACATAAATCCACAGAGGTACCTGACACACAACACAAAACACAACAGTCATATCATAAATTAACAATATCACCATCACCCAACCATAAAACAGCACTGAACTAAACAGGACGAACAGACTCCTTCTGTCCTGACTTATTCTATAACATGGGTAAATACATGAAGCAGAGTTAAGCAGGTTAATAGCATGGCAAACAAAATCCTTTCTCACGGTGTTGTGTCAAGAGGGATAGAAAGTGAACTAAATCCCCATAGAGCAGATGGAATAGGAGACTCCCGCATGGTTCTGGCTTCCCTGAACAAGCTGCTGGTGTCGTGCGGCTGTGCCCGCGCCAAGTCAATCTGGGTTTGGCCCCTGCAGGGTCCCACAGAACCTGAACAAGCCAGGCAGGTTCCTGCCCTGGCTCTCCCCTGGGCAGTTGGCTATCTGCTGATGTGAGAGGAGAGGAATACTTGGAGCTGATCGAATCTCATGCACCGAGAGGCAGAATGACTGACGACAAACAAGATATTATTGTTCGGTCAGGAAGATAAATTATCAGAGCAAAGTCGGCAAACACTCACAGCTTAGAGGGAACACTGATCCTGATTGCTACTATAGTTTAAATTTTCAAATTACTCCCAAAATACCTAGAGAATGGAATTTTAACCATTCTACATCCGCTAAATGTATATACATTATACAGAGTCAAATATTCAGTGTGTGTACATTGAGATTCAGCCCTCTGACAAATACATATTGCCAGAGAATGTATGGGTTATTAAATATATTTCTATAAGACATCTTCCTGGACTCCTGGCTTCAAGTTAATTTGGTTTAGGCTATATCAGCTGTTATATATACATTTAGCGGATGTAGAATGGTTAAAATTCCATTCT
Source organism: Poromitra crassiceps (assembly GCF_964638095.1). Lineage (NCBI taxonomy): Eukaryota > Metazoa > Chordata > Actinopteri > Beryciformes > Melamphaidae > Poromitra > Poromitra crassiceps. The sequence continues at coordinate 9,043,694 of NC_139645.1, read as the reverse complement.
CTATCAATACCTTTCCGGTGTTTTTGCCCACCATTACACACATAACTAACTAGTGGCTATACTGTAGTAGCCACATCAGGCAACTAGCGCTGAACCGGAAGAACAAATACGTTTGCGTGGACTGTGACCCCGCAGCTGGAAGCTGCTGCAACAGTGAGAGACACATTATGGACTATGTGGGCCCCTAGTGGTTGAATGCCATTATTCACATCTCAAACCATCTAAAAAACGCCACCGCATCGTCAAGCACAAAGCACTGAAAAAAATCTGTCACGACGGGAATGGCTGCATCTGTATATAATGACAATAAATACACATATTGAGTATGCCTATGGTGAGCGGCACAACTTGCCATACCCAATTCATGCCTATATCAGTTATGTTTGCATATTAGCTTGATTGTTAGTCTGACAACTATTCTGGTAGATCACAATTAACTTGAACTATCAGGATTGTCAGAGGGTGGACAAAATTATGAAACACCCCATGAAAAATAACCATGACTTTGAAGTAACTAAATCACAATTACAAGGGGAGCTACACAGCCGAGTCATATTCAGTTTTAAAGAGGCTGTGAGCCAAATAGCCTACAGGCCAAATTTGCTGGTGCATTGGTCTCAAAAATGGGAAAATCATGTATTATGTGGTAAAGCTACCACCCTAAAGAATCATGCCAACATTATGCCAAACGGGGACCAACAGCAGCGGCAAAGAGGAGCACAGCTCACAGACAGGAATCGACAGAGGCATCACAGAGATAGCCTCAAACATGACCACAGACGCATCACAGAGATAGCCTCAAACATTCCAGTCTATCTCTTCCACAACCTGCTCCAGAGACAGTCTGTCTGTACTGTATAGCCTGTTACAATGTGTCCAGAGGAAGTTGTCATCTTCCAAAGAAAAAAAACAACAATGCTACAGACCGGAGGATGTTCGATGGTATTGGACCAATCACGACACATGTAAACAAAACCTAGGCAGGTGATTGGAGAAATTAACTGATGTGCCCGCCCTCAGCGGATGATGTCCCACCTTATACTGCATCTGTTTGGACTAACTTTCTCCTCTGTCAGACGGGTAGGCGGAAGCGGCTGGAAATTGCGCGAGCCAACGCGTATCGTTTTGAGAGACTATCCCCTGTGAGACACAGCCTGTGATCCCGGAGTAATGGAAAAAGTTGTATGCTTGATGAGTTGTCTTTCATCCTTTTTCCTACTACATCCAGAAAGCTTCATGTTTGGAGAAACTCAAAGGATGCCCTCAATGTCCGCCTACAGTTAAAACATGGTGGTGTATTTGTAATTGGCATGGACAGACATCTAGTGGGAGGCATTAGGTTTGAAGGATGATCTGGCGAGTTGTACAACAGTCAATAAATATGAGGGCATTTTACAGGAGCAGATACAGAAGATAGTGCAAACTCTTCTCCCTCATGCCGTTGCCATAGTTTCCAGAGATGAAGATGCCCTTCCATCATGGCTTCCCTAAACAGCACTGGACTGGAGCACAGACAGCAAAGAGGATTTCTCTACACTCTACTCCTCTCACAAGTCAGATCTTCAGGATTTAACGCTGGGTTACCGAGAATATTCGTTAGTTGATATTTAGATATTGTTAGGTGTTTTTGTTATTTTGTCAACTCCCGATATTACACACTATACAGTATATTGAGAAAAATAACATATTGCCACTGTTACATTGACTACGTTTACATGCAGACAATATTCCACTTTTATTCGGAAAATGACAATATTCTGAATTTGATCTGATCATGTACACAGCGCATTCGGAATATGCATCTCAATCAGGGTTTTTAGATGCTGGTAAGAATACAGTCGGGGCTCCTCTGTTCTCAACAGAAAAACTCAGCTGATTCTACCTGCATCTCTCTCTCCCCCCCTCCCTGACGTGTCGGGGAAGGTGACCTACGGCTGCATGTAAACAGGAATATTAGTGGATTATTCATTTAGTCAGAACATTGTCTTTTTCCGAATATGGGAAAAAAACGAAATATTAGTGTGCATGTAAACGTAGTCACTGTTGCTCTTACAGCCATTCATTGGTCCAGAGAGAAACACAGGGATAGCACTGACAGCAGTGACGGGTACATTCTGGGGACCCATATGCATTCTGAACATGGCGTAAGTGAAGAATGAAATGCATGTCAAAAGACTTTCGATTCCCTTATGTAAATTTGAAATGAAATAAACGGCACATACATGGCTGTCGTGAATACAAGGTGCAAACGGTTCACGTAGCAGTCGAGTTGTGAAAGATTCGCAGGAGGCTTCTGCTGGTCCATCATGACACACACAATGAATGCGCAGTGCACACACAGACTATTCTTATTAATGCACAGTGCACACACAGGCTATTCTTATTAATGCACAGTGCACACACAGGCTATTCTTATCATTTCACCCCTGGATTTTCCACCTGCCCTCTTTCTGCAACATGCCACAGTAAGCTTTATCTACGTTGCTCTTGTGATGGTAGTTCACTGCATTCAGCTGCACAAGTGCAGGCTGCAATTGTCTTGTCTTTATCCCTGCTAAACCTCAGCTGTCCATGATAATACAATCTCTGACCATTCAGCTATTGGGAAAATGGACTAGGCCAAGTCCTTGTTACTGCAGTACATCTTTTATTTGTCTTGCCAATTTAGCGACTGCTGTCTTTATCTTAAATATCCTCAATTTTGAATTATTAATTAATTGATCTACATAATACCGTTGATGTTGTGTGTCTGCGTCGTAATGCACGCCCACACCCCCCGGGTCGGATTGGGCTGAAAAGACTGCATGGTGGTGGGTTATGATGCGAGGAAGGTGATGGGCAGGTCATCAAGTCCTGGAAACACCTGGAATGTCCTAGCCTGGGTAAACCCAGCCTCCACGTGACCTCTATCTACTGTATGTGCTATGATAGCACATAGATAGAGGTCACGTGGAGGCTGGGTTTACCCAGGCTAGGAATGTCCTGGAAAATAATGGAAACCACCTCACGCCCACACCCTGGGTCAGATTGGGCTGAAAATGTGCATGGCGGTGGGTTATGATTTGGGGAAGATCATGGGCAAGTTGTAAAGTCCTGGAACCGCCTGGAAAGTCCTGGAAGCCGCCTCACGCTCAGTCACACCCCGTGTCGGATTGGGCTGAAAATTTGCATGGCGGGGGTTATGATCCGGGGAAGGTTTGTTTGTTTTGTTTGTTTGTTTAGATCCCCATTATCTACTGTATTGTAACAGTAGCTACTCTTCCTGGGGTCCATATTAATATTTTACAATACTTCAATATCAGAAAATACATTATACACATTTTTTACAAATATACACATCTGTAACATTCATACTCACAATAGGACTCAATACATACATGTAACACAACCACTTAGACACACAACAGCAAAACCAACAAGACGCATAACAAACGCTAACTCAAATTAAGGTTTTCTTTACTGTGATTGTTTATGAACTTTTAGAAATCAAATATGCTTGGATAAGTGTCATTGAATATTGGTCTGACATGCAAACTAAGGTACGTATTTCCCAAAATTGGATAAAATTGCCTTCGGAAATTATCCAAAATCCCCTCGAAACATATTTCACAATTAAGGGCAAACAAAAGAAAAACTTGTTAAAAAGGGTTAATTTCCTACCCTGGTGTGAACACAGAAGTCATGCATGAACATAGTGAGATGAGATCATGTGTGAACAGAGACAGACAAACAGACATACACAGACAGACACCCTGCCAATTATAGTACCTTAGTATAAAATAAGATGACAGCAATAAAAAAAAAAACTTTGAGAAATGCTGTGAGAAAGAATTTATTTAGATCAGTGATCAACTTTTTTGGCTTCAGTATCCCCTTTCCCTGATTTCAAATACCCCCTATACCCGACTACAACATTTTGATTAGGAAAACTGCAAGAGAAAACTATAGCATATGATGCAATGAATGATATCCCATCTTTTGAAGAATAGTACTGTATAACATTACAAATTAAGAAATGGAGTGAAAGAGTTGCAATTAGTGCCTCCTGAGCAGATTTATTTTAACGTTTAATTTATTTTCATGATTTGTTCTTACATTTTTACATTTTCCACTTTCTCTTAAACCCCTGTAGTACCTCCACGTAGCCCAGTTTGGGAAACACTGATTTAGCTCATAATAATGTTATGATCATGACGACTGATGAAGAATGATAAGACTGAAAAAACTTCTCCAGCTGCCATGACTGGTCTAATCCAGAGGATGGTGCTCTTTTATAATATATAACATTTTGGGAAGAAAAGGTAAATGCATATAAATTCTGTCAACAAAAATCCTTAATGTGTACATACAGAGAGCATGCATTTCTGAAGACATACAAAGGGCTCATAGGGCATAGGCACGCTGCACGACCCTGTTGACTTTAAGATGATACAGTAGTTTGGTGACCTCTATGTACTGCATCATCCTGACAAAATAACACCTGGTCAGTCATCAGTCATTGCGTCCCTGAGAAAAGGTTTCAGCTCATGAAGGATTTACTGTGAGTGGTCTCTCGGTGTCAACATACAATGTTTACATTTTCCGTTTTTAGACATCTTTTATAGCCAACAACAGACGAGATATGAGCGCACCAGAGGACTCAACAACAACACACGTCAGATGAGCAGCACACCAGACACCTTAATAAAAGGTTACAAATAAAGTTTTGTTTCTGTCGTTACCTTTTAGTTATCTTATCTAAATTCTATATGATGGCCAGAAGTTGGAGTGGTTGTTTAAGACTGAGGTATTTAAGACTGCTAACTTTATCTCTAGGGCCTGGAATAGAAGGCAAGCACAGCTCTTTAAGTAGGTTCAGGTGGTGGTTTTCATGCTGTACAACTTTACTGTATGTATTTTGGGTGTTTTCTGTTGGTTTTATGTTTTGATCATTGTTTGTTTAAATGATGAACAGTAAAAGTGTCCTGTAAGCCCATGTGGGCTGGGCTTCATTCGACGCATGACACTTAAATAAAGAAAATCAATCAATCAATCTATACACTACTATACACATCAATGATCACTATTCACTTGAACGATCACTTCAGTGATCAATGCATCGTGTGAGTGTTTTGAGATATAGTTAATTACATTGGAATAGAAATTAGCCTCATTACTCCCATGCATATCTGGCTGCCTACCATCCATCCACTCTGTATCCAGCAGCATCATTATACATTCTTCACACATTCTTAGTCACCATCTGTCAGAAATCTAATAAGCGAGCATCATATCTCTGCTAACATTTGCCACATAACCCAACTCTGACAAAGGCCTGTCAGGACACTTCTTGTGATTCAATCTGTGCTTTCACATTGGCCATGACACATGAGATTAGAGATGTAACGGTATGAACATTTCACATCACGATTATCATTGTGGTTTTGATGATCATGAAAATGTTAAAGGTCCCATTCCATGCTAAAGCTGTTTTTACTTGTAAATGCATATATACTGCTGTCATCCCTCCCTGTAATGAGTGGTCACAAGCTCAGAACTGCCACAGTTGGATTTGTCCCTATCCAGCTTCCCCCTGCAGTCTCCTTCAAGCCACGCCCCCTAACGCTCTGTTCCCCAGACGGGGTATCGGGACGTCACGATGGTCCTCAAGCATACTGCGCGGGTCTCTCTCACACAAGCTACCTGCACCATTTTGTCTATAGCCACAAAATTAACACTTCTAGCTGGAGCGACGCCAACTGTACGTGATCCAGCAACTGCGGAGGTGCATTCGGTAAGTCTAGACATTTTCAGATGTCCTCTTTAGCGTAGCAACGTTAAGTTAGCGATAGCGTTAGTTGTCCACAGACGCTAATCTGATTGGCCGCTGGGAGCCTGGGGCGGGCTCTCCCTCAGCGGCCAATGGGAACTGTTAGTTCTGAATATATTATAGAAACAGACCATTCTTGGGACGCAACGAGATGAGGAAGGGACAACTCCGTCACAACAAATGGGGTTGCTATATTTTCGACAAATTAATCCAGAATCATGTTTTATGGACCAGAGACACACGTTTTTAAGAGGTTACAGCTGCACGAATTGGGACCTTTAAACGGTACGGTTAACGCAAGGAATTTTATCATGGTTATCATTCAAACCGGTTATCGTTACATCCCTACATGAGACGACATCGGCGTTGTGAGTAGGTCGTTCATATTGCTTTGATGTCGTGGAGAAGATGACCATTTGTGACTAACAAGGGCTAGCAAGTAGGCAACCGTGAAATGGCACAAATCAAGATAATTCCCCCCTTACGCAAGTTTAGATGTTGAAGAACGCTCTCAATATAACAAACAACCGTTTTAGGATCACTAAATAATACTCATAATTTGTTCGCAAACTAAGCTTGTTCAGGGCAAACCGAGCTTGTTCCGACTACTTTTAGGAAAACTTTCTCGGAATGTTGCTTTTAAGAGTACGAGCATTCGAATATCTTCAACTATTTTCAGATTTCAATGTATGGCACATCATTTGAAAGCTTACAATCTGGACTTTCATAATCTGTAAAAACTGAAATATGACCTTGGTCTACGTTAAATTGGCTTATATTAATAGGGCTTTGGCCAGACACAATCTTCAGAACAGGCTCGATGCACCTGCTGGAGAGAAATAACACCGTTCTTGCAGCAGGAACTGTCTCTGGTGTGGCATTTTGATTATACTGGTGGAAGCCTGGTCTCCGGAGCCACTGCAGTCTCCCATAAGTGCTAAATTGGGTAGAGATCTGGTGACTGCACGGGCCCAGCCGCGGCACAGTCGTATATGGATTTTGCTTTTCATACTCATTGAACACTAGATTAGATTCCACTCCCATTAGGCGAGAAACGCTTCACCAGCATAGGATGAAATAAAGATGATCACTCTTGTGCTCTCAGCATTCACCTTACCTTCTAAGGGGTTCACTGGGCACAAGCCCGTCAGGAGGATAATGCACCTCCACATCATAACAGCACTGGCAGAACCTCTCACTGTGGAGGAGAAGCACCCGGGCCTGGAGACGTACTTTAGTGTGCGCCGCACGTAGTCCCCACTGTTCGGGAACAGACTGTAAATTGCCCATAGGTGTGTGAGTGTCTGTCTGTATGTCTGCGTTAGGCCTGTGACAGACTGATGACCTGTCCGGGGTGTCTACCTGTCTGCCCTCTGCAACAGGCTCCACCCCCCAGGGAAAAGCATAGAGAAAATGGACAACTTCCAATTATCATTTATGGGCATAATTATATTTATGATTTATTAGAGGTGCAATAAGCTCAATGTTTAATGCTCCATAGCACACACAAAAAAGGCCATAACATGGGCTTGATAGGAGTTATTGCTCAATATCAAATGAGTCAATGATTACTTGGCCAGATGCTGAGATTTCTTCTATTCAAAAGCCATTGTCGGGCACCTATAGACGGTTTTCACCAGCTGCAACCCCACAGCATTTCCTTTTTCTCATCTTCTTCTTCTGTGTTTTATGGCGGTTGGCATCCTTAAATGTTGCATTACCGCAACCTGAATTATATCAGCTTCACAGTGCTAACTATTGACAGTGTCCACTTTCTCAGCTGTTCAGGGGAAAACACTGACATAGTCTACTTCTATTTTTTATATTTTTTAATGTAAAGATAGGCCTATGCGTGCAATAACGTACTGATAGTCAGCTCAGCTTACTCTGTAACATGTAGCTTTTATTAGCCTCTCAGGCTAGCTCCGGACCAGACAACAATGCTTCCTACTACCCAGCGTGTGCACGTCTTTCAGACAGGGGTGGTTGTTATGGCAACTAACAACAACAACAACAACTACTAACTACTACAATACATAAAGAACGAAATAGGCTACGTTGTTACTGTGTCTGTTGGAGACACGGCCTAACGTTAACTTTTAATATGAGCCGAATATCAGCCTGCGCTCAGCTATGTATACAGGAAGTAAACCGGATATTCAGGTGGGTTGTGATGGTTGTTATTGTTGTCAAGTTAAAACCGTCTATAGACCCGTTTGGAATGGACGTCAGAGGGTTAGTTGCACGTGCATCGCGGTAAGCAAAACTCTGAGGAAGCAAGTGAAGCCGAAACTAGAGGGATCCCTGGGAATGCAGGAAAAAGAACGTCTTGTGCTGCATAGATGCAGGATTTTCCCACTAGGAATTATGACAATGTCCGGCACTGAAGTTTTGGCGATGTCGTTGGATCCTAGACCCATCCTGACAGTGAGTACGGGTCAGGAAACCTCACCCCACTGAAAGAGTTAGCTTATTTGTGTAACTGTAAGGTAACCTGTCTGGTGCTCGAAAAGCGTTAGAATATGTGTACGAGGCATCTGGATCTTCCATATTTCTATGACAGCTGAACCGCTAGCTGTCACTTTCTGCAACCAGTTCGGCCCCGCCCACAAAATACGTAATCGCTGTTTACAAACATAAAAAGCGTCTATTGGCATTTTCAACTCAAGGGACGGTGTTACGAGTGGGTGGTCGGAGTGAAATGTTATATGGCCTCTCCTGATTCTAAATATAGCTGCATCGCTTGCTTTGTGTCCCTGTGACCCTGTCCGTGGTCACTAGCTCGATCAATAAGGATATACCAAGGCTCATGTGTCGGGGTAACGAGCACCACTGACACCGTAATGTAACATAAAGGCTGCCATCATCAACCTGAGGGACGTTAGCTCACCTGTAGCCGACGTGCACAAGTGGGCTCATCAGGTATAGCATTTTACTAAATGTCTATGGAAAAAAGAATGGCGGATGAAATCCCTTGGTTCGTATGCCTAACCCGGAAGGGGGCGTGACTTTGGCTCTGTTGGGAGATGGCACAATGTTAGACTAGTATCCTAGGCAACACAGACCCCCCACTTCACAATGTGCTGATTGAACACAGAGGCTGTTTCAGTAATTGATTTTCCTGTTCCCAAAATATCAACAGAGGGGTTCAGTTATTTGTTCCAAGTGCAAGAAAATTGCAATAACAACAATTATTTTGTTTTTGTTTTTGTTATTATCATTATTATTATTTGCCAGCACTGGAACACCTAATGGACTGAAAGTTGGAAAACCTAATTAATGTTTTGGTACACCAGTGTTTATCCTGCCTTGTAGACACAAAATGGCCACCATGAAAAGGGTCTATTAGCATGAACACAAACACGCACCGACCGACCTACAATATATAGAGCTGCTGGTCGCAGGTAAAAAATACTATAGCTCTATCAGTGACATTTCTTAATACTCAATATTGTGGACCAGTCTTGTACAGTGTTCGTATTTGAAGAATCAATTAATATCTGGCACAATGGAGTTCATTTGTGGTTAAAATGCTTTTTCACAAAATGTAATGTTTAAAACTGTTGGTAACTTCAACTGTCAAGAGAAAAACAGAAAACGATGCAAACTAATAGAATTCATTTCAGCAGGCAAATAAATGCTGGCAGCTGTTTTGTTTCAGACGTATAGTCCCGTGTCAGCACTGTAATATGAACAGTGGTGTGGAGTTATACAATAATCACATGTGACGATAACCTTGAGCTCTTTAGGAGAGCTTGTGTTTATTTTTGGCTTTAAGGTGGACTGAAAGTTGCAGGTCTTGTCTATTTACATCTGTATAGTGAGGTTTGGATGTTATGACGGCAGTATAGGTTTTCATTTTGTTTTTCCTCAATTGTGTTCAATTTAGTTGTGTTCATCGGTGGGACCTTCTGATTTGCTTACAAAACTGTTGAGAAAACCCACATCTCCAATGGCATTTTTTCTACTGAAAATAATTGTTACATGGTCAATAAATGTTTATTTATCCCCCCCCCCCCCAAGTGATATCATCAATCGTTCGAGTGACCTCACTGATGACATCAATGTGTGTGTGTGTGGTGTCTTGGACAATTGGGCAACTTGAGCAATTGTTGGTTGTGGCGCGGCGAATATACTGTATGCCTCAGTGACATCGCTGATGACATCATTGTGTGTGTGTGTGTGTGTGTGTGTGTGTGTGTGGTGTCATGGACAACCGAGCAACTTGAGTAACTCGAGCAACTGTGGATCCGGGCGCTTCCGCTGCCGGAACGCCAGCCTAATTATAGTCCAGCTATAGAATGAAGAGAACTGTCTCCCCTTCTGAGCCTCCTCTGTTCATCCACTGCATCAGAGCAGTGAAGACGTGCACACCATCCACCATCTCTGTCTGCGTCTGCATCCCCCTTGCTGAGCTCCACTCCGTGTTTGATTTCCTCAATCTTCACTTGTCTCTTCTCTTTGATCTTCTGCTGAGTTTCAGCCTCTGTCTTCTCCAGCAGTCTTCTTCTTCTCTCCCTTCATATCCTTCCTTCGGAGGGACAAAGCGATGTGACCTGTGGTCCGACTCATCCGTTCAGTCTTGCAGAACAGCTCCAGCAGTCGGGTCAAGCTTCTTACACCTCCTACCTTCCAGGTTCTCAGCAGGATGGATCAGCTTGTGTTTTCTCAGGCATGAGATTCTCTGATGAGGCTGCAGGTGAGCCTCGCAGTAGGAGGGCCAGACACACCAGGCGCAGGACTTCAGTTTGGGCCTTCAGTTTGGTCCCAGTGCAGAATTCACGAGGAAATTCTGAGTTGGCACATCGCTGGTCGGGGGCAGCTGCTTAGCTTTCATCTGGGCTGACTTTCTGAACAGAGCAGCCATCTTAGATATGAACGTATTCAGCTCAGGTCTTCTGTCGAAAAGCTTTTTATACACTGGACACTATTTGTTAGTGACATTAGTAACATTTAAATGCTCTTACAGTCTGAACCATATTGCTGTGCTGTTAAGAGTCTTAAAACACTTGCCTGTGAAGACTGTGGTTCACATCCCAGCGTGTTCAAAGTAATTTCACCTGTAACCCTTAAGCAAACCTAACCTAAACCAAACTGTATAGTTTTGCCATTTCAAGTTTATTTTACGGGGGGCAAAAAAGTCCCCGTCATCCAAATTCCAACGGCAATTTCAGAGTTTTTAAGGGCAAAATGCCCCGAGCCTCTGCTCATTTCTGACCCTGGTTAAGACCCCCTGTCTGTTAAACCACATCATGGTGCTGTGGTTAAGACCCCTGTCTGTTAAACCACATCATGGTGCTGTGGTTAAGACCCCCTGTCTGTTAAACCACATCATGGTGCTGTGGTTAAGACCCCTGTCTGTTAAACCACATCATGGTGCTGTGGTTAAGACCCCCTGTCTGTTAAACCACATGGTGCTGTGGTTAATACCCCCTGTCTGTTAAACCACATCATGGTGCTGTGGTTAAGACCCCTGTCTGTTAAACCACATGGTGCTGTGGTTAAGACCCCTGTCTGTTAAACCACATCATGGTGCTGTGGTTAAGACCCCTGTCTGTTAAACCACATGGTGCTGTGGTTAAGACCCCCTGTCTGTTAAACCACATCATGGTGCTGTGGTTAAGACCCCCTGTCTGTTAAACCACATGGTGCTGTGGTTAAGACTCCTGTCTGTTAAACCACATGGTGCTGTGGTTAAGACCCCCTGTCTGTTAAACCACATGGTGCTGTGGTTAAGACTCCTGTCTGTTAAACCACATGGTGCTGTGGTTAAGACCCCCTGTCTGTTAAACCACATGGTGCTGTGGTTAAGACCCCCTGTCTGTTAAACCACATCATGGTGCTGTGGTTAAGACCCCCTGTCTGTTAAACCACATGGTGCTGTGGTTAAGACCCCTGTCTGTTAAACCACATCATGGTGCTGTGGTTAAGACCCCCTGTCTGTTAAACCACATGGTGCTGTGGTTAATACCCCTGTCTGTTAAACCACATGGTGCTGTGGTTAAGACCCCTGTCTGTTAAACCACATCATGGTGCTGTGGTTAATACCCCCTGTCTGTTAAACCACATCATGGTGCTGTGGTTAAGACTCCTGTCTGTTAAACCACATCATGGTGCTGTGGTTAAGACCCCTGCCTGTTAAACCACATGGTGCTGTGGTTAAGACCCCTGTCTGTTAAACCACATGGTGCTGTGGTTAAGACTCCTGTCTGTTAAACCACATGGTGCTGTGGTTAAGACCCCTGTCTGTTAAACCACATGGTGCTGTGGTTAAGACCCCCTGTCTGTTAAACCACATCATGGTGCTGTGGTTAAGACCCCTGTCTGTTAAACCACATCATGGTGCTGTGGTTAAGACCCCCTGTCTGTTAAACCACATGGTGCTGTGGTTAAGACTCCTGTCTGTTAAACCACATGGTGCTGTGGTTAAGACCCCTGCCTGTTAAACCACATGGTGCTGTGGTTAAGACTCCTGTCTGTTAAACCACATGGTGCTGTGGTTAAGACCCCTGTCTGTTAAACCACATGGTGCTGTGGTTAAGACCCCTGTCTGTTAAACCACATCATGGTGCTGTGGTTAAGACTCCTGTCTGTTAAACCACATGGTGCTGTGGTTAAGACCCCTGTCTGTTAAACCACATCATGGTGCTGTGGTTAAGACCCCCTGTCTGTTAAACCACATGGTGCTGTGGTTAAGACTCCTGTCTGTTAAACCACATGGTGCTGTGGTTAAGACCCCTGTCTGTTAAACCACATGGTGCTGTGGTTAAGACCCCTGTCTGTTAAGCCACATGGTGCTGTGGTTAAGACTCCTGTCTGTTAAGCCACATGGTGCTGTGGTTAAGACTCCTGTCTGTTAAACCACATGGTGCTGTGGTTAAGACCCCTGTCTGTTAAACCACATCATGGTGCTGTGGTTAAGACCCCTGTCTGTTAAACCACATCATGGTGCTGTGGTTAAGACCCCCTGTCTGTTAAACCACATCATGGTGCTGTGGTTAAGACTCCTGTCTGTTAAACCACATGGTGCTGTGGTTAAGACCCCTGTCTGTTAAACCACATCATGGTGCTGTGGTTAAGACCCCCTGTCTGTTAAACCACATCATGGTGCTGTGGTTAAGACCCCTGTCTGTTAAACCACATGGTGCTGTGGTTAAGACCCCCTGTCTGTTAAACCACATCATGGTGCTGTGGTTAAGACCCCTGTCTGTTAAACCACATCATGGTGCTGTGGTTAAGACCCCCTGTCTGTTAAACCACATCATGGTGCTGTGGTTAAGACCCCCTGTCTGTTAAACCACATCATGGTGCTGTGGTTAAGACCCCTGTCTGTTAAACCACATCATGGTGCTGTGGTTAAGACCCCCTGTCTGTTAAACCACATCATGGTGCTGTGGTTAAGACCCCCTGTCTGTTAAACCACATCATGGTGCTGTGGTTAAGACCCCCTGTCTGTTAAACCACATCATGGTGCTGTGGTTAAGACTCCTGTCTGTTAAACCACATGGTGCTGTGGTTAAGACCCCTGTCTGTTAAACCACATGGTGCTGTGGTTAAGACCCCCTGTCTGTTAAACCACATCATGGTGCTGTGGTTAAGACCCCTGTCTGTTAAACCACATCATGCTGCTGTGGTTAAGACCCCCTGTCTGTTAAACCACATCATGGTGCTGTGGTTAAGACTCCTGTCTGTTAAACCACATGGTGCTGTGGTTAAGACCCCCTGTCTTTTAAGCCACATGGTGCTGTGGTTAAGACCCCTGTCTGTTAAACCACATGGTGCTGTGGTTAAGACCCCCTGTCTGTTAAACCACATCATGGTGCTGTGGTTAAGACCCCCTGTCTGTTAAACCACATCATGGTGCTGTGGTTAAGACCCCCTGTCTGTTAAACCACATCATGGTGCTGTGGTTAAGACTCCTGTCTGTTAAACCACATGGTGCTGTGGTTAAGACCCCTGTCTTTTAAGCCACATGGTGCTGTGGTTAAGACCCCCTGTCTGTTAAACCACATCATGGTGCTGTGGTTAAGACTCCTGTCTGTTAAACCACATGGTGCTGTGGTTAAGACCCCTGTCTTTTAAGCCACATGGTGCTGTGGTTAAGACCCCTGTCTTTTAAGCCACATGGTGCTATGGTTAAGACCCCCTGTCTGTTAAACCACATGGTGCTGTGGTTAAGACCCCCTGTCTGTTAAACCACATCATGGTGCTGTGGTTAAGACCCCTGCCTGTTAAACCACATGTACTCTCTCTTGGGAGTGAATCCTGCGACAACAGCAGGAGTCTAAGCTACTAAACCTCCCTCTCTGTTTTCCTACCGTCTCAGTGGAAAATCAAATCAAAAGTCATAAGACTAGTATATCAAAGATGTGCAATATAACTGTTAATTATTAAATAGGTTGGCGTGGGGCCATCATCGAAAGAGAAATATGCCTCGCAACATTTATTCATTTTGAGAACAAATACTGAAAATATGAATGAACAGTCAAATCTCTGGTAAGTAGCCATGGCAGGACAATACTCTTCAGAATGTAAAAAAAAAAAAAAAGATTGATTCAATTTGCTCTGCATCGGGTGATTCTTAGCCTTAGCGTCATCTATTCAAATCTGTTGAAAACACACCTCATGGCATCGCATTTAGCCGGTGAAATGAGCCGTACATTTCTTTTATGCGGTATTGTCGGAGAGCGGCTTCCCTTTTTCCCAATTACCTGAATAATTCTCTCTCCTCTCTCTCCACTTTTCCTTCCTCGTGGACGCGCACACATGGCTGTCTCCGGCTTCTGTGTACCGCTGTTTGTCCGGGAGATTTAGTACAAAGAGAGAGGAGATTACAACACCTTTTCTTACAAGATAACAAACACAAGCTATTTCAGCCCGGGCCGCTCCACAACATTCATCACATGGTCCACTAGGTGTCCAGCAGTCCTTTATGTCCCTCAGTCCACTAATCTCCAGTAAACACTCGCTGCCTGTGGAGGCCCTCTGCCAGCATGTGTGTGTGTGTGTGTGCCAGACCCATACAACCCCGCTGGCATCGTGAAGCGTCTGCCTCCTCCAACCCCCCACTGCTCACAGCAAAGGCAACTTTGCCATTTCTAACGAGTTACTCTGTCTGCGCGCTGCTGCTGCATATACGGGTGGTACTAATCCTCAGACATTATTAGCAAGCAAAGACTCAGACAAGACAAGAAACGACAGTCGACAAGACGGAAGAAAAAAAATCCAACCATCTCACTTCAGTTAGAGTGAGAATATGGTTATACTTCTATTTGCCTCTCGATAGTGCTGTATTGCAGGAATTGAATTGTGTTTCTCATTTCTCACTTATATTATTACACCCCACCCCTCCACTAGTCTGCTGGTCCACCTCCCTCTCTTCTGCCTCCTTCCACATTCCTATTTCTCCTCCTGTTCTTCTCACCTGCTTTCCTCTGTCACACCACCACACGCCACTCTGATCCTCCTCCTCCTCCTCATCTCATCTGCATCTGTCCTCTATACTCCAGCTATAAGCAAGCAGGGCTAAATGTGATCAGCGCTGCTGGAGAACGAGGGGAAACTGGAGTAAACAACACAATCAGAGGATGGCTGCCAGTGCAATCAGAGACCCATTTCTCCCCATCTCGTTTCAAGTCCCCTTTGCTCGGCCCTGCTCGCTCGCTCTCTTTCTTTCCTCCCAGTGCACTGCAGCTCCTCCTCCCACCACCACCTCGCGCCGGCCCCTCCCTCCCTCTCCTCCTCCCACCAGCTCGCTCCACTCCGCGCCGGCCCCTCCCTCTCCCTCTCTCCCCTCTCTCTCTCTCTCTGTCTGTGCTGCTAGGTGCAGCAGCAGCAGCATGTATGTGAGGCGCGCGCGTGTGCTGCCAGCAGCCGAGTGTTTACATGTCAGCCTATCACTGTTGCCGGATTTAGCGCATCTGGAGAGGACGGAGGCATTTCTCAAATGCCCCTCAGACAAGGGACCCTCATCACCACCACCGCCGCCGCTCCCCTTCCTCCTCCTCCTCCTCCTCCTCCTCCTCTTCCTCCCCGTTTGAATCGAGCCTCCTCGCTGCTGCTCGTCTCTTACAGCCCCGCGTCGCCGCCGCTGCTGCTGCTCTCCACGCTTTCTGAGGCATTTTGAATTTGCTTGGCAACATGGAGCCAGCTGAATTAGAATTCTCTGCATGACGGTCCTGGTAAGTACTCTGTGTGTGTGTCTCTATGCTGCTGGTGCTCTGAGCAGACAGATTTATGATATGGTGCAGTGTGCTGGGGCCAGGGAGGAGGACAGTATGGTCAGGAGGAGGAACTGTGTCACGGGGAGAGGAAGGGATGGAAAGATGAGGAATTCTTCAGCGAAGGAGGATTCCCGAATCTTATTTTGTGCTTTGTCATCCAGATTAATTTGTTGTTGTTGTGTGCTATATTGTCTATGTCCGTGTTGTGTACGGAATGGCATGTGTATATAATTTGTCCTTATATAGTGTAAATACCAATTTTCTCAAATATATATATATAAATATAGTGTGTGTGTGTGTGTGTGTGTGTGTGTGTGTGTGTGTGTGTGTGTGCGCGCGCGTGTGCAAGCAAGCGTGCAAGCGCACTTGTGTCTCGCCTTGCTGTATTCCAGCTAAAGAAGGTGTGAGTGAGGCTGTGCAGTGGAGAGAGAGTGGCTGTTTTGTGTCTCTGACTGACTGCTAAATCTGCCCTTTAGCATTCATGTCCTTTTAAATACCAATCAACACATCCAGCCTGGCATCTATTTGCTATGAGAACAACACACATACAGTACAGTGCTAATATATGATATTCCCAATGGGTGGGGGGGGTGAGGCTTACGATGCAGGTGTTTCATTTTGCCACAGGTTGGAAAGTGGGTGGTGGTGGTGGGTGGTGGTGATGGTGGCGAGGAGGAGGCTGTGGGTGGGTGGGGGCTTTGTATCATTATGTATGTAGGTCAAACAGCGGATGTCTCACACTTTCATCTGTATCGCTTTATGAGGCAGAGCTTTTAATTGGGCCCTCAGTATAATCAGGTTATGACTGCTGCTCGACAACGTTTCATTCTGATGTGGCGTGGCGTGTGTATGTCCCTGTGTATGTGTGTGTATGTGGTGTGTACGTCTCTGTGCGTTTGTTACCAGGCAGCTCCACATACTACCTCCTAACACAATTTCAACGGGCTGGAATTGTCACCGTGTATCGATCAATGCGCGTTTATGATTCACGCGTTCACGCTTAAACTTGGCGAACCGACCAACCAACCGAGTGATTAAAACCATCACGGTTACCCTGGCAACAGTTCTGTCACGGCGGTCTCAATCTACATGTCGTCGTCGACGTCAGTTTGTCCCGCATTAACACGTCTAACGACAATATTAGTGCGAGCTGCTGACTGTACCGCTCATACACCATCGATGCTGCATGCCACTTTGAGCAGCCATTAATGGCTCCTACATGGGATGATCCATGTGTGTCTCCAAGCAGAAGAGGACAGTATCAGATTGACACTAATCAGCTTATTTGAGCTGCAGCTTAAAAGCCCATCAGGAATTGAAGTATGGCTCTTCCTATTACTAAGCGCTATAGGTTGATTTAGGTTTAGGGTGTCCACTGTCCGGGTGGTCCAGCAGTAGATTCCTTGCTTATAGCAACACGAGGGTCGCAGGTTCGAGTCCCCCGTGTTACCTCCGGCTTGGTCAGGTACAATTAGCCATTTCTGCGAGTGGGAAGCCGGATTAAGGTTATGTGCCCTGGTTGCTGCACTAGTGTGAGTTCTCTGGTCGGTTGGGGCGCCTGTTCGGGGGGGGGGGGGAGGGGAACTGGGGGGGAATAGTGTGATCCTCACACACGCTACGTCCTGCCGGTGAAACTCCTCGCTGTCAGGTGAAAGGAAGCGACTGGCGGCTGCACATGTATTGGAGGAAGCATGTCTACCGCTCTACCCAGATTGACAAGAGGGGGTGGAGCAAGGTCTGGGACAGCAAGGGGAATAAAGTACCATATTGGATGACGTATTTTTGTTGGCTTAACCAGAAATCGCCGCCATTTTGGTTCGTCAGTGGGAAAAGTCTATGGGGTTTTAGAATGGGGATTTCACTTCAATGCATCATATAAGGTCTCTGGTTAGCAAAAGTTTATGGGAACGCGAATTTGGGTTCAGCAGGATCATCTTCACAAACGTTAATCACCTTTATGCCTTTTGAAGCGTTTTCTAAAAATGGTGTTTTTAAAAGAACGCATTTACGTTGCAAAAAAGTCATCAAAGTTATTCATGTTTGTGTCGATTATCCTGCTGAACCCAAATTCGCGTTCCCATAAACCTCTAAACCTCTAAAACCCCATTCACTTTTCCCCTGACGAACCCGGAAGTATACTTCCAGACTCATTCCTATGGTTCTCTAATGGCCAAGTACAAGTGGGGAGGAAATGAGAGGGGAAAAAATGAAAGAAGGGGATTATTTGTGTTAGATTCAGTGGACATTTTGAGTATGAAATTGCTCGACTCAGCGGTTTATACACTATATTGACAAGCTGTATAATGGAAGGCAGCAGCCTAATGGGTAAAGAAAGAGGCAGACATGCTGTCAGAAGTTCACCAGTTCAAATGCCTGGGCTGCAAACCATGGCTCCTCCCCTCAAACCATGGCTCCCCCCTCAAACCATGGCTCCTCCCTCCCTTCAAACCATGGCTCCTCCCCTCAAACCATGGCTCCCCCCTCCCTTCGAACCATGGCTCCTCCCTTCAAAACATGGCTCCTCCCTTCAAACCAGGGCTCCTCCCCTCAAAAGCAGGGCTCCTCTCCTCCCTCGCTCTTGATTGAATGTTTAAGTAAGGAAGGGCACATAATCCCCCACGGCTCCACTGGAGATGCACCGACTGCTCCGTGGCCAATAAGGGCAGCTTGTGCTGTGTGTGTGTGCCTGTGTGCGCGTGTGTGTGTGTGTGTGTGTGCGTGTGTGCGTGTGTGTGTGTGTGTGTGTGTGTGCACAAGGCATCTCGCCCTCCTCCTCCAGCGACTATTCCCCTATGGCTTAGATGTAAATACAAATTGAGTTAACAGGAATAAAAGAGGCTGCGTTTTAAATGCAAACTGTGCTGCTGCTTATTTCCCCCCCCCCCCAAGTGCTTCTTTGTTCCACCATCACATGCATAATATTTGGAGGTGCAGTCATATCATTACAGTAAAAGTCCACAGTCTGCTGAACAACAACAATAACCAACATTTTATTCTCCACCGCAGGATCAAGCGGGTATCATCAAAGACAAGGCGGTGTGTGTTTTTAAAGTAGGATTGAAAGTTCTGTCTGCTTAAACGAAATAATAGCCGAGCTAACAAATCATATGTCGGCAGCAAGGTTGCACAGATGAATCAATATTATTTGGTGAGGATTTAAGCGACACGTATAAGTAGTAACGCGTGTGTGTGGCCTTGTGTTGGAAAAACCTGCCTATTTCTGTTACGGAGAGAGAGAGAGAGTGCTTATACTTCCGTTGAGTAACGATGATTTATAATGATTTATGATAATAACGCCTCAGCTGGAGCTGAAGTCGTTGCAGCATCGCGGCTCATTTTGTATCATCGTGGAGAAATGTGAACTGTGTGTTCCTAACTATAATCCATCTTATTGACGCCCTGAAAGGAGGGCAATTTCTGCATATAATGGTTCATTTGTGATCTCCCGGAAAGGAAGGATGTATTCAATAGGCACCTTGTAGGTTGTAATTACCAGGTATCTTCTCAAAGGAGAGGATTCTTCTGGAGGAGAGATACGGCCACATAATAGCTCTCGTCCTTTTCGAGGGAAGGTGGTGAAGAGGATTGTGTGGTGAAGAGTGTCAGACCGTGTTGTTGATAGTGTGTCGGCTGGATGAGCGAGGTGGTGACAGACAGCAGGTAGATCGTCACAGGATAGATGAGCGAGGTGGTGACAGACAGCAGGTAGATCGTCACAGGATAGATGAGCTAGGTGGTGACAGACAGCAGGTAGATCGTCACAGGATAGATGAGCGAGGTGGTGACAGACAGCAGGTAGATCGTCACAGGATAGATGAGCGAGGTGGTGACAGACAGCAGGTAGATCGTCACAGGATAGATGAGCTAGGTGGTGACAGACAGCAGGTAGATCGTCACAGGATAGATGAGCGAGGTGGTGACAGACAGCAGGTAGATCGTCACAGGATAGATGAGCTAGGTGGTGACAGACAGCAGGTAGATCGTCACAGGATAGATGAGCGAGGTGGTGACAGACAGCAGGTAGATCGTCACAGGATAGATGAGCGAGGTGGTGACAGACAGCAGGTAGATCGTCACAGGATAGATGAGCTAGGTGGTGACAGACAGCAGGTAGATCGTCACAGGATAGATGAGCGAGGTGGTGACAGACAGCAGGTAGATCGTCACAGGATAGATGAGCGAGGTGGTGACAGACAGCAGGTAGATCGTCACAGGATAGATGAGCGAGGTGGTGACAGACAGCAGGTAGATCGTCACAGGATAGATGAGCGAGGTGGTGACAGACAGCAGGTAGATCGTCACAGGATAGATGAGCGAGGTGGTGACAGACAGCAGGTAGATCGTCACAGGATAGATGAGCGAGGTGGTGACAGACAGCAGGTAGATCGTCACAGGATAGATGAGCGAGGTGGTGACAGACAGCAGGTAGATCGTCACAGGATAGATGAGCGAGGTGGTGACAGACAGCAGGTAGATCGTCACAGGATAGATGAGCGAGGTGGTGACAGACAGCAGGTAGATCGTCACAGGATAGCCGTGTTTGCGTTGCCACCGATGCGTTCAGAAGAAGGTCACAGAGCTGCTCCTCTGCATCTGCCTTCCTCATTTCAATGTAGTAATAACAACAGCTTTAATATGCTAAATATGAGGCAGACCTGGGGGAGGCTGGAGGGTGGACTGAGGTTTGGGCTGGATCCATGCCCTATTATACAGCAGAGCTCACAACTGACCACAATGGCAGAAAAGACAAAAAAAAAAAAAAATTGCAATTGGGATCGGAAGTTTGTTTTGTGTGCTGGAATTTCCTTGTTAATATTCGGGCTGCACAATCTAAATATTATCAGAATATTGCCAAGTGCAATTTCCAAATTGCAGGAGCTGTGTGTTATGATAAACGTGTATGATGAAATGTGTTACAACATACAGTAGCATTAAATGAAGCATTGTGGAGCTACAGAGAAGAGCTGGCCTACAAATCATTGCTCTCCAAACATAAGGGAACATGCTTGTTTACAGACTCCAGGAAAAACATCACATTATCATTACCAGCCGCTTCACCGTGTGTGTGTGTGTGTGTGTGTGTGTGTGTGTGTGTGTGTGTGTGTGTGTGTGTGTGTGTGTGTGTGTGTGTGTGTCATTGCAAAATGTGGTCCTGGAGAGACACCTATTATAGCAGGAACTACCACAGAAGGGGTTTTGAGTACATTGCCAGGTGTTTATATGTCTGTCTGTCTGCCTCTCTGCCTGCCTGTCTGTCTGCATGTCTGTCTGTCTGTCTGCCTGTCTGTCTGTCTGCATGTCTGTCTGTCTGTCTGCATGTCTGCCTGTCTGCCTGTCTGTCTGTCTGCATGTCTGCCTGTCTGTCTGTCTGTCTGCCTGTCTGCATGTCTGTCTGTCTGTCTGCATGTCTGTCTGTATGTCTGTCTGTCTGTCTGTCTGCATGTCTGCCTGTCTGTCTGTCTGCCTGTCTGCCTGTCTGCATGTCTGCCTGTCTGCATGTCTGCCTGTCTGTCTGTCTGTCTGTCTGCCTGCCTGCATGTCTGTCTGTCTGTCTGCATGTCTGTCTGTCTGCATGTCTCTCTGCCTGTATGTCTGTCTGTCTGCCTGTCTGTCTGTCTGCCTGTCTGCATGTCTGTCTGTCTGTCTGCATGTCTGTCTGTCTGTCTGTCTGTCTGTCTGTCTATCTGTCTGCCTCTCTGTCTGTGTGTGTCTGCCTGTCTGTCTGCCTCTCTGCCTGTCTGTCTGTATGTGTGTCTGTCTGTCTGTCTGTCTGCCTGCCTGTCTGCCTGCCTGTCTGCCTGCCTGCCTGTCTGTCTGCCTGTCTGCCTGTCTGTCTGTCTGTCTGTTTGCCTGCCTGCCTGCCTGCCTGCCTGCCTGTCTGCCTGCCTGTCTGTCTGTCTGCCTGCCTGTCTGCCTGCCTGTCTGCCTGCCTGCCTGTCTGTCTGCCTGCCTGTCTGTCTGCCTGTCTGCCTGTCTGTCTGTCTGTCTGCCTGTGTCTGTCTGTCTGTCTGTCTGTGGACAAATTGTCTCAGCACAATAACGTCAGCTGTGCAAGATGCAGTCATAAAACATTACAGTTGAGATCAAAATGAAGGCCGAATTCGAAAATGGGTATGATCCAAGCAAGGCAACCCCCCCACCCTCCCCCCGCTGTCCAGGGAGAAAGTCTATTCATCTGTCTGTCTCTCTGTCTCTCTGTGTGTCTGTCTGTCTCTCTGTGTGTCTGTCTGTCTGGCTCTCTGTCTGTCTGTCTGTCTCTCTGTGTGTCTGTCTGTCTGTCTGTCTGTCTTTCTGTCTGTCTGTCTGTCTGTCTGTCTGTCTGTCTGTCTGTCTGTATGTCTGTCTCTCTGTGTGTCTGTCTGACAGTCTGTCTGTCTGTCTGTCTGTCTGTCCATCCATTTGTTCAGCCATTATGCATAATATCCGATACCACTGGTCTGATTTAGATGTAACTTTAGACAAGGATGCATTTTTTCCACTGGATGTCCATGTTCTCAAAATTATACTGACTGCAACTGGGGGGGAGGGGCACTACAATTAAACATTAAATTAATATTTATTTTTAAGAAACATCTCCCACACTGTAAATTCAGTTGGCATAAAAACTGGTGCACATATTCAGATTAGCATAAAATTAGCCTCTGGAGGCCTCGGTGTATGTACAGTATGGGATATTGGATTTCATGACATTTTGAATTTGAAAACAGCTCTACCCTTATAGGCTTCTCTGTGTATTTTTATCAACACCAAACTTGGTGCATGGCCCGAAAAGATGGCAATATATTCATACTATATCTACTCTGTACTATACTATCAAGTGTATTTGTATTCTATTTTATTATAAAATTATTTAATTGTATGGAACAGTCCTATGTCTCTAATAATGGTTGATGCTTATGTTGATATTTGTCCATGCCTGAGTATGAGCAACTGTAGCATGTCCCAATTTCCCCTCGGGGATCAATAGTTATTCTGATTCTGATATGTGTCTCCTAGTGAAGAAGACGAAAGTTCTGTACAATTAGCTAAAGAAACTGAGAGGCAAAGAATTGGAAGAAAATGTGCATTAATTATCTACTTGAATTGTTAAATTTCCCCTATGTGAATATCAATGTTAAAGTTTATTCCAATATGAGGAGTAGCTGGTTATTATTGTATGGGCGATTTGCTATGAAAATCTCACAAAATCTCCCATTGTTTGGTCTGTGAAGAGCTGTAAGAAAGCCTAAGAAGTCTGATGTAAAATTGCCTTTGGGATGCATTCAGCCCCTTCTTTTCAATTCCAGTCCAAAATATCTCATATCGCCTGATGGTGCGTACCGCGGAGAAAGGTTTGTGTAATTTGCAGCTTATGAAGAAAAGATCCTCTTTTGTACAATTATTGCTAGGCAACGTCAATGAGCCAAGAAACGGATATGTGTGGAAATATACTGTCAGCACTTGGGCAAGCTGCAAGGTTCACTCCACCTTTCTTTTTCAAAACTCATAATCAGGATCAGAATGACCGAATACAGATATTTAGGGGTGCACCGATCACGCTTTTTGCCACCGATCACCGATTGCCGATCACCTATGAGAAATATCTGCCCAACCGATCATCGACCGATCACCGATTACCGATTACCGATCACCGATATATATATATATATTTATTTTATATTTTGTAGGCTAAAGGAAACTGCCAACATGAGACAGATGGGAGTTCAACCGTTTAGTTGTCAGTTCTCTTCAGTACAGTACAGCAGTATAGGCTTTTTACAGCATTATGACAGGAATAGTAGGATTGTGTGTGGTCTGGAAAAAGGAGGCAATAAAATATACAAACAGGTCAGTAACCAAGCTTGCTGTTATATAGGCCAATTATAGTGATAATTAACAACTAATAATATATAAATGATAATTAGGTAAACTGTAAGTCAGTTACTCTTAAACACCAGTCTTGAACCATGACTAAAGCCAAAGAGCTCCCACTCATAGAACCGGGGTTATGCACAATAACCGTCATACATTGGGATCCGCATCGAACGAACATCAAAACGACCCGCCCATCGAGGCCGAGTTACAGTGTTATAATTAGCAGCACTATGAGTGCGATCTACATAATGGTGACAGGGTTACATGACGGGAGAAACAACAGAATCACAAGCTACACACGAGCTAAACTCCATCTGAGTAGTGGCATTAATTAGCGCATCCGTCTGAATGGAGCGCACATCCACATAGCAGCACACTTTCGCTTCCTTCAAAGTGCCCGCGGGAACATCAATGCTTGCGTGGAAATTGTCTGTGTGTGCGCGTGCACTACCCCGACTACCACGTTAATCTGGGACTTTAATACACACGGATTTAACAGCATGCAAATGCCTCGGTAGGCGGGAGGACTGGAGATAACTTATCTCTGCTGAGTCTGCTCTAATCACCAGCTGATTTGTGTGATTCAAAGACGCAAGAGGTGTGTTGACAGTCTGGTGCGGTGTGTGCATGGAGGTGAGTACACTGACGAAAGCAAAGCGTGTGCTTTGCAACACAATGATATAAACGTTAGAGCACAATATGAAAGTTAAACGATAGACATTGAAGACATGAAAATGGGCTGCCTCATGTTTCTCACGTGCAGCATGATCGGCTATGCGATCGGCAAAATTAAAGGAATATCGGAAACAGCAGATCACATATTTGAGGTCCAAATCGGCCGATACAGATTGCGTGCAGATCGATCGGTGCACCCCTACAGATATTATATTAAAGAGGAGGGCACTGGAGCACATGGACAGGTCATCTTAAAGCTGCATTCAGCGATGTGTTTGTGTTCAAATAAGTGTTAAATGGCTCTATATTCTGACAGCAATCACTGAAATAGTGTTTGGTCAGTGACTTGAAACCCCCAACCCCCCGCTGTCTCCACAACCGTAACTTGTAGAGACTCAGAGATGACGGCATTGGATTCGGGGTGAAAAAATACGTATAGTCCTTTACAGGGGTCGCGATCTGACCTCCCGTTTCCAAGAAAATGTCAACTTTTCTCTGATTGGATAGTTTGAGGTCACCGCTAATTTTGATCCAATCAGAGAAAAGTTTACATTTTCTGAGAAACTGAAGGTCCAATCGCGATGCCTGTAAAGTGTTTATCTGGTGCGGATCAACAATTGACTGATGTTTCGAGACCCCAGTGTCTTCTTCAGAGTCTCTGGAGACTCTCCAAACATCAGTGAAGGTGACCTGCACCAAATTAAGACTTTTTAAGATGACCCGTGTGCACCAGTGCCCTCCTCTTTGATGGAGCTGTGTTCCTGACCTGTGAGCACTGGTCCTCATCTTCTGAACTGGTTTAGCGCATGAACTCTCTCAAGCACAGATATTATATTGCTGTCTAATGGGGCCATGTTGAAGAAGCTAGTAGGGCTGCAACTGATTATTTTCATTATCGATTAATCTGTCAATTACTAATCGATTCATTGTTTAGTCCATAAAATGTTAGAAAATGGTGAAAAATGTCGATCAGTGTTTCCCAAAGCCCAAGATGACGCATCTCAAATGTCTTCGTTTTTCCTGACCAACAGGCCGGAACCCAAAGATATTCAGTTTACTGTCATAGAAGACTAAAGAAACCAGAAAATATTCATAAGCTGGAATCAGAGATTTTTGTTGTTGTTGTTGTTATTACTCAAAACTATTAATCGATTATCAAAATAGTTGTCGATTAATTTTCTGTCGATCGACTAATCGATTAATCGTTGCAGCTCTAGCAGCTAGTTGAGCATCTTTAGCCTGCGGGATACAGAGTAGAGCACAGTACACAGAATGAAAAATGCCCTTACGACTTCCTGGATCTTCTGCAAATGTCCTTGCTGTTGATCTCACTGCTAGGTCCGGGTGGGTCTGTTTAGGTAGAGCAGTGTCCCTCTGCTGCATCGCAGATGTTACGGAGATGTTGCAGATGGTTGCCCTCTACCTCTTTAACCTCCATGAACTGCTGCTTGAAGGACTCCAGCCCCAACTGGCTAATCTTTGTCGTCACACAGCTCATTAAAAAAAAACTAGTCTGGGCACTTGCTTATCCTCTGCAGTGAACACTATTATTCTCTGGGCTCCTCTGACAATGTTTCACTATACTTCTGTCATCTCACCAGCGATGGTTCCCACACACTGAATCATTTTCTCCTTCGCGAAGCATTTCATCCTGGCATTTTAGATCATCAAGCCATGCAGTTTCTTGGAGACCTTCCCATTGTTGGTGTTAATTAGCCGGGGTTGCTCCATTCATCTCCGCCTCTCGTGGGGCTTTGTTTTCATGGGATTTTTCATCGCTGGCTGTTAATTATTGTGGAAGATGCAGGTCTGTTACTAACGCTTGCTGCACCGTTACAGTAATGAGCTGTCCACTTCCTCCCCAGCCGTCACCACTATAGCCTCAGCCTGCAGTGGTAGGCTGGTAGCCTGGGTGGCACTGTCTAATTGACGCGTAATTGCTCGTCATCATTATCATATTAAAGTAATTACTGTATTGTTACCTATTATTGTAGTAATTATTGCGTAATCTATAATATCACTAAGTATAACATTAGTCCACTTGTGTAAACCTACATGTGGCTTACAGATAACATTCCCACTCTGAGATAAATCCTTTTCCATCCATCTTGCCCTTTGCTTGGACATTATTCACACTAAATCCCTCAAGCAGGTCGATGGTACAGTTGGCAGCGAGACAACACTCAACAATGTGCTGCTCTGTAACGTTCAACTCCACAAATTGGAAATGACGTAAAGGTAAAGTTATGTACACCCGGAGCGCGTCCTGATGATGGGCAGCAGACCACACCAAGTCAATCTTGTTTAACGCACTTTGTGATCACGCATATTAGGATTATCAACACGTGGAACCTGATTGTTAGTATAACGTTAGTCACTTATGGCCCATTTCCACCGCTGGTATTGGCTCGCTTTTTTGTCTCATTGCACCGGTCAAAAACCTGGACAGCCCGGGTTGAGTCGTGCTAATTTTAGTCCCTGCTCTGTCAAGCTTCCAGGGCTGTGGACCCGGTACCATACGGTGACGTGAAAACACTGCAAACGACTGATTGGTCAGGCAGAATCGTGTTTACTGTGCCTGGATACTTTCTGTCAATGCTGGTGGTCTTTTGTGTTGCTGCCTTCGGCTCTGGTGAAATAAAATTGATCTCCTTGCTAAGCCGGTGGTTTTCAATTGTTTTGAGAGAGAAAAAGTCTGCTCCTCGGGGAAGCCCTTGTAGTTGTGTGCTATGTCGGCTCCGCTAGGCCGGAGGCGGGGGTTTAGCAAAACCGTGGCCTTTCCTGGTGAGTAGCCGCCAGGCTGGTGGCTTCCCTTCTCCCCGTAGCGTAACCCCCCGTCCCCCGTGCAGCGCATGCATGTAAATAACAACAAATTGATATCCATTCTCCTGGCCGATGGTCTCATTTGCCCATGTAGGGCATATAGAGGCACCAGGATTTCATAACCAGTTTAAAAGTTCTGTGTATGGATTTAATTTTAACGTTATACGTTATAGCCTACTTGGGCTATGGGCGGAGGACAGATTGCGGTCGCTATGACGACCAGGTGTGGGGGGAGGCGAGTAAACTTGCGGTGGAAGCAAAATGTCTATCAGGTCGAGATGAGTGAGGCCAGGTAAAAGTAGAGGGGATGTAAACTACTCACCTTTAGGTGACAGTCACCTTTTTCATCCTAAACTAGGAGGATATCTGAGTGGTTTCACGTTCTGGTAACCGTCACCTTTTTCACTACCCATGACTTCTTCTTCTGTTGTGTTTTATGGCGGTTGGCATCCTTAATAGTGTTACCGCGACCTACTGTATTGCTAAAGCTATACACCCATGACTTTGCATCTCTGCATTTAATTAATGCAAGTTAAATCATTTCAATTACTTTCCTTGACCCACACTAAAAAACATTAATTTGCCAATGATTATCTTAACTGCATATGACTCCAGTTTAAACATGCATCTGTCAGCAATCCTTTTGAATTTGAGGTTCAGTATAAAAAAATAAAAAATAAAAAAATCATTAGATTAATCGACTATAATTGAAAAAATAGTCGTTAGATTAATCGAGAAGAAGATAATTGTTTGGGACAGCCCTACAGTACTCAGGTAATCTTAGGTTAGAGGATTTATTGCAAAACTGAACAAGAAGAAGAAGAAGAAGAAGAACTAGAAGCAACAGGGGCTGTGGCTCAGGAGGCAGAGCGCATCGTCCACTAACCAGAAGGTTGGTGGTTCGATGCCCGGCTCCTCCAGTCCGCAAGTCGAGGTGTCCTTGGGCAAGACACTGAACCCCAAATTGCTCCCGGTGGCTGTGCCAGCACCCTGCGTGGCAGCTGGCCGCCTTCGGTGTGTGAATGGATGAATGTAGGCACATTGTAAAGCGCTTTGGATAAAAGCCCTATATAAATGCAGTCCATTTACCATTGTAAAAGTGGGTTAACTCACTTAACTGAAATGATCCAAAAATAGACGTATTTAAACTCTACATCTATATGTGTAGATACCAACAGTACAACCACCAGTGGGGAATGCATGCATTGCACTATTGTCCGTGCACAGAGCTCATGCTGTATGTCTGTCTGCTACTTGCACACATCATTACTATACAGTGCACACACTCCATCAGAACCATCACTATATAGTGCACACTCCCTCAGAACCATCATATACAGTGCACACTCCCTCAGAACCATCACTATACAGTGCACACTCCCTCAGAACCATCACTATACAGTACACACTCCCTCAGAACCATCACTATACAGTGCACACTCCATCAGAACCATCACTATACAGTGCACACTCCATCAGAACCATCACTATACAGTGCACACTCCCTCAGAACCATCACTATACAGTGCACACTCCATCAGAACCATCACTATACAGTACACACTCCCTCAGAACCATCACTATACAGTGCACACTCCCTCAGAACCATCACTATACAGTAGACACTCCTTCAGAACCATCACTATACAGTGCACCCTCCCTCAGAACCATCACTATACAGTGCACACTCGATCAGAACCATCACTATACAGTGCACACTCCATCAGAACCATCACTATACAGTGCACACATCATCAGAACCATCACTATACAGTGCACACTCCATCAGAACCATCACTATACAGTGCACACATCATCAGAACCATCACTATACAGTCTACACTCCATCAGAACATCACTATACAGTGCACACTCCCTCAGAACCATCACTATACAGTCAGTGCACACTCCATCAGAACCATCACTATACAGTGCACCATCAGAACCATCACTATACAGTGCACACTCCATCAGAACCATCACTATACAGTGCACACTCCATCAGAACCATCACTATACAGTGCACACTCCATCAGAACCATCACTATACAGTGCACACTCCATCAGAACCATCACTATACAGTGCACACTCCCTCAGAACCATCACTATACAGTGCACACTCCATCAGAACCATCACTATACAGTGCACACTCCATCAGAACATCACTATACAGTGCACACTCCCTCAGAACCATCACTATACAGTCAGTGCACACTCCATCAGAACCATCACTATACAGTGCACACTCCATCAGAACCATCACTATACAGTGCACACTCCATCAGAACCATCACTATACAGTGCACACTAGGGATGCAGCGGTTTCCGGTTTGAAGGTATACCGGGGTTTGAAAAAGCCACGGTATCAAAACCACTAAATTTTGCCGTCATACCTTCTCCACGGTATCAGCTGTTTCCCTGAGAAAAAGTGCCCAGTCCCTTGCAGAGACAGAGTGCAGTTACGCGGCCCCTCCCCCCTGCTGCATGTGTGTGTAGAGCAATCAGTAGCTGGCAGACCGCAGCTGCGTCATCATCATCAACGAGTCATCATTGTTGTGAGTGGCGTGCCGCATGACAATGGCTGCCACTGCCAGAGAGGTGAAGAACCCCCCAAACTTTTTCCCCAGTCAAAAAAGGACAAAATCGGTAGTGTGGGACTATTTTGGTTATCAGAAAAACGGATGGCCAGGGCTTACAGGAGGAAGGACAGCCAACATGCAAGACATGCAGGCGAAGAGTGGCTGCACTAGGAGGCAATAGCCTACCTCAAACATGATAGCCCACCTCAAACATGATAGCCCATCAACACCAGCCGTCCTCATTTGCAAAATTCAAGGTACTTAACGTTGTCTTGCTTCATCATGCATCACATCGGACATAACGCTAAACCATTTCCACCGGCAGGTTTGAGGAGTAGCTAACATTAACGTCATGACTCATCATAGGCTATCGTTAACATGGCTAATTAGCATCAGCTGACTAACGTTAACGTAACGTTACTTCTTGACTGAGTGATCACGTCTTGTGTAGGCCAGGCTGGCCAGCGCCTCGTTATCAAAAACATATTGCACTAATGAGAGAGAAGTAACGTTCAATAATGTAGAAACTGACTCCTCCAACC
Organism: Poromitra crassiceps; assembly: GCF_964638095.1. Taxonomy (NCBI): domain Eukaryota; kingdom Metazoa; phylum Chordata; class Actinopteri; order Beryciformes; family Melamphaidae; genus Poromitra; species Poromitra crassiceps. Next base: position 9,013,187 of record NC_139645.1, on the reverse strand, counting down.
TGCCAGTGAATTGAGGCACAAACAGTGTGTGTGTGTGTGAGAGAGGGGGAAAAGACAAGCGCTCTCAGCACAGGGGCAGAGGCATGCGTGAGACAGAGGGAGAGGGGTGTGTGTGAGTGGGGGTGTGCGCCATCAACGTGAAACAATCATTTGTGTCCAGTGCAGTCAGTGTCCATCCGATTTTTACAAAAGATAAGCATCTATTTGATATTATGTGTTTTAGTTTTACATAAAATTAGATTAAATAAATCGTCATTTATGATAAGTAAGAATAGTACTGTTATATATCCAAGCACACACACCTATGCACCCAAATCCAAACATGCCAAAGAATTAAATGATGCTGTGGCATACTTCATTGCCAAAGATATTTTTGTGATCATGGTCCCCATTCAACTATCATTTTGTTCATGGTAAAAAAAAAAAAAAAAAATTTGTGCCATATTTGACAAGAATACATAAAGGTCCGCGATACCGTGATACCGTGAAACCGTGGTAATTTTCTCCAAGGTTATCATACCGTCAAAAAATCATACCGCTGCATCTCTAGTGCACACTCCATCAGAACCATCACTATACAGTGCACACTCCATCAGAACCATCACTATACAGTGCACACTCCATCAGAACCATCACTATACAGTGCACACTCCATCAGAACCATCACTATACAGTGCACACTCCATCAGAACCATCACTATACAGGGCACACTCCATCAGAACCATCACTATACAGTACACACTCCATCAGAACCATCACTATACAGTGCACACTCAAGGCTATAAGAGTAATGGTAAGCAGAGGAATGCTTTTGAGAGAATCATGTGACAGGAAGGGTGAGAGGACAGCTGAAAAAATGCAAGCGTTTGTAGAAGGACAGGAGAGACAGAAGACTTGTCCAATGTCCACTGTTATTCTTCCCAAGGTCTTTACTATCAAGAAAGGAGAAGAAGAAGAGTGGGAAGAAAAGAGACAGGGCACGATAGAGCTAGCGCTCATCTCATGTTTCATGTTTTTTCCTCTCCTTCAAAGTAGAAAGAAATTAAATCATACTTTAAATCCCAATATAAACATGTAAGATGATTTGAAACAGGATATAAACGGGGGCCTCTCGCACTTGAGAGGTAATTCAATAGCCTTTTTCCATTCTTTTGTTCATAATTTCAGTGTCAATGTCAAAACAAAGTGGTTAGACACTTAGTAGATCACGGGCTCTAAGGTCCTCGTCTGATTACACAGATAGTACCACCCGTTCCCTTACTACGACACTCTTGATTCATAAATAATGCATGCTACTTCGGTAGGAATATCTACATATAGCATTTGCATTTGTTTTCTATTAGCACAATGGCATCAGTGAGCCTCATTCATTCCAGAATTGGCGGATGAAAATATATTCTGTGCGAATACTTATCGTAGTGATTCCTCATTTCAAATGGAGTTCTTGCAGAATCTGTCACCATGGATCAAAGTGAAGGCTTATCTTCATGTATGAGGTTCATGACTTTGAATGAACTGTGCAACCGCTTCCGTTCAGAAAATATCTTTTTTCACCATCCCATCAAACAAAGCCTACATGCTATCCATTCACAAATTCACATCATTAGTGAGGGACAGAAAGGAGTGGGAGGTCACAAGGGAGTGGGAGCTCCGGATAGACACTCTTTGTTTTTGTTCCGACTGTCTGCTTTTCACTATACACCAGACACATTGGACCTCTGGTCGAATGTTTCAGACGTAAACCATACGCAGCCAACAAAAACGAGCCGTTTTGGAGGAAGTGAAATTGTAAGTGGCACTTACTGGACTGTTTGGATCTGCTTAGACCACAATCTAAGCTGCCTCCGTTCCAGGACTTTGATCCAATCGGGGTGTTTGTGAGGTATAACTTTTGTCTGTGTACTGCTGCAGTGCAAGCAGAAAGGCTTCGCGCGGCCGACCCGGGTTCGAATCCGACCCGTGGTCCTCTGCCGGATGTCATCCCCTCTCTCTCTCTCTCCCCACTGCCTACTGTCCTATCAAATAAAGGCCCAAAAATGCCCAAAAATAAATAAATAAAAAGATACAAAAAGATGCACTGCTTGTATAACTGTTGGACTACATACAGCTTTGCTTTTTACAGTGTTTACAAATATGAAAGTCAAAATTCATTTAAAATGACTGTATTGCTGTTAGCACACATGGGCAAAATGCGGCCCCAGGGCCGTACCCAGCCCCTGGACCATCTCAATCCGGCCCCCCAACGTCCCCAAAAGAAAAACAAAACAACCCCCAAAAACTCAACAAAAGGCAGAATTATGTTAGTAAATCTCATCTGCTACAGCCATTGGATCTGTATCACTATTATATCGGGAGATTAACGAGAAATGACCAATCACAACGGGAGAGAGGGTTAAAAATAGGGGTGTTGGCACTTGGCAGGCATCATCTCCAGACTTACTTGATGTAAGTCAGTATGGCCCTCTGGTATATAGGGTCAATCTGCGCATCAGACGATCAGACAATAAATTACAGAGTGAAAACATCAATTAATTAAGTGTAAACAAAACAGTGGTGGGGACATAAGAGCCCTCTCAATTAAAACAGAAATCCCAACGTGTCTCATTATTGTGGCTTTGCATAAAGCTCTTCTAAGAACACATCTCACAGATAGCTGTGTCTTCAATTCTCTGATCGATGTGGCAAGTATGAGCTCGAAGGCTTTAGCAAGTTCCAGTGCCCCAGAGTCAAAAGCAAGTAGGGCTTTTAAGTCCTATGACAATCTCTGTCTCTCTCCATGTATCACCACTTGGCAGCAGTCTCTGTTGTATATCACCACAAGGTCGACAGCTCAGCAGCGGCATTGGATGTGTTAAGTTGGCAGATTTTTTTCTGTCCTTTTAAAAGACGCACTATGGCATTTTTGGGGACTGATTTAAAAAAAAATGTGAGGGGAGAAAATGGGTCACTGATGTTGAAAGTGAATGTTTTTCCCCAGCACACTCATGAGCCATGAGCACAGAATGCTGCTCAGATTGTGTGAGCATGTCCCAGCACACTCATGAGACATGAGCACAGAATGCTGCTCAGGTTGTGTGAACATGTCCCAGCACACTCATGAGCCATGAGCACAAGATGCTGCTCAGGTTGTGTGAGCATGTCCCAGCACACTCATGAGCCATGAGCACAAGATGCTGCTCAGGTTGTGTGAGCATGTCCCAGCACACTCATGAGCCATGAGCACAAGATGCTGCTCAGGTTGTGTGAACATGTCCCAGCACACTCATGAGACATGAGCACAGGATGCTGCTCAGGTTGTGTTAGCATGTCCCAGCACACTCATGAGCCATGAGCACAAGATGCTGCTCAGGTTGTGTGAACATGTCCCAGCACACTCATGAGCCATGAGCACAAGATGCTGCTCAGATTGTGTGAGCATGTCCCAGCACACTTATGAGCCATGAGCACAAGATGCTGCTCAGGTTGTGTGAACATGTCCCAGCACACTCATGAGCCATGAGCACAGGATGCTGCTCAGATTGTGTGAGCATGTCCCAGCACACTCATGAGCCATGAGCACAGAATGCTGCTCAGGTTGTGTGAACATGTCCCAGCACACTTATGAGCCATGAGCACAAGATGCTGCTCAGATTGTGTGAGCATGTCCCAGCACACTCATGAGCCATGAGCACAGAATGCTGCTCAGGTTGTGTGAACATGTCCCAGCACACTCATGAGCCATGAGCACAGAATGCTGCTCAGGTTGTGTGAACATGTCCCAGCACACTTATGAGCCATGAGCACAAGATGCTGCTCAGGTTGTGTGAACATGTCCCAGCACACTCATGAGCACAGGAGGCTGCTCAGGTTGTGTGAACATGTCCCAGCACACTCATGAGACATGAGCACAAGATGCTGCTCAGGTTGTGTTAGCATGTCCCAGCACACTCATGAGCCATGAGCACAGGAGGCTGCTCAGGTTGTGTGAACATGTCCCAGCACACTCATGAGACATGAGCACAGAATGCTGCTCAGGTTGTGTGAACATGTCCCAGCACACTCATGAGACATGAGCACAGGATGCTGCTCAGGTTGTGTGAACATGTCCCAGCACACTCATGAGCCATGAGCACAGAATGCTGCTCAGGTTGTGTGAACATGTCCCAGCACACTCATGAGCCATGAGCACAGAATGCTGCTCAGGTTGTGTGAACATGTCCCAGCACACTCATGAGCCATGAGCACAGAATGCTGCTCAGGTTGTGTGAACATGTCCCAGCACACTCATGAGCCATGAGCACAGGAGGCTGCTCCTTGTGTGAACATGTCCCAGCACACTCATGAGACATGAGCACAGGAGGCTGCTCAGGTTGTTTTATTCAAGCAAATAAGAAAGGACGAATGATACTACTTGTACTTTGCAAAGACATACAAATAAAAGCAAAATTGTGATTTGCACTTAATTGTGAAAATGGATTTTATGATGTAACACATTTATTCAGCTTGTCAGTTAGGCAGTGAGTGACAAGAACTATGTTGTCAACCTGAATCAAAAATAGAATTGATCAAATATGGCACTTGTTATTATGTAATTTGCCTCAATCCTTGGACACATGTTCATAGAGCTCTGACGGCATTTTACGTAATGCTATGTGTTCTTCTAGTACATGTTCTATAGGTGTATAGTTTAATAGTCCAAATGACGTCTTTATATGCTTTTATTTAAATTTGAGGGAAGCATTCGTTCTTTCTAAAACATCAGTGGAAGATACAGCATATTGTAATTGTTATCCATTTGGACAATCAGTCATGAACAAAACATTGGGACAGGCGGTTCTTCATGCAGTAGATCTTCAGCATTTAATTCCTTTTAGGTCTCCCTCTAGAAATGGAAACTTTAAACGAGATGACTTTTGCTTCCTGAGGGCTGTTTGATTTTTACAGTTAATTTGAATTAATGGCATAAGATCGGGGGATCGCATACTAATTAAAGTAAAAAAAAAAAAGAGGCATATTTGAGCTAAATGGAATCCTGATTTGGTTCAGATTTATTATTTCCTTTTACTTTAGTCATATACAGAATTCCACATTAGTCGCTATTTATTCCATGTTTTACTTCCGTTTGGGTAAACTCAGATGAATTAATCCTGATCTCAGGACCTCATTCTGTTTGCGCTCCACAAATCAGTCTGGGCTTCTCGCCGCCCACATCAATTTCCTGATTTTACAATGTCACCGGGCCAATCAGGAACTGTGTCGTAGTTGATGACGTGAAATACAGGCCGCCGCAAAACAGTAACGGTGTCTGCCGAGGCAACGAGCGCTAACATTAACGTTAGTAGAGTAGATGGCTGTGTTTCATTCACTTTTGGAGAAGACCTATATAGCTTGTTTAATCCTTGCCAACGTTACAATTTTTATCCCGTGTATAGACCTTATTCGATTGACGTCACTCACGTACGGGCACGCCCACGCCCACCGCCGCCATGTTCTCGACATAGCGCTGCAGCTCTTACTGTAAGTGACAACCTATGTGAGAGCAGCGTTTATAGGAAGATAGCCGGCGTTAGAGTTACCTGTTTCGTTCCTGTTGTGTTCGGATGGTGACCTGCGTTAAAGCAAATTTATACTGACTGCGGAGTGTCCGGTGTCCACGGCAAGACCGTTCTCTCCACAGAGGCACATCCTTTTATGGTAAATACGGTAGAAGTGCAGTGTCTGCGGAGAGCGGAGAATCCCCCTCCAGGCTCCCGTTGTGTTTTTAGCAGGAATGCAAATGTCACATCAGTTATTCCGTGTGTGATCCTGATTTATATCAGCGAATAATCAATCCTAGTGCAATTGTAGGCTATTTTCAGTTTGTTTTTAGCCAGTAAGTTTGTTGTCTTGTTTTTGTGCTTTGCATTCAATTTTTTCGATCTCAAATCAAGTTTTTATTGACGTAGTAAATTGTAGGCTATTCAGTCTTTGGAGAAAAAAGTTTCAGTTACTGAGGGCGAGTCTTTGTAGTCTCGGGTGGATGAATCATACAAATTTCTGTATTTCTGTACTTCTTCTGCCAGGTGATGCTCAAACCCGTTTTGCACTGATTTCGCCGGTCACTTGGTCAGTTTGTGGAGGCTTCTTCCCTATACAAACCATAGCAAACATTAGCCAATCATAGACTCGGAATTGACTGCACGAGCTTGCGGCGGGCTCCGCGGGTTAAATTTTTTGAGAGGAGCGCGGAGCTCCGTGCAGTCCCTCCGCAGAGCCTGTGCGGAACGCCGCGCTCGCCACACAGAGCCTCCGCTCCGCGAACACCGGACACTCCGCAGTTAGTATAAATTACCGTAGCTTTTAGGCATGGCTGTAGGAATGACAGCAATAAAGTCCCCGTGGTTTGTTTCTATCTCTACCGTCCACAGACTTGAAGGGAGCGTGACTGAGGATACGTCAGCACAGGAGAGAGGTGTGTGGATAGGGTAGGAGAGACAGGTGAAACTTTCTGACAGCCCCTCACAGCAAAGTCTGTTCACCTCGTTTTTTCTTTTGTTTATTATTTGTAGGGAATCTGGATCACCCTTTTTGGAATGACCATATAAACATTCAGTTATCAGAGATAGCCGAGTGGTCTGGAGTGTTCTGTTCTTCAAATGAACTTTCTTCAGACCTAGTGGCTACAAACAATGGAATAAATCACTTCTTTGCATCTGTGAAAACAGACCTTGGCTTGAACCTCTATCTTCTCACTGTTCTGAAAATGCTTATACACGTCTCTTATGTTATCAATCATTATTTGGTGTAATGGGTAATGTAAGCCTTTGAATGCTAGCATTTGTTGATTCATCAAAGTGTGTTTGAAGCCACGGGAGGTGGCTATAGTTGTGTAGTGTTTTGTTTGATGGTTTTCAATAAATGCTTCTGTTTTGAAGGTATATAAAATCGTCTGTCATTTTAACATGTTCAGTGCTTGTGTGTACAATACTAGTCAAAAAAGACCTTTTCCTTCCTTCCTCTGATTCTACTGTGTCCTACGACAGTGTAATTAGTCCTAATTGCAGAAACGGGGTGGTGCCTCGGTTTTAATATACACATTAAGCCTTATTAATATGTATATTAATTTAAAATATATCTAAATTCTCTACATATTACAGGCATTAACGGCAGCATACAAACAACAACTCCGGGGTTTTTATTGCTGTCATCACTATCACTATTTTGTAATGGAACAGAAACGACAACAATAAGGCTGTTACTGTTAGATGATCCCAACCTCGAACAGTGCAGACTCAGCTATCAAGTTCCACAACACCCCAGCTTCTCAAGACTTACCAAGTTTCCCGTGGCCCTCAACTATCCGCGAATAGATCCACATGTCTTCCGACGCCGATCCTGACAGTTACTATAGTTGTCAGCTGCAGGACGGTATGTGTTAGAGAATGGAATTTTAACCATTCTACATCCGCTACTTATATTTTTCTCCAACAGTATGTCAACAATAATATTGGCGCCGTCCGGGGTTAGCAAATAAGGTCTATACACTGAACAGCACACTGTGATGGCGTCACATGTTTTGTTATGCTGATTGGCTGTGAAGGCAAGTGACCCCTAACCTGATGCTGCCAGATGGACGGTTAGCTTCACATTACGTTTCACTAAACCAGTCGATCTGGGAATGCAGTAACCCGACCCGCTGACGGAGGCGGGCACTTTTTCCAAGCTACTTGGCAGGTGATTGGATGACCCATCTGTCTATCACCACTGGTGCGTGTTAACTTCAACCAATCAGATTGCCATGCCTCTGACGTCACGTTTGCGACCGGAGGAAGGTGCCTGTGCCTGATCTCCGTGGTAGTCTATCATTGATTGAGTCCTCACCGTCCTCATCGTCGTAAAGTCGCCTTCGAAGCATGACGTTCGATTATAACAAACTACCGTAAATTCCGGACTATAAGCCGCACCTTTTTTCCCGTTTTTTGGCCTTTTTTGGCCCCTGCGGCTTATATAACGGTGCGGCTTATCTATGGATTTTTTCAAAAAAAAAAAAAAAAAAAAAAAAAAAAAATCTCTCTTTTTTAGCACTCTTTCTAACTATAAATCCTATATAACTATAATAAGTTTTAATTTCCTCTCTTGCCCTCTTTTCACCACACTGTATGACACTGTATGACACTGTGTGCACTGTAAAAAACAACACAGGTGGTGTTGTGTTATGTTGTTTTGTTGAAATGTTAATAAATGGGAGCTTCCTCTACAATCCCCTCTGTGCATGAACCCTTACATATGGTAATTAAACATTAAAACACAAAAAAAAAAAAAAAAAAAACATTAAAACACCCGCGGCTTATAGTCCGGTGCGGCTTATATAAGAAAAAAATAGTCAACTTTGAAGGTGCGGCTTATACACCGGTGCGGCCTATAGTCCGGAATTTACGGTAGTTGTGTGGCTTAGCCTTCCCAAATGTTGAGGGTCGTTTTTTAGAATTTAAAACATAGAATTGGGAACGTTACATTCAATTTCATTCAGACTGCCTGTCACTTCCGCGGTGGCAGCCATGTTGACGAGTGAAAAGAACTACAAAGACCATGTACCCACTACTTGCCCAGACGAGCCTAAGCCCGCCTAAGGCTGCCGCTGATTCGTCGAGCAGGCATGGTTCGGCCAATCATCCTAACTGCCTGTGCATGACGAGATGGATTACGTCGAGAGAATTCTCTTTTGATCTCGCGAGGTTATCCATCTTGCAAGCAAGGTTAAGTGATCCCACCCACTGAAATCAATGTGGGTGGCTAGAAGTCCAGACTGATCTGTGGAGCGAAATCAGTACGGTCTTACCAGGCTAATATTAATAAATCCTCTGATGAAATAGATTTGCACGACTCTTCCCACTTGATCTTCCCATGTGTTATGTAATGTGCCCAAGTATGATATGGCACTGTTGACATTCTTCACAGCCCTTTCTGTACTGTATTTCAGTGCAGTGTGCTAACACCTCTTCTTTCTTTCTTTCTCCAAAGGTGCGCACTAGGATGGTGTCTGGGGAGGCAGGAGGGCACAGCTACCTGGTGGCATGCTGGCAGCCCATCCTGGTCCTGATGTTGGGCACCGTCCTTTCTGGGTCCACCACCGGTTGCCCGTCCCGATGCGACTGCAACGCTCAGGAGCGCTCGGTCGTGTGCCACCGACGGCGACTGGCAGCTCTTCCTGACGGCATCCCCATTGAAACAAAGCTTCTGGACATCAGCAAGAACCGCCTGAGAAGCCTGGGCCCTGAGGAGTTCATCAATTACCCTCAGCTGGAGGAGCTGCAGCTCAACGAAAACACCATCGCATCCATTGACCCCGGGGCCTTCAGCAACCTCGTCAACTTGCGGACTCTAGGGCTGCGCAGCAACCAGTTGAAGCTCATTCAGTTGGGAGTGTTCACAGGCCTGAGCAACCTCACTCAGCTGGATATTAGCGAGAACAAAATTGTCATCCTACTGGACTATATGTTCCAGGAACTGTACAACCTGAAGGGTCTGGAGGTCGGAGACAATGACCTAGTCTTCATCTCGCCCCGCTCTTTTCATGGCCTCAGCAATCTCGAAAGCCTCAATATTGAGCGATGCAATCTGGCTTCGGTGCCCACGGATGCCCTTAGCCATCTGCATAACTTGTTGTCACTTCGTTTGCGCCATCTCAACGTCAGTGTCATACGTGATTACTCCTTCAAGAGGCTGTATCGGCTCAGAGTGTTGGAGATTTCCAATATGCCCGCCCTGGATACCATGACCCCAAAATGCCTATTTGGATTAAACATCACGTCGCTGTCCATCACAAGCTGTAATCTTACTGCTGTCCCGTACCAAGCCATCCGTCACCTGGGCTTTCTTCGATTTCTCAACCTGTCTTTCAATCCCATTCATACTGTGGAAGGCAACCAGCTGTACAATCTACAGAAACTGCAGGCGTTTCACTTGGTCGGTGGGAGATTAACCACCATTGAGTCCTATTCCTTCCGAGGACTCAATCATCTCCGCATTCTTAACGTATCTAGCAATAGCCTGAGCACCCTGGAGGAGTCTGTCTTCCACTCCGTGGGGAACCTGGAGACCCTCGCTCTGTACGACAACCCTTTGGCCTGCGACTGTCGCCTGCTCTGGGTCTTCCGTCGGCGGTGGAGGCTCAACTTTAACAGACAGCAGCCCATGTGCGCGTCCCCCGAGGCCGTGCAAGGCAAAGAGTTCAAGGACTTCCCTGATATCCTCCCTTCGGACTATTTCATCTGCCAGAAGTCTAAGATTGGAGACCACAAGGTTCAAGAAAGCCATGTGGACGAGGGAACTACGGTCCACTTCGCTTGTCAAGCCGTGGGTGATCCGGTCCCTGTGATAATGTGGCTATCCCCTAGGAAGGAATTCATTACCACCAAAACTGCGGGGTCCAGACTTACCGTGTCTAATGAGGGCACGTTGGAGGTGCGTTACGCCCAAATTCAGGACAACGGTACCTACGTGTGCATTGCCAGCAATGCAGCAGGCAACGACACCAAACCTGCTCACCTCTTTGTGCATAGCTACTCTCCCAACTGGCCCCATCAGCCAAACAAAACATTTGCCTTCATCTCCAACCAGCCCAATGATGAAGGTGCAAATGTGACTCGGGCTACAATTGCATTCCCGTTCGATGTGAAGACACTAATCATTGCAACCACCATGGGATTCATCTCTTTCCTCGGAGTCGTCCTATTCTGTCTGGTTATTATCTTTCTCTGGAGTCGAGGGAAAAGGAATGCAAAGTCAAATATAGAGATTGAATATGTGCCACGAAAAGAAGAGGAGGTGGACGAGGATAGTCCGGCTGAGGCGTCATTAAAATTCAACATGAAAATCATGTGAGCCTCAGAAGGAGGTCACAAAAGCTGACAACCTGCACTCGGGGTGGATACTATCCTCGCTTGAAATATGTGCTCAGTTTGAGAGATAGAAATTGCACAACCGCAAGAGCATCTTGACTCCGTACCCTAGACTTTCTTCTTCTTTCTTTTTTTTACTCCAGGGACTAAATCTTTAAAAACGTTGCAAATGATGACTTTCAAGTATTAAAATTTCTGTGAATTTTTATCGGCAATAGTCAATAAGAAAAATAAGCCAGTCCTACAATATATGCTCCTTTTTGTCAACAAAGGTTTGTCTTTAAACCTATCTACACTTTGAACTATATGTATTTTTTCTGTATCTTGTTCTTTCCTTGTACATTACGCTATATGGCACAATAGTAATGCTTTTAATGGCTATGAGGTTTGAACATATTACAATCTGAGGAGCAGGTTCACTTTTCAACATGTTTTGATGTAATTCAAACAGATGAGAGGAGGAGTGTTAAAGGATGTTTTGCAGATTTTACAAGAGAGTATGCTTGAGAATCACCAGAAAAACACAGATTGGTATCACGTGCAGCAAAGTTAATTTATTTACCCATTTGGCAGCTCAATGAGCAGTAGCACTGTATTGTCCAAGTCCTGGGGTTATTACAATTGACAATTTCCCATTAGGCAAACGCTTTTATCCAAAGCAACGTACACATGAGTACACAGGTGGTTTTAATATAACACAAGCAAGGTTCTAGTCAGGAGAGAACAACGAGAAGTGCCCTAAAGGGGTACCATAAAGTGCCATAATGCTAAGTTCTGGTCCAACATGATGCTCTAAGGCAGTTTATTGGAGGCAAAGCATTATCGATGGTTTTTATCAATGGCATTATCAATGGGTTATCAACGGTGCATCTCAAAAATGGTGACAGTTATTAATTTGATGCCTTAAGTTTTCCATTGTCCTGCTTTCAGCCGAGCAATACATATTTCTCTGTAAAACAGGTTTTAATGTCCAATTGATTTTGCAGTCACGGTCTGCTCTGAAGATAATATGTTCATTGACTCTTACAATACTTGTTTGAAAAGAATGGGCAGATGGAAGGTCTATTAAAATAAATAACATTTTATACGACAAGGTTGCTTATTTTATCCTAATCTACTGTGAGAGTGAATGTAAAGAGAGAGATATTTTTCAACTCTAAGGAGGGAATTTCCTCTGCAGTAAGTAAACAATAATATTCAGTGAGCCTACTGCTTATTTGTGGAGGCGCATAGGTGACTCTGCACTCTGAGTCTGTAGACATAACCACACATGCTGGTTTCACTGCAGTTGTTTAATAGGATAGATCGGCAATATGGTCCCGCCCCCTTTTAGGGGGAAAACACTCGCGGTTGACTTCAATGTAAAATAGCATTACCCAAAAAAATCATAGACAAATAACTGAATTAATTTTGGTTATATGACCCAAAGACACCATGACATGACGGTCAATCGATATAAATCGAGTACGTAGGCGATGTTTCAAGTTCTGTGTTCGGCCACAGCTATGCCATTTTAAGTGCGATCGGGCTGAAACCTTCAGGGTGTGTAAAGGGCACCCGTGTGGGTGACCTGGCAGAGGATTTTTTAATTAGGCTAATTAGCTAATGATGTGATGTCATCAGTGATGATGTCAAAAGTGATGTCATAAGGGCGCGCACACACACACACACACACACACGGAGGCATTGTGACAAGACTGATCAGTGATGTCACACACACACAAGGAGGCATTGTGACAAGAAGACTGATCAGTGATGTCATAGGAAGGCACACACACAGTGATGATGTCATCAGTGAAAGCATTGACATCACTGATGCAATAACATTTAGTAGCGCGCGAGATGCCTATAGTATATTACAACTTGTCAAGGAAGTAGCAGTGGAAACTGTCAGGTATGACAAAATATACACAGTCTTTCAATAAGAAAACTCTAATAGTTAATAATTACAACTTGTCTTTTTGGTACTGCTATTTTACATTGAAGTCAACGGCGGGTGGCTTGTGTTTTCCCCCTCAAAGGGAGCGAGCGAGACAATGTACCGCCTACAAAATGAGGTCTTGCCGATCTATCGTAGGTCAAGTAATATCTAGCAGTGTGGCCCTAATAACATAATCACAAGTACAATTATTTTACTATTCCAAATTGCGAGGGAGCTATGTGCTTGTGTACTGTATACCAAATAAGGCATGCAAAAGTCAGCCTGTTATCCCATTTCTGACATTCTTCGATGTTGACATCAAAGGGAACGGCAACATAGGGGGCAATACTTTCACATGGGTATTAGATTTGACAACATAGGGATTGGTAAGGCTTGAATTACTTAGATTATTAAAGTCAATGAGTCTCTGATAGGATGTGTCAAGGGACTGCATGGTAGATCTGAGCATTTGAATTTTAATATGACGAAAACAACACAAATGTTTTCAGAATTTCCACACATGACTTATTGGAGAACATGGGACTGATTTGCATAAATTATCATGATGATTCACTAATAGGCAATGTACATCAGCGTTACGACTGCGTTGTGGATCCGGTGAAAGTGACGGATCGACTCTCGCCCATGTTAATAGATGGGTGATACATCCGCTACGGAAAAATTACACACCTGTTCTATTTTTGTCGGATCCCGCATGCGTCTGACAGATTACATGAGTGTGGGTCTGTTCGCAGCCGTACCGGATCTGTTCCGGACCTGGTGGACACTAGCCCTAATTGTATATGATCAAAAACCGACAGGGTAACATGGCACGGCTAATAAGAGCCGTGCATTCTGTGTCTGGTGAGCCAGCATTATCACACAAATATTTCATTTCATTTCTTCTTCAACTTTACAGACTTGTTATTAAATTACTCGTTGAGACAAACAGTTTATGTAATAACTGTTTTATCAAGGGACTGAAGATTGACTAATGACTGACTTAGTGAGCTGACAAAGGTATGAGATTGTAAGAATATTATAACGAGCAGATGACCCTATGTTCATTGTAAGCGTCAAATATGTATATTATAATAGCCAAAGCTAATTATGTGTTACTGTAGGTTATGATGACATCACTGCCTATCCTGTATCATACAGTCTGAGAGTCTCGAGTCTCTGAACTTGGGTTGAGCTAAATAGAGGTGTCTGCAAAGACGATGGGATTCAAGCAAGACGAGCCAACTTCAACTCACTTCCTGTCATTTTGTCACGTGGGTTTTGCCCATGGTTTTCCACGGACACGCCCACTTAGGAGACTTCCGGCAGATCTGAGTCAATGGTTGACCACGCCCATTTAGGAGACTTGCTGCTACCATTTGATAGAATTGGCGGAGCCTGCGGTGACCCATCTATAGTAATATAATATCTATGGTGTGTGTCATCAATGAATTTCTCTCTTTTTTGTCTTGATGATTAATATTTTCTTGCAAAGACAGTACTATCCCAGAATTATAACAGCTGAGCTCCGGTGTGTTAGGGTTAGGTCAACACACACACACACACACACACACACACACAGAAAGATTTTTTGGGGTGTTTCTGGATACAAAGGTTCTGTCTTCCAGCCACGTTCCTGCGGTGACTGACTTAACAGGTTTCCAGAAGAAGCAGATGTGCATGTGAGAGCGGAGCTATCAGACACTGGAGGACACGGACGATGAGAGGGGAATGCAACATCCAAAGCTGCTCTGATCAGCATCATTATCAACACAGACAGGGCAGTAACGAAACACAGCCTGAAAACATGATGGTGGCTTGTGTGCATTCCTGAGAGGCGTGCCCAGAATTATGGTTGGTGTTCAAAGAGATATAACAACAGTGACCTTGAAAATGCCCCCCAAAAAAATCTAAAATAAATAAATAAAATAAAAATACAAACAAATCACTGGACAAATTTGGCCAACTGCAGAACGACCAGACATAACAGTCTGCTCTCACGCTTATAGAAGGTCAAAAGAGCTGGCATGCAGTCAGCAGCCATACTATACATACTGTATAAATCATAAAATAAACAGCAACGAGTGTAGAGAAGCTAAAAGAGGGATGATACAAGCATGTGTGTTTAGTCTTCATCAATAGTCAGCAACTTGGCAGCAGAATTCTGCACAAACTGGAGTGCTGCCACAGCTTGTTGACTAAGACAGACGAGCAGCGGATTGCAGCAGTGAAGGTGTGGAGACAAAGGTCTCTCAGTCTCATCGTAATAATTGTTGATAAAATGTTTGAAATTTGAATAAAAGTAAAGCAAATTCGTAGCGACTTGCTTAGTGTTCAGAGTTAAAGGGCCTTGAAACAGATTGTCTAGAGATGTGCTATGGGCCAGCAATAAGGACCACAGCTATGTGCCAATTTTGCTGAATACATTTGGAATATGTTCAACTTAGCTTGTATGAGATGAGACACTGTGCCAACAGATATTATATCCAAGGGGTAAAAAGGGTGCGGCGTCCGCGCAGCTTGTGAGGCCGGGCGAGATGCCTGCTAAATAAAACACTGGACCAAGCTTTCAAAATCAGTTAGTTTGATCTGCTCGATCATCAGAATACTTGATCAGCATTTGTTTGGAACATTTGTCTGTTGATCTATTAGATCTCCAGGGTCCTGGGGCCGGTCGCACCAACTGGTCTTAACTATGCCTGGTCGTAACTCCTACGTCGGTCTTAGTTAAGACCAGTCTGTAGAGTGGACTTACGCCTGTTGCACCAACAGGGCTTACGTCTGGTCTTAACTACGCCCGGTCGTAGCGATGCGCGTCCATGTGAATGCCCACTGGAATGCGACACGCGACCTGTTTAGAAGAGTGTGCTGACGTCAAATGACGCTCCGCTGATGTGTAATCGGCTGTAATAGTGTGGCTAATGTTAGCGGCTAACTGTTACTTGTCGTTACTTTACATGGCAGTAAAACACCACTGAATGACCAAATTGATTTAACTTTTAACCATTTCAATTTCCACTTTCCATACGGACCCCCAGCATTGGTTAGTTGTTTATAACGTGACTATATTTATAACATTTATAACGTACTCCGGTTTCCAGTTTATAACTCGGGTCTGAATACAACCAGAGTGCTGAGGGGTTGTAGCTATTGCGCAACACACAGGTGAAAACAGTCTATACTGCACCTTACGCCTGCTCTGGACTAGGCGTAATATTTACGACCGCTCTTAGTGAGAAAAGTTGGTGCAACCGGAGTAGCTGTTAGGTCGTAAAGTTACGACCGACTTCGCTTAAGTCCAGTCGTAAGACCAGTTGGTGCAACCGGCCTCAGATTACTAAACTCGTACTATACTCATATCATATTTGAATATTTCAAGGTTCTTTTATACTATGTTACTTTATTTACAGTAAGTGCTGCATGAATGAGTCTTCAGCTGCTGATAAATGAATATATAGTTGATGTTGGAAAATAAAATGAAATCGCAACAGCAAGGCATTCTATACAGTGATGCCATTAATGAAAATGGCACACACAAAAATTGAGAATGTCATGCTGTTGTAACGGTAAAATTTGAATGGGAAAACATTTCGAGACACGCTAAAATTGTGTTTGGCACGCTTGGAGGCAAATGTAATGTTGTGCTTTCTAAGTGGCCACGAGAATCAGTGCCTGACTCTTCACTTCATGCTGTTGGATTTGTATCAAAACAACAACGTACAATTCAACCGAGAAAGAAAATGCAGAGCTTGTGGGAATCATCTCTAAAAATATAAAGATCTTTGGTGCAGATTTCACACAGACTAATTCTGCTCTTGAGGCAGGAACACTGCCTGTACTGTGTGCATTTAGCATGCATCAAGATGGTATAGTATAATATAACAGAGCAATGCTGGTAATGCTGCTCTTTAGGCAGGAATAATAGCCTACTGTATATCTTACCACTCTAGTTAGTATTAGAGGTCGACCGATATTGCTTTTTCAATGGCCGATGCCGATGCCGATCTTTAGAGAGCAGGGCGGCCGATGGCCGATATATAATGCCGATTATTATTATTTTTTTCATTCGATAAAATACGATTAAAATAAACTCCTCAAAAAAAGTTTGGAAACGTTATTTTGCTTGATTATTTCTCCCCTTTAATAATACCAATTGGTATTGTATTTTATATAGTTGGAAAGCCTGATTAGTCACCTTTACAACGGGGTACAACTTGTAAGGATTGTGCATTCGTGGAATGAGAAACACACAGCTAAACGTGTGGGTAGCGCCCCCAAAAAATGTGCAATATTCTTCTGTTGGTATTTTTTTTTAAAGAAATCTAGTAGCCTAGATTTCCATTATCCATTCATGCACATTGAAAATCGAATATAACATTATACTGTAGGCCTACATCTAATATAAGATGTTATCTTAGCCAGTACAGTAACATGTTTTTGATTATTCTTTTTATTAAATAGAAAAATACATTGGGTTATGCGGTATAGATTTCAGTAGTGACTGGTAGGCTATAGCGAGAGAGCAGTATGTCAGAGAACTCATTCATGCACTGTTCTATACATTAACAATAATAATAATAATGTAACTGTTTAGATTTGCTGTCATTTGATGGGAGAAGTGTGTTTGCAGAAGATGGTGGTGACTGAGGAAACGTAACGTTACAGTAGGCTCATGGGTGCATGAGAAGACTCACATTCAGTGGCGGACTGCATAATCGGGCACGTCGGGCAAATGCCCGGTGGCCTGGCCTGGCCTGGCCTGCCAAAAAAAAAAAATTTGCAGGCCGATGCCGATTAATTAAAAATGCCAATAATCGGCCCCAATTAATCGGCCGGCCGATTAATCGGTCGACCTCTAGTTAGTATTACTGTGTTGCACACTGAGGACTGCTGTTCTTAGGGCAGGAATATATGTATACATATTGTGCTCCTGTAGTACCAGCTCAGTGGCCTTGTGGTCTGAGTGTCCGCCCTGAGACTGGGAGGTTGTGAGTTCGATCCCCGCCCGAGTCATACCAACGACTATAAAAATGGGACCCATTTGCCTCCCTGCTTGGCACTCAGCATCAAAGGGTTGGAATTGGGGGGTTAGATCACCAAATCATTCCCGAGCGCGGCGCACGCTGCCGCTCACCGCTCCCCCAGGGGATGGGCCAAATGCGGAGAACAAATTTCACAGATTGTGTGACAATCAGTGGGACTTTACCTTTACTTTATCACCTTAGGGCCTGTGTCCACCTAGCTTCTTTTTCAGACCGTTAAACGCTGGGAGTGCGCTGGGGAGCGCTGATCTCAGGCGCACAAAAACGCCGGAGCGCTCTGAAAATAGACGCTAGGCGCTGCGCACTTTCTCTAGACGTCTGTGTGCGCCCGTATACGCTCTCCCCCCATTGGAAACAACTTAAAATAGACACTGGAGCTGATGAAAAGACGCTAGGTGGACACAGGCCCTTATTGTGTATGAAATAATGCTGCTCTTAGGGCAGATAGTGCACTGCAATGCCACCTTAAGATGTGTAGTGTACTATTAGTGCTCTAGTGCCTCACTTGGGAGTGGATGGTAAAAGTATAGACATGTACAGTAAAATGTTACATTACATGTTGCAAAATAAAGTAGTGCTGTTGGGGAAGACAGGGGGCGATCACACAGAGAAGCCACGGTACAGGTGGATCCGCTTCCAAAACACTTGGGCAGACCACGTCTGAACCGGAACCGAGCTTTGCTAAATGAGACGGTCAGGTCTAGGTCATGGCCTGTAATACCACTTCTACCTCAAGAGGCGCTAGTGAGTCAACTGTAGCATTGAGTCTGTCCTCGGTCCAAAATGAAACGAAGAAGAATACCCTGGTGAGAATCGTAAAACACAACGATGGACTAAATGGCCAAATCTATCAAATGGACCATAACAGTTAGGTCTAATTAGCTAGCAAGCTCAAATAATCGACTAACTTATATAAACTAGCATAGACAATCTGAATCTGTGTCTTTATTTTACTACACGTCCTGGAGTATGGCGCTAATGGTTTATAGCATTCTCCATTCACATGGATGCAAAACAGTTAGCATTTGAGCTAACGATACTAGCGTGATACAGATACAGATTTGGTGATGGCGAGTGAACGTTTTCCAAACAGGCATTATTTGGATAAACTGAGCACACAGTGAGAATGTTACATGGTTACTTTGTCGTACTCAAAAATTATTAAAACGTAATAAAGTGCCATAATAACTTAAACTGACGCTGCCAGATGGACTGTTTAGCTCCACATACATTTCACTAAACCAGTCGATCTGGGAATGCAGTAACCCGACCCGCTGACGGAGGCGGGCACTTTTTCCAAGCAACTTGGCAGGTGATTGGATGACCCGTCTGTCTATCACCGCTGGTGCGCTGGTGTTAACTTCAACCAATCAGATCGCCATGCCTCTGACATCACGTTTGCGACCAGAGGAAGGTGCCTGTCTATCATTGATTGAGTCCTCACCGTCCTCATCGTCGTAAAGTCGCTTTCGAAGCATGACATTAGATTATAACGAACTAGTTGTGTGGCTTAGCCTTCCCAAATGTTGAGGGTCGTTTTTTAGAATTGAATACATAGAAATGGGAACGTTACATTCAATTTCATTCAGACTGCCTGTCACTTCCGCGGCAGCAGCCATGTTGACGAGTGAAAAGAACTACAAAGACCATGTACCCATGTAAGGCTGCCGCTGATTCGTCGAGCCGGCATGGTTCGGCCAATCATCTTAACTGCCTGTGCATGACAAGATGGATTACGTCGAGAGAATCTCTTTTGATCTCGCGAGGTTATCCATCTTGCAAGCAAGGTTAATAATAACTGTGGTCGAGCCAACATTACAGCAGCCTTTGGCCTGCTGTGAAATCCTCTCTATCGCTGCGTGGCGTGGCTGGTGTGCAATGCGTTCTGGGATATGTTGGGCCGTGAAGAATCCACTCATCCATCATTTCTCCACCGCATTTTGAGCAGCCATTGAAATGGGGCAGCCTCGGTTGTGCCGCGGTGACGCATTCGCTCTTTAAATTCAGCCTTTGGAGGCTGCGGCCCCTGTAATGAGACACAGCTACAACAGGAAGTAAGCTAGGGTCCATTTAGAATGTTTATGTTGTCAAGTTGAAACGATCTATATGCATTTATTACTCTGTTGTACACAGAGTAATGAAGTAGTAATGCTGCTGTGGGGGCAGGAAGAGTATACTGAACGTGTATGACATGTTAGCCTAGCATCAGTCTAGTAGACAGAGTATTGCTGCAGTGTATTGTATCATGCATATATCATGTTAACCTGTTTAAAATGTAGCCTACTTTTGTCAGGGGGCCTAAGATTCCTAGTGCTGACCCCGTTTGTGTGTGTGTGCGTGTGCGTGTGCGTGAATATCCATGAAATAGATATGTGTCATGCTCATAATGAACTGTTGAATTATTGAAGTCCCTCGTGCCCGGATGTGTGCAAAACACAACAACAAAGAACTAAATTTGAATTGGGAATACAGAGTAATAATCGCATTCAATTGCAAACCATTCAGAGTGTGCCTCACAAATAAGATTTTTTTAATGTATTCAACATATCCATTTGTATAATTCAACCGTTTAATATGAGCACAACAAATTCAGATTTCTGCAATTCAAACACAATCAGTGCTGGCACAAATCTTTATCCCCAACGGCTTAGCTGGAGATTTGCATCGAACTCCCACATAACAATCCTCAGCATATTCAGAAATATATCATCGCCTTATGACAGACATGTCCAAAGTCCAGCCGGGGGCCAATTGTGGCCCATGGACCAATTTTAAGTGGCCCTCAGCTTGTCTCTCAAAATATACTATACAGGTATGTGGCCCTCCACACAGTATTGGTTAATCAAGCAAGTTCAATTTGCATTTTTTTCCTCTCACCTAACGATGACGGCACTACCATAAAGTTTGTACAAGCACCAAGTAGGAACAACTCAGGCAGAAGTCACTAATGTTTTCAGATGGAAAACAACATCTTTACAGTACAATTTGCATATACTGTACCGAGTATACGAGGGATCAGCCGAGCAGCCTTTTGGTAAACAAACCGCGTCACTGGGTGGCAACGGCAATGGAACCCTATGGAGCCCAAGGGGCGCGAGGCTTGATTGTCTGACTCTAGCCAGCTAACTCTGTTTACATTTTAAAAAACTGCGACAGTTCACACAACTTTAACACGACATGCATATATTATCCATCAAACTCTTGAGCTACTTCTGCTCTCACTCAGAATGTCAAAATATAAGCGATGTGATGTCTAGTTTTTGAGATATTAACGTTTGTTTGGCACAACTCATACTATTAACTGCAGCGGGGTTCCGCATTTCTGGGTGGCAAGTGACGTCACGCTGATTTGTCCTATAATTGTATCTAATTGTAAACCCCCGGGGTTTTCACATTAGCTAATCTGGCCCCATTCAAAAAAGCTTGGACACCCCTCACCGCTCACCTGTACTTCTATGGGAATGTGATAACAGTTAAAGGAAAGCAGTACGCTTTTATAGCCGACTTTAAAGGTGCATTACTCTATGACTGTTAGATAACTATAGGTCATATATAAACAAAGTGATTGCAATAATAACGTAAAGTTATTCTGAGACAACAGTCAGCATCCTGAGTGTGTTGTAAAGCATGACCATAAAGGGAGGTTAGAGTGGAACGTCTTACCAAAAGAGGAGCGCCTCGCTCTTTAGACTCGACTCTCTGAAAGGACGCTGTGACATTGGCTATAATTCAACCCCATTACAATCAACAAGGGTGCTCCGCAAGTCCGCATCCCCAAGGAAAGCTGTAAGCCGACTGACGGAGTAAGTGGCTGTGCAGCAAATGTAAACGGTGCAAAGTCTCAAGTCTTGCCTCGTCTTAGGGGAGTAGACGAGCATTTGACCTCGGTGTAGTAAGGCAGCTACTTGCGCTAGCGCTTCCTCCAGCCCACACTAGTGATGGTGGCAGGATATATATCTTTGTTAAGAGCAGTGTGGGTCACAGTGGTTTCCAACACTGACTCAAGTGTCTCAAGGGAGGAATTCCAAGCTTACTGGTGTGTGTGTGTGTGTGTGTGTGTGTGTGTGTGTGTGTGTGTGTGTGTGTGTGTGTGTGTGTGTGTGTGTGTGTGTGTGTGTGTGTGTGTGTGGTGTGTGTGTGTCCGTCCTTGTAACCTTGGGTGAGGATTTCTCGAGATCTCTTCTCTCTGCAGCAAAGCACCGATAATCACAGGGGGATATCAGCAAACGGAAAACATCTACATTCATTTCCTCACCGTATTTTCACAAATCTACTTTATCGGTAGAACAACTTTTAGCCTTGAAGTGTTATAGCAATTTGTGTCCTCCATCGCCCTCCATTTGGTAAGGTGCACATCCCAATATGGTCAGTCATCAGATGAGCTGTCTGATATGCTTTGTGGGGTAATCAAGCAACGCTATCTTCCCGGCTGGCATCCTACCTGTCTAGCAGTATATACACACAAGCTGTTCTCTGTGGCTTCTCAGCCCTGTCGTCTCCTTTAGACGGCACCAGCATGGCAAAACATACTAGTTTGCTACACACCCCAGCTTCACCGTTCTTTCCTTCGTCGCTGATTTCCACTATTGTTGTTCTTGTTGCTGTGAACACATTTTAAGACATCTTATGAAATGTTGCAAAAAATATAATTGGCTTCGGGAACATCAAGAAAATACGTCATCGACCCAAGAAAATGTCGTTTCAAGAATTGATTACCATGGGGAAAGAGCACTACAGTACAGTATTTCCCGATGTCCAAAGACAAAAACATGCATAATGCACCACGATGGGAGGTTGGCGTTGAATATTCAAAGCCGCTTGCGAAATGTTCAGTTGTGTTGCAATGAGACTGAGCAAAGCCGACTCAGTTCAAGGTTCAAGGTTCAAGGTAGTCTTTATTATCCCTGACGAGCAATTTGTGAAGCAGCGGTTCTGCATTTTGGCAGCAGACTGTATCTGTGACCGGACGAGAGCAGGTCAAACTCTAGGGTCAGAGGGTGGCTCGGGTCAGCCAAGATCGACTGCCTTTTTCAAGGTCCAAAGTTTGTACAGGCTATGAAGGTCGTTTAGAGTGTTGTGAGCCATTTTGCTGCACAAAACTCTGCAGTCAGTTCTTATTCTTGAGGGTAAGAGACCCATACCAGCACACAAACGAGAAAGTAAGAACTGATTCGATAAAACAAGAGTAAAACATTTTCGTAAAAGTCCTGTCGACATTAAAATTCCGTAGCTTACGATAAAAGAACATGCGCTGATGTGCTTTCTGACACACGGCATCTACATGAAGGTCAAAGGTCAGCTTCTCATCTATTATAGTGCTGAGGTATTTGTAGTGCTGTACAACTTCAACAGCCTGGTCATTGATAATGACAGGGGAGATGACAGAGGGGTTCTTTCTGAAGTCGATGTGCATCTCTTATCGACACATTAATATCAAGGAAGGACGACTTACACCAATCAATGAAGTCTGTATGTCATTATCTATTGTTGCTATTGACTTGATTCACCAACCAAAACGTTTCCATGTCCAGTGAGCCAAAAAGCAATACCGAGTACATTTGTAGGGCCAGTTCCATTTAGCTTCTCTAATTTGATACATCATAATTTGCTTAGATATAATTGGATGGAAGTCCAGCTATAATGTTTATGTGCTTTGGATGAAAGCATCAACAGAATGTCAATTTAACCGGGATATAGTTTGCTGCTGAGTTTGTTAGCCAGTAGTGATCAGTGGGTGGCTACTATAGCCATTTTGCTAAAGTCTTCAACATTAACTGATGAGAAGTGAAGTGCTGCTGTAGTACTTTTGGTTTTCTTTTAAAGGATTTAATGCTACCACTTATTCCCTTCAACTTTATTTCAGACAGATGCTGTGACTTTGAATCAATTAACTGCCATTATGCTGCTTTAAAAACAACCCACTGATAAAAACAAACACAAAATCAAGCACGTTACTAACTTAACAAGGATTGTGATCTTTGATCCGAGTTGTAATTAAATTCAGTCATAAGTAATTTATTCGTGGATGGGATCCAAAGGAGAATAAAAGGGCGCGTCTTGAAGAGTTCCTTGGGTATCTAACTGCTGTCATTCAAGCCAAAATCTTGTAATAGTGTTGTGATACAATTAAATCAGCCCCTCGATACTGATTCAGCAGCTGCATAATAAAAACATGCAAACTGCTAAAATTCAAAGACAATTTTTGCATAACCTCAATTCAATATTCAATTTAGTTTTCTAATAATTTTTCAGGTAGTTATTTGAGATGTGTTCGTGAGAGGCGAGAGCATATTCTGAGATGGTTCTGGAGCATGTTCAGCACTGAGGTGAAAATGGGTGAGACTGACAGAGACGGCTTCCATGTGACCACAGTCCCACAACGACACTGATGGAATTATTTAATCATTGGAAGCCTGCAGGAATCTGACACAAATATAGATCTGCCAAAAGGAATAAACTGCTCTTATTATAATTAATATTTTTTTTCCAAGTTTTCAGGTTTGCTCATTTCTAAGTCATTTCTCCCCCTACTTCATACACCCACCCAGACTGTTGTTCAAAGAAAAGAAAAGAGAAGAAAAAACAGGCAAACTGGCAAATTCTGCTGAGACCACTTAGCTAAGACGGTGGCACAGTGGTAGTGCCGTCGCCTCACAGCTAGAAGGTCCTGGGTACAATTCCCGCCTGGGGGCGCTGAGGGTGTGCCTCCCACCCATGTCCCCAGTTGAATTTTTTTTCTTCTCAAAAGGTGAGAATTTGAATACATTTATTTGAAAACTAAATTCCGGTATTTCCGTTGGTAGTCTGCGTAACTATTACTGTCTGGACACAGCCCCAAAAACAGGCTCACCGCCGTGTGTATCTGCCTGCGTCGTCAGCCCCTCCCGCGGACGTGTAGGCCAGACTCAAGAGCAGAGCAAATAATAATAGAGAAAGAAGCAGCGCGTTGAAGTGACGGCAAAACCGCTTTTATTCACATGCAAATTACCACACGCATATAAACACAATGGGCAATTATCAAGGGAAGAGAGTGAGAAGAGAATGATAAGAGCATCGTTAACTCCTGCAGGTGTTAACGACGCAGGAGTTAACGATGCTCACTGTACGTTCATGTTGTTACAAAAGGCTGCTGCGCTCGGCTCATGCGTTAGGCGCTCGTGCAAAATATGAGCTTGTTCAATGAACGACATTCTTTTAGCTTGTTCATGCGCAACACTAGATTACTCACTTAATGTTCCTTTAATGGCATGGTAATGAGAGTCACAACAGCTCTTTTAATAAGATCATGTACTCTGCTTGCTGGTAAAATACTCATTACACGGGTCACCTGTCAATAGATCAATCTGGGCAATATCTAAGACTATAACACAACCACAATCCGATGAGATCCAAACTTGACCAGACAAGTAAGGTGCTGAAAACTGACCTAAGAACAAATATATAAATAATCATATGAATCAAGAAGATAATATAAGAGAGGGCTACGACGCTCTGGATCAAAGTTGATAAATTTAAAAAAGAAGGTGCTCTTTGGAACTCAAAGGGGGAAAGTCCATAAGAAAGTAGAAAAAAAAGTCCAAGGCAACTCTTCTTATGAATAAAAAGCCTTTATTCTAACTTGGCTAGTTCAAACACTCCAACATGTTTCGGCCTAAGCCTTCATCAGGGACCAGGCTTAGGCTGATGAAGGCTTAGGCCGAAACATGTTGGAGTGTTTGAACTAGCCAAGTTAGAATAAAGGCTTTTTATTCATAAGAAGAGTTGCCTTGGACTTTTTTTTTTTTTTTTTCTACAATCATATGAATCAGTAAGTATAACATGCTCTGCCATAGATATAATAACCGCCCATGTATTTTGTCATCAATAACTATATATATTAGTGATATAGAGTGATTTTCTTCTACAACTATATACAGTTCTTAGCATGAATCCAGTAAGTCCACCCTCCCCCCCCCCCCAGCTACCCACGCACCCACTCACGCACCCTCAAAGTGATTAAGTTTGTGTGTTCATAATAAATCACTGCTGTATGTTCTGGATTGTACTAAGAAATATAATATGTCTCGCTGTTCCCATGATGCCATGCCACAATAGCTGTATTATTGTCTGCTGGTGGTAACTCATTATGATTTCTTGTAAAATGGCCATATTATATGTTTAGAAATACATAAGAATAATGATTGTGTTTAGCCTCATGGGAGTATTATGGAGCTGATTGCTTATTCGTTATGACTGGCCGGGATCTCTGGCCAATCAGTATACAGTATACTGTATGTATGTGATTTCTCTAGTTTGATCATTTATTTTTGTCTGGTGCAAAAGCCATTTTTTTCTTCTTGAATGAAAAGTGTGTATGTTTTTGCCTGTTATAATATATTTACAATCTATGTTACCATTATAAAACATTTGATTTCACAAATATCAGCACTGCAAGGCAAAAGCTGTTTGAACCAAATGGTTTAATGTGTGAGAATGCTAGCAAGCTCTGTGTGTGTGTGTGTGTGTGTGTGTGTGTGTGTGTGTGTGTGTGTGTGTGTGTGTGTGTGTGTGTGTGTGTGTGCGTTTGTGTGTGCGTGTGTGTGTGTTAGCTAACTTGTGAGCTAGAGCGGTTTTTCTTTTAAATAAAAAGTAGCTGGTGAAATGTCAAAATCTAAAATGTCACTGTTGCTCTTATCAGTACAGCTTCATGTTGTTCTTGTCATACAGTGTTTCACAGTAGTAAGCAGATGTTAGACTGGATCTATCTGTAATGGTGTCTGAAGGTTGTCCAACTCTCGGCTACTCTCCAACTGCGGCAAATTGCCAGTCAGTCTTCAAGGTTGAGTTTAAGGGCCCTATCGTGGTACGGCGCTATCGTTTGCGCACCTCTTATTGCTGTTTTCCCTGCGTCTTAAGCTATCGTCTACCTCCACCATCCAGTTTTGCGCTGGAATCTAAGCGCAGACACAGGTGTAGGCGTGGCCCAGGCGTGTGGGTGCTAAATACTTTGCGCACCTCAAATGCTATCGTCTGCCTCCCGCAAGTGTCATTTTGCACTCTGGCCAAGATACCAGGGCCAGGTTCTGAGAGTAAACACAGGTTTTGATGTCGGGAAATGTGTTAGGAAAAATGTCCTTGGGTGCTCTCAATTTTAACGCCACCTAATAGCAGGTCTTAGCGCAAAAACAAACACTACGCCTGAGCACACACACACAGCTGCAAGGCACTATGGGAAATCCAAAGGAAATAGATTTTCAGAAAAAGGTGTGTGCTGCTGCTGTAGCCAATTTGCATGTAGCCGCCAGACGCTCGACCCGGATCAGGGCTTCTGTTAAGATGAGATTCATCAGGAACTGAAAGCTCCAGATTGTCTCCAGATGATCTGCATTCAAGAACAGATGGTCCTGAATAGAAATCACCTTCGCACAACAGCTTTTCTCAAGTGTGAACATCTGTCAAACTTCCCGAAACACTGGTGCTCCCCTAAATTAATCTCCAACAGTGTTTTGTTAAAAAGAAAGAGAAATAGGAGGTGGGGGAGGAAAAGGAGGCGGGTCAACAGGGCAAGACTGCATTGGAGGTTATTTGCAACCTCGGATTAGCCAAGTCCCCGGATATTTGATTAAGGGTTTGGCATGAGGCAATAGGCCAATTAAACCAATTAGCAATTCAGTGAATTCATGATTTATCTCTAACCTCCAGATTTCTCGATGGTGTGTGCAGCTTTAGCAAACTTCAACTTCCAGCAGGGAAATACTGCTGAGAGCAACGGCTCGACATGATAAATCTGCCACGATGGTTCTAAAATTCTTATTTGCACAACAATGTGTGCAAGCACTTTACCACAGGATTTATTGAGCAGTACAACTATTGTAATTTTTACCAGAATGGAATGGAAGAGAAATAGGAAAGGAAAATAAGATGAGTGACTACTGAGCAGTTTCCTGAGTAACCACTCGGATTCATAATTCATTTCTGTATTTTTGTGAGAAAACAGACACAGTTGGTGCCAAGTCTATAACCTGGAGGAATATCTGACTTGCTAAAACGCTTGCAAGTTCCACTCCAAAGACTGACTGTGTGTGTGTGTGTGTGTGTGTGTGTGTGTGTGTGTGTGTGTTTTGTTCTGCTGCTTAACACAGCATCTGTTGTTTAGCTTAACATGTCCCTAGGCATGCTGTGGTAACTTCATTTTTATTTGGCAAAGACGTTATGTCCTCTATGGTTTATTGACAGGTAGCTGACTTGCCAATTTGTGAAGGAGAATCCAGCTATTTGCCCAGTAGATATCAAGAGGAAGCATCAGGGTGTGCTCTCTCAGTCACATCAGATCTGATTTGTGTCAGCCCTGCGCTTAAAGCAGCAATCTGTAATTGCATCTCAAATTGAGCAAGAACTGACAAGTAAACATGTTTTTTTTACAGATATTTTTAGATGGTATAATGTTTGTTTATAATGGCAATGTTTGTAAAACAGTGTGATATTTTCAGGTATTAAGGGTTATGAAAGTTGAAAAGAGATGATTTCTCATGAATAAAATTATGAAAAGTTGATGCTTACACTGTTCTTCGGTTCTGAGGATCTTTACATGTCTGAGATAAATCAAGCAAGGGAAAAAAAAACTTTGCGCAAATTCGCAATAGCTGCAAGCACATATGCGAATCGCCGAAATGCAGGATGGTACGGGCACCCTACTCTGCCTCTGCCACCCTGCCTTTCAAAATGTGCCGCCCCCCCCATTGCCACCCGCTTTTATCCAATTGGCATGAACACACACACACCACTGCCATCCTGCCTTTCTAAATTTCAGCCTCCTTGGTCGAAAACTGTGCCCGCTAAAGGGTGGTGAATTTTTTGTGGACCATTCGACCGACCAACAGAGTGACTTAGGCCTCATTTATTACTGTCTGGTGATACTGTGACCCAATTCAGATATTTTTGCTCACATGTGGCACACATCTGATATAGAGGGGCGCAGTGGAGGGTAAATGCAATAAACAGTTTACCCACCTCTTTGAAATGTGGCAGAGTTTACTCACCTATTTTCAAATCAACTGTATTAATCAATGAGGGGAATCAAGGTGGGTAAACTTCCTACCTTGGATAGTTTACCCACCTCTGTATTTATTTACCACTGCACCCCTGCCGATATGCGTTATGAAAAGTAAAGTCCAAATAATATTAGCCTCAAATGTGTTTAATTAAATAAAATCTACGTCGTCTGAAGGGGGACATGCTCAGAAAAAAACAGGACAAGTCGAAGAAGTAAGCACTTCTAGCGGCAACGTTAACGCAACACCACCAGACCCCGAAAGGACTAACGTCAGTGTCAGTGATGTTGAAGTTATACGATAACGACGTTAACCTGAATCCTTCCGATGCCGAGAAGACAAGAGACAAACCACCTGCATAGTTCAGTGAATCCCTTAAGTTCCAGGAGAGGCACAAATCCAGCAGGTAAGACCTAACAAAGTAAATAATACTACTGCACTTAAGTAGGATTTTCAAGTATCCACCCACTACATTTTCAACACAGACTTGTTACTTTTGGGAAATCAACTGTTTTAGATGTTTCTGTTTTTGTTGTCAACATCAGAGAGAGGAGAAGACAGAGACAACCACAAGAGAATCCCTTCAGTTCCAGGAGAAGGACAAATGCAGGTAAGATGTAACAAAGTCAAAATAAGTAGGATTTTCAAGTATCAACTCACTACATTTTCAAAGGAGACTTGTTACTTTTGGGAAATCAACTGATTTAGATTTTGTTTTTGTTTCCCACATCAGACAGCTTCCATCCATCAGCAAATGATGAAGAACCAGATGTGATTCTGTGCAACAAGAGAGAGAATTACATCATGCAGGGGTTTTCAAAGTCTGAGACTGCGGGCCTCCCCTCAGACAAGGCTTGGCAAAATGCGATAGCTGATCTTCCTGGGGTCCAAAATACAACACTACAATGTAATACAATACAATACAAGCCTTTAGGGGTGGGAATCACCAGATGCCCACGATACGATACTAAAACGATACTTGAGTCACAATACGATAGTATTGCGATATCGCCGATATTGCGATATATTGAATATTGCGATATATTGAATATTGCGATATTTCGATATATTGTCTAACTCCTTTTCCTACCTTTTCCTTGACCTCACCGGAAGTAAAACATGCAGCGTTTTTTTGTTTTGTTTTTGCCCAAAATGTAGGCTACATTATTAAGCTTCTCTGGACTCAATACGACACTGCAGGCGCGGACTGCAACATCGGGCACTTCGGGCAGATGCCTGGTGGCCTGGCATGGCATGGCCTGCAATTTATTTTTTATATCGATACTTGGCGTCCAAATATCGATAAAATATCACCAGGCAAAATATAGCGATACTATGGTGTATCAATTCCCCCCCCCCACCCCTACAAGCCTTATATAACATATATACAACATCGCACTTTTAGCCTTGAACTTTAGACAAAAGAAACTTTGACTTGACTATTAATGAATGAAGTCCTTCAAACCGTTCAAAATTCAAACCGTTATCACCCGCTTCCACTGCCAAAGAGCAAAGTTGCCCACAGCATTTTCTCATAAATGTCTCTTAACTGCACAGGTACAATCACAGTCTATATCAATATGACACTTATTCTATATTGTATTCAGATTTAGAGAGGATATGCTACCGCTTGAATACATTGCACAGCTTGCATTTGTGCCAAAGCCGCAAAGAAGAGAAATCTGCCAAGAAGAATAATAGCAGGGATGAGAGCTGTGGTCAAGAGGATGCATCAGAAACAAGGATCAGTGTATCTGTGATGAATCTCTAAGCTGCACAACACATGGAAGGTGTGAAGTGAGGTCAGTAAAACGCATTAAAAACTAGTGCTGAAGCCAAGTGCTCATTAACACGCTGTAGCTGCTGAAGTGCACCGGAATGAGAATTTGCTGGAAAGGCCAACCAATGCTCATTGCCAGGTCTATGGTGATGAATGTGTGTGTCTTTAGTAGGGATGGGCATTTCTAGCAAAAACACTATTCGAAATTCGCTGGCCAAATTCGAATTTAATTCGAAATTCGAAAATAAAAATAAAAATGTAAAAAAAATTATTATTATTTTTTTTATTTTTTTTGTGAGTGAAATGTTGCATTGTCTCCCCTGATTCTAAGTCTACGGCTTTATTAATTAATATAAAAAGCTTCTGCTGTGGATTTTTAGCTCAAACAAGCATTGCACCACTGAAGTAAAGAACATGTTACATGACATTGACATTTTCGAAAATAAAAAACAGTTTTGACAATCATGAGTGGTTCATTAAATATTTAGTAGGCTCAGGTCTGAGTGCCAAAGGGGTGCCAAAGTCACCCCCTCTCCCTCTTCATGGGATTTCATCCGCCATTCATTTTTCCATAAACCTTGCTTAAAATGCTTATAAAAATTGTTTTACTTGCTCAAACCAAGCGATTTGACTATACTTAGAATCAGGGGAGACAATGCAACATTTCACTCAAAAAAAAAAAAAAAAAAAAAAAAAAAAAAAAAAAAAAAATCGAATTTCGAATTTCAATAATAAAAGTCGACCTTGATAATAACAACGATTATTCGAAAATTCGAAATTCGATGCCCATCCCTAGTCTTTAGAGGAGAAATACACTGGCTGCAGGTCTATGGTGACGGATGTGTGTGTCTTTAGAGGAGAAATACACTGGATGCAGGTCTATGGTGATGAATGGGTGTGTCTTTAGAGGAGAAATACACTGGCTGCAGGTCTATGGTGACGAATGTGTGTCTCTTTAGAGGAGAAATACACTGGCTGCAGGTCTATGGTGACGAATGTGTGTCTTTAGAGGAGAAATACACTGGCTGCAGGTCTATGGTGACGAATGTGTGTGTCTTTAGAGGAGAAATACACTGGCTGCAGGTCTATGGTGACGAATGTGTGTGTCTTTAGAGGAGAAATACACTGGCTGCAGGTCTATGGTGACGAATGTGTGTCTTTAGAGGAGAAATACACTGGCTGCAGGTCTATGGTGAAGAATGTGTGTGTCTTTAGAGGAGAAATACACTGGCTGCAGGTCTATGGTGACGAATGTGTGTGTCTTTAGAGGAGAAATACACTGGCTGCAGGTCTATGGTGACGAATGTGTGTGTCTTTAGAGGAGAAATACACTGGCTGCAGGTCTATGGTGACGAATGTGTGTCTTTAGAGGAGAAATACACTGGCTGCAGGTCTATGGTGACGAATGTGTGTGTCTTTAGAGGAGAAATACACTGGCTGCAGGTCTATGGTGACGAATGTGTGTGTCTTTAGAGGAGAAATACACTGGCTGCAGGTCTATGGTGACGAATGTGTGTGTCTTTAGAGGAGAAATACACTGGCTGCAGGTCTATGGTGACGAATGTGTGTCTTTAGAGGAGAAATACACTGGCTGCAGGTCTATGGTGACGAATGTGTGTGTCTTTAGAGGAGAAATACACTGGCTGCAGGTCTATGGTGACGAATGTGTGTGTCTTTAGAGGAGAAATACACTGGCTGCAGGTCTATGGTGACGAATGTGTGTGTCTTTAGAGGAGAAATACACTGGCTGCAGGTCTATGGTGATGAATGTGTGTGTCTTTAGAGGAGAAATACACTGGTTGCAGGTCTATGGTGACGAATGTGTGTGTCTTTAGAGGAGAAATACACTGGCTGCAGGTCTATGGTGATGAATGTGTGTCTTTAGAGGAGAAATACACTGGCTGCAGGTCTATGGTGATGAATGTGTCTTTAGAGGAGAAATACACTGGCTGCAGGTCTATGGTGACGAATGTGTGTCTTTAGAGGAGAAATACACTGGCTGCAGGTCTATGGTGACGAATGTGTGTCTTTAGAGGAGAAATACACTGGCTGCAGGTCTACGGTGACGAATGTGTGTCTTTAGAGGAGAAATACACTGGCTGCAGGTCTATGGTGACGAATGTGTGTGCCTTTAGAGGAGAAATACACTGGCTGCAGGTCTATGGTGAAGAATGTGTGTGTGTCTTTAGAGGAGAAATACACTGGCTGCAGGTCTATGGTGACGAATGTGTGTGTCTTTAGAGGAGAAATACACTGGCTGCAGGTCTATGGTGAAGAATGTGTGTCTTTAGAGGAGAAATACACTGGCTGCAGGTCTATGGTGACGAATGTGTGTGTGTCTTTAGAGGAGAAATACACTGGCTGCAGGTCTATGGTGACGAATGTGTGTGTGTCTTTAGAGGAGAAATACACTGGCTGCAGGTCTATGGTGAAGAATGTGTGTGTGTCTTTAGAGGAGAAATACACTGGCTGCAGGTCTATGGTGACGAATGTGTGTCTTTAGAGGAGAAATACACTGGCTGCAGGTCTATGGTGACGAATGTGTGTCTTTAGAGGAGAAATACACTGGCTGCAGGTCTATGGTGACGAATGTGTGTGTGTCTTTAGAGGAGAAATACACTGGCTGCAGGTCTATGGTGACGAATGTGTGTCTTTAGAGGAGAAATACACTGGCTGCAGGTCTATGGTGAAGAATGTGTGTCTTTAGAGGAGAAATACACTGGCTGCAGGTCTATGGTGACGAATGTGTGTGTGTCTTTAGAGGAGAAATACACTGGCTGCAGGTCTATGGTGACGAATGTGTGTGTCTTTAGAGGAGAAATACACTGGCTGCAGGTCTATGGTGAAGAATGTGTGTCTTTAGAGGAGAAATACACTGGCTGTAGGAAAAGTAGCTTCAGTCAATAATAATTTACAAAATTTAGTTGATGCCTCTCTGGGAAATCAGACCATTTCATCAGGTAGGGCACTCAGGACTTGGTAACTCAAATCTCCTATATTACGCAAATGATATGTGGCCAGGTGTTAAGCTTGTTGTTAGCAAAAATACTGCTTCGACTTGAAAACGGTTACAGACAATCAACAGACCCCCAGTGCCAAGAGAAATAAATATACGTACGTACTTTAGGCAAAAACAATACTAACGCTGAAAATCCTGTATTAAACACAAGACTACGACAAGGAGGGTGATGTGAAACGCCATTCATTTTCCCCATAGAGAAATTGCTGTGCAAGTCCATATTTTAGGCATGTTGCCATCAGATGCTTATTGCCACTTTGCCTGTGGCCAGACAGTGTTTTCTCAGATGTCCAGACCAGCAAATATTGATGTTTAGTGGCCCACTTGGCCGATGATCAAAAATAGCCTGGTCTGGTTATGAGATGATATGACAGAATGAGATTGTTGGAAAATGCCCTCCTCTTTGCGATCAAGCATGTAGAATGCCAACAAGGCAGTTTGGACTAATTATGTAGCAACGACGACAATGCTGCCTTAAGGGCTTTTTAGGCGAGACGCAACAGCCGCCATGGTACTCATTCATTTTCAATGAGAAGTGAGTGGGGAGGCACGGAGGAGCGGAGGAGGGGGGCAGTCGTGCAGGCGGAACGGCAAACAGGAAAAGCCGTCATCTTTTCCCACCACCCCTATTGCGCCAAGATTGTGTTGGGTTTAGACATGAGGAGGTTGGCTTTCGGCACGAGGAGTGATGATTGGTTTGGTTTAGGCATGGGTGAGTGTCTATTGGTTGGGTTTAGGCTGAAAATATATGGTAAGGCAATCAGAGGCAGAGTAAGGCAGGACTTGGCGCAATAGGGGTGGGGGGGGGGGAGAATAATGCGCAAGAAACTGTCGTGTTTGTATTTGTCTCGTTAACACACCGGCCTGCCTTCCTGCTCAACGAGAGTTGAACTGTCTTGGGCTCGTTCTCAATACACGTTTGTGTGTGTTCTTGTGTCCTCCATGATGCATTTGACATAATATCTAACCACCAAAGCATATTCCAGATGAAAGAATGCAAGGAGGGAGGACAGATCAAGATCTCGGAAGTTGCTCTCGGAAGCTCCAAGATTCATTGCGAGAACGATACATGTCTAAGGTCTTTGATGAGAAGATCATTCCCTCCAAGACAACTTGAGAAGAATATTCTACACAAAGTATCAACTTGGCATCCTTGAATTTGATATTTAGCCCTGAACTTTAGACAACAGTTGACAACTGATGTCACAAATTACCAATAAAGTTTGTTCTGTTGTCGTCACAAAGTTTAAAAAAAATTAGAAGTTCATTCTTGCTCTTAGATGGTCTCATCAAGTCTCATCTAAAAAACCTCTTATCATGTCACTGCATTCATTCATTCACAGTGGATCACGTTATTCACTACAACACACATGAATCACTGCTCCTTCTGGCAGACAGTCAACAGGTTACAGAAAGTAGGCTAGCTACAGTAGATCTAAAAATGTTTCTTCACCCCCTATCATCTAACTAGATGCCAACTATTCTCTTCCCAAGAGAAAAGCATGAGAGGAAGAGCAGAGGGAGAGATGGAGAGACTATGAAAGGAGATGAGTATGAAGTATG
Source organism: Poromitra crassiceps (assembly GCF_964638095.1). Taxonomy (NCBI): domain Eukaryota; kingdom Metazoa; phylum Chordata; class Actinopteri; order Beryciformes; family Melamphaidae; genus Poromitra; species Poromitra crassiceps. Next base: position 8,977,972 of record NC_139645.1, on the reverse strand, counting down.
AAAGTTAAGTTTCCCCCGTACTGGCCAGAACGCGGTGGCCATGTTTAGGTCATGATGTAGTCAAAGGCTATCTCGAGACATGTGGGTTGAATTCATGTATAAGCTGAAGTGAAAGTTCAGAGATTAAAATAATTCTCGCAAGTCTTATCAAAAAGAATTGGCCACAACTCCTGCCCGCCTTATATTACTAACAGCTAAACCTGATTGTATGGCACTTTTCAGTAAAAGAATATTACAGGCATAAGCCCTGTCCAGACAGAATTAGTATTATAGCATATTCATTTGTGTATTAATGAGAGTAATCCTCATGGTGACAGATACTTAAGTGCCCTATTTTGGGATGAAAAAGGTGACTAGTTTGCATACCTGTTCCTGCCGGTGCTGAGACATCCCTGCTTCCTGGTGGAGCTGATACACCCCTGCTTCCTGGTGGAGCTGACACACCGCTGCTTGCTGGTGGAGCTGACACACCCCTGCTTCCTGGTGGAGCCGACACACCCCTGCTTCCTGGTGGAGCTGATACACCCCTGCTTCCTGGTGGAGCCGACACACCCCTGCTTCCTGGTGGAGCTGATACACCCCTGCTTCCTGGTGGAGCTGACACACCCCTGCTTCCTGGTAGAGCTGATACACCCCTGCTTCCTGGTGGAGCTGACACATGCCTGCTTCCTGGTGGAGCTGACACACCCCTGCTTCCTGGTGGAGCTGACACACCCCTGCTTCCTGGTGGAGCTGACACACGCCTGCTTCCTGCCGGAGCTGACACACCCCTGCTTCCTGGTGGAGCTGACACACCCCTGCTTCCTGGTGGAGCTGACACACCCCTGCTTCCTGGTGGAGCTGACACACCCCTGCTTCCTGGTGGAGCTGACACACCCCTGCTTCCTGGTGGAGCTGACACACCCCTGCTTCCTGGTGGAGCTGATACACCCCTGCTTCCTGGTGGAGCTGATACACCCCTGCTTCCTGGTGGAGCTGATACACCCCTGCTTCCTGGTGGAGCTGATACACCCCTGCTTCCTGGTGGAGCTGACACACCCCTGCTTCCTGGTGGAGCTGACACACCCCTGCTTCCTGGTGGAGCTGATACACCCCTGCTTCCTGGTGGAGCTGATACACCCCTGCTTCCTGCCGGCGCTGACACACCCCGGCTTCCTGGTGGAGCTGACACACCCCTGCTTCCTGCCGGCGCTGACACACCCCTGCTTCCTGGTGGAGCTGATACACCCCTGCCTCCTGGTGGAGCTGATACACCCCTGCTTCCTGGTGGAGCTGATACACCCCTGCTTCCTGGTGGAGCTGACACACCCCTGCTTCCTGCCGGCGCTGACACACCCCTGCTTCCTGCAGGGATGCAAAGTCATGGATAGTGAAAAAGGTGACATACTTAAGTGCCCTATTTTGGGATGAAAAAGGTGACTGTCACCTAAAGGTGGCTAGTTTGTATACCTGGGCCCCCCGACCTCCCTCAGTGTGGCCCCTGGGCCAATTAAAAAATAAAAATACAAGGAGAAAGGACGTTTTTGGTTTGGTTAGGTTAGACCACCCAAATATGTGTTTTTATTTTACTGTACATCCCAGAACATGGCGCTAATGGCATTAGCATTGTCCATCCACATGCTGTTTAACGTTAGCATTTGAACTAACACTATTGTAACAAACTATATCCAGGATGCATTTTGCACGTGCAACATTACTAATCTGATTAATATGACATATTTGGGTGATGTACCCCATCAAATTGCTGTAGCGGGCTGTTTTAAAGCTTGAGCAACGTTTCTGGTGTCATCTGAATGGAAGAATTACTAAATTTGAATATGAAAAATATAAACGTTGGTATAATAAACTTTGATTACCAGTCCTTTTCATCAATTTAGTAGCTATACTTGGGAGTGATGGTGTTACAGTAGGCTAGTGGTGGAAGTGCACGGTCACAATCTGGCCCTCTGGTAGCGAGGATTTTGTGTGTGTGGCCCTCTCTATCATCAAAGTTGCCCATCCCTGGTTTAATTACTCTTAAAATGAATGAGGAGGCGTTATTCCTGTCAGATTCCAGAGTACATAATTTTTTTTTTTTTTTTTACTTGTCAAATTTGTATGAAATGCAGTATACTGTAGATCCGGACAGTATGTGTGTGTGTATATATATATATATATATATATATATATATCTATATATATATATAGTCTGGGCAGGGTTATAATATTGTCTGGGCAGGGTTGTATTACTGTGGTATATATATATCATATATACTTTATATATGATAGGAAAATAGCATTGCTATCATTAATAGTCTTTATTCGTGGTTTGAAGGGAAGTAGTTCGGTTTAAAGGGCAGGAATGTCTGTGAACTAAGAGAGAAGGTCCACAGAAGCAATGTGCCAAATCCAGTGCTGGTGGGCGTCCACCGCCAAGGAGAGATGGACCAGAATTTCAGGCCAAGATGGTGAATAGGTTCCTGCTGCTGCTACTACAGTAAATAGCCAAGGAAGAGAAGGCTTTTTAGTGATTTCCCACCCAGTGTGCAGTTGTGCAGGATGACAGGAGCAGACATGGCCAACGTTTGCCTACAACAAAGCATGCGAACGGTAAGCATTGAATTTAAAGAGAGAAATTTACGCCTAAAAAAAAAAGGATAAAAAAATCAATAGTATATTTTTAGTGCTGAAGAAAAAACACTATTCTCAGAGGAACACTGAGTCCATAGAAAACAGTTTGAAACTAGAATGGTGGCTACTGGCTAGCAACAACTTGTTTCACGGTTTGTTTTACACATTTACAAAATGTATCCTCAAGCCCTACAGATGGTTCACATTGCCCCAAAGGGATTTTCTTTTAATTTAATTTTGCCTCCCAAAGTTACGCATGAGATAGCAGTCCACCAAATGATCATCTATGGAGTGACAGACTCAGGAATTCTTGAAAACTTTACGGTCTATGGCATGACTGACCAATGTGTGGCCCGCGGGCCAAACTTGGCCCACGCTCAGTTTGTTTGGGCCCTTCATAGGAAAGAATGTGGGCACCTCTGATCTATGACAAGATCATCGCTTCCTGATTGGTGCCTTTCGTTTTTTTGCATAGAAGATGTAACTGAAGGTGCCAAAAGTAAGGTAGATATTTTCTTATTTTTTTCTGCTTTAGTTATGCAACAGGCAATGATCCCAAGCTGCAGAGATAATAACACAATGTTCTTATTTGCAAGTGTGTCGGCGGTGAACATGTGGAAGGAGGAGGATGTGCTGAGAGCAGAACATCAGCAGCACGTTATGATGATCCACTGTGTGGCACGTAGAGACTGGAGCTGGTATGATGATCCACTGTGTGGCACGTAAAGACTGGAGCTGGTATTATGATCCACTGTGTGGCACGTAGAGACTGGAGCTGGTATGATGATCCACTGTGTGGCACGTAGAGACTGGAGCTGGTATGATGATCCACTGTGTGGCACGTAGAGACTGGAGCTGGTATGATGATCCACTGTGTGGCACGTAGAGACTGGAGCTGGTATGATGATCCACTGTGTGGCACGTAGAGACTGGAGCTGGTATGATGATCCACTGTGTGGCACGTAGAGACTGGAGCTGGTATGATGATCCACTGTGTGGCACATAGAGACTGGAGCTGGTATGATGATCCACTGTGTGGCACGTAGAGACTGGAGCTGGTATGATGATCCACTGTGTGGCACGTAGAGACTGGAGCTGGTTATGATGATCCACTGTGTGGCACGTAGAGACTGGAGCTGGTATTATGATCCACTGTGTGGCACGTAGAGACTGGAGCTGGTATTATGATCCACTGTGTGGCACGTAGAGACTGGAGCTGGTATTATGATCCACTGTGTGGCACCTAGAGACTGGAGCTGGTATGATGATCCACTGTGTGGCACGTAGAGACTGGAGCTGGTATTATGATCCACTGTGTGGCACCTAGAGACTGGAGCTGGTATTATGATCCACTGTGTGGCACGTAGAGACTGGAGCTGGTACTGTATGATGATCCACTGTGTGGCACGTAGAGACTGGAGCTGGTATGATGATCCACTGTGTGGCACGTAGAGACTGGAGCTGGTACTGTATTATGATCCACTGTGTGGCACGTAGAGACTGGAGCTGGTATGATGATCCACTGTGTGGCACGTAGAGACTGGAGCTGGTATGATGATCCACTGTGTGGCACGTAGAGACTGGAGCTGGTATGATGATCCACTGTGTGGCACGTAGAGACTGGAGCTGGTATGATGATCCACTGTGTGGCACGTAGAGACTGGAGCTGGTACTGTATTATGATCCACTGTGTGGCACGTAGAGACTGGAGCTGGTATGATGATCCACTGTGTGGCACGTAGAGACTGGAGCTGGTATGATGATCCTCTGTGTGGCACGTAGAGACTGGAGCTGGTATGATGATCCACTGTGTGGCACGTAGAGACTGGAGCTGGTATGATGATCCACTGTGTGGCACGTAGAGACTGGAGCTGGTATGATGATCCACTGTGTGGCACGTAGAGACTGGAGCTGGTATGATGATCCACTGTGTGGCACGTAGAGACTGGAGCTGGTATGATGATCCACTGTGTGGCACGTAGAGACTGGAGCTGGTATGATGATCCACTGTGTGGCACGTAGAGACTGGAGGAGCTGGGAGTAATTGACTATATCAAAGAAGAGGCAAGCAAGGAAAAACTCTGCAGGAGGCGTTGCAGTTTTTGCATCGGCGACAGCAGCGCTCCCTGAAAAGCACTGAGAAAGCTGATGATGCTAGGGCAAATAAGAGCAGAATGAGCACACCTGTGTTAGCGGTGATAGCCCCTTTATTAGAGAAGGTAGTAGACCCATTCTTCACCTTCACACAGACACTAATAATGAAGGCCAGGATGCCGAAAATGGTTTTCCTGCAGTGGGGATAAAGTGATGGAGTATATTAAAGCATAGCTGTTGAATGCATGCAACCCTTTTTATACGTTATACTCCTGAAAGGATAACACAGACTGAGAGCTTTCTACATGGCGACAGACCCTCTGAAAGAGGACATTTTCAAATCTGAGTGGCTGCATCCAAAAGCACTGATACAATAATGGGCCAGTAGTTGCCGTGTTTGGGCAAGTAGCTTTGGGAAGAGGAAAAAAAACACTGGCGCACTTGTTAATTTTCCGAGTGTATGGTGCCGCACTGACCCATAACTGCAACTAATGAGAAATAATGTTGTTCCCTCTGGTCTCACACCCTATAATTGATAAATTAATTAAACTTTCATTAAATTCAAGACACAGACTGAGACATAAAACATTAAACTATTAAATTCTGAGTTACAGCCCAACTTTGTGATTGAGGCTGATATGGGTGTATTTTTATTCTTGCCTGCGTGCAGTTTTAATTCACTTTGGACATGAAGCCCTCGAGTGACATCTGATTAAGGAACACTGACTTTATGTGCACCAAGCCAGCCGTTACTGTTACTGTTATTCTTCAGAACTCTGTTGTCGCTTGAGGTAAGAAAATTATCAGTGTGCATATTGCTTTTTTCTCATGTAGGGCCTACATCACGTTGCTTACAGACACTACCGTGTGATCACAGCGTTACATTTTCTATTTTGTGTATCGATTTTCTCATCAGAATGTTGGAAATAGGGATGTTCATCAATTATCGAAAATCGATAATTGATCGTTAAGGATTGGAATCAATCCTGTGGCATTTGGATCGATTTTTTAATTATAAAAAAAAAAAAAAAAAAAAAAAAAAATTGGGACTAGGTTTGGGTGGAATTCGTTTCTCCTCGCCCCACTCCATTGCACAGCCGACTAACGTGAGGTGGAGCTTCATATAGTCTCTAGTTTTCTGGCTGGGCACGGGCCTTTGTGCCAACAAAATTGTTTTAAACATGGGAAATTCACACCGGCATGCGCCGGGGACAGCAGTGTTGGAGAGGAGACACATTGAAATAAAGAGTTAATTGAGGAGAACACGTTGTCTTTCGTATCTTCTGCCATAGGCATTCATTTTGTAAAAAAATAAAAAAATAAAAAAATAAAAAAAATTTTAAGTATTAATATGATCGATAATCGATAATTGATCGTTAATTTTCACCAATTATCGATTTTGGAAAATTTTCAAAATGAACATCCCTAGTTGGAAACATGTCTATTGATGACTGACTACCTGTGCTAACTGCTAACCAGCTAGCTGTTTAGCCCGCATGTCTCTTTGCACTTTGCTGGCCCCATCATGTGTTCAAGATCAGGATGCTGCTTCAGGTCCTCCAACACGGTCACATACAATGTGAGGTTCACTTTTGAGGACAAAGCCTTCAAATATGTAAAGCTCTCAAAACAACACTTGTGTCTAAACAACACTAATCCCATTGGAGTGTGAGTGTTTGTTATCACTAAAGATGACATTTAAGGTGCCTTGTATTAACAACCACCCTGTGGCCTGGTAGAGCGAGGCATTATCATCTGCAGATGATACGTCTTCTGTCCACACCTTACTACAGGATTGCAATAGTGTCACACACACACACACACACACACACACACACACACACACACACACACACACACACACACACACACACACGATGAGAGCTAACTAACACATCAGTTAGCTCTCATCATCTGAGTGATACGTACAAATCAAAGTGCAACTAGATTCATCCAGCCCTCCTCTTACTAGACATCTTGCATCTAGCATCCCTCGCTGCGCGTGCTCGCCCGCTCAACTGGCAGCACTCATTTCTACCACAAGGGCTTGCAGACGCAGCTCACACACGTAGATGCAGCTTGCACGCGGACGCAGCTCGCAGACGCAGCTCGGCCGCTTGTCGCCCTGGTGATCGCAGACGCTCGCCCGCATCGCACGCTCAACTGGCACGCGCTTCGTACATGCACAGTTGAGGAATTGTGGGCCACGGATCCTCGCCTTATTTATAGTAGTGAGATGTTAGCCTTAGCGTTTGTTGTGATGCATGCCAGTAGAAATGTTTGTTTGAAGGCATTTCTAACCTGCCATATTTCCTCAAAGCTGTCATAGTGCAGTTTTGTAGTAGACAGACACACAGTGAATTGACAGTCCAGTTGTGCAGTTTGCTGTTAAAAATTGCTGGCCCAGCAGTTTTGTCAAACCTGCCACTGTATATCCCAATGTCAGCTAAGAGATACAAGTGGAGGGGAACTGAATGATTTAAGAGCTATACAACAATAGCAGTATAATAACAGCAATGTGTGTCTATACTCTCTGGCCATAAGGCAATGCAGGAAATATAGGCAGCTATCTATAGGGCACCTATGGGAGACTCATGGCTGACAAATAACAGTATCCTCTTTTCTATGGCCACATATTGTATATGTTGTGTGTGTGTGTGTGTGTGCACGTGTGTGCGTGTGTGTGTGTGTGCGCTGAATGTTCATAGTCTCACATCCTTGCAACATGATGCACCATAAGGAACACATGAGAATTCAAGGGTAGATGCATTAGAACTAAGTAGGCTAATTACACTGGAGGCCTACCTTTCTGTCAGAGGCGAAGATTTCACTCTGCCTCCGAGCAGATTTGGCGAGTTCGGCTTGCTCCAGTGGGGGTGAAGAAAATGGCTCAACGGCTCAATACTCATCGTCTCCATTGGGCTGGACAATATGGAACAAATCTTTATCATGATAAAAAAAAAACATCAGCTGATATCGATATATCACAAATCACATCATCATTTTAGTCGGACTTCAAAATTAACTCTTGAAAGAAAGCTCAAATTTGCCAAAGCGCTCGGCAGCGCCAGGTGAGCATTGGAAAATACGCCTCCAGGTGCTATTCATAGCTTTCAAGGGGCATTACGTGCTGCCGGGAACGCCCACCTGACGGTCAAAAAACAAACTTGTTCATTCGCTGCCAGCCGCGTCAACTAGTTTCTCACGCTGTGTTTGTTCAGCCGTTTGTACACACGTCTTTGCGGCCAACATTTCCTCAAAGGTAAGCTCAAGTAACGTTACAATAATGATTAAAATACCCCGTTAACGTTACTTGAGCTTACCTTTGATGAAATGTTGGCCGCAAAGACGTGTGTACTTTGATGGTAGCCATTTGCCCTCCCCAGCGACTGAACCACGTCTAATCGCACAAATCCACAACCTCCTCCTGTCTGAGTTTTCTTTCTCCGACGGCATTCTGTAAAAGCACAAGCCAGGCGTGTCTCCTCGTCGGTTAGTGCAACCGATAGCACAACAGGTATCCGGCATTTTGGCTGAACAAACACAGCGTGAGAAACTAGTGACTCGGCGACAGTGGAATGAACAAGTTTTTTTTTTGACCGCCAGGTGGGCGTTCCCGGCAGCACGTAACGCCCCTTGAAAGCTATAAATAGAGACTCTGCATGAAATAGGCCACGCCCATCACGGGGGAAATCGCTCCGTTCACTCCCATACACCAGCGTCATTTTCCTTGAATTAAACATAGCTAACAGCTGTTGTGTGGTGGGCTACGCAGACAACAAACGTAAAAAATCGCCAGTTAAAAGTTTTTTTGTACTCCTGAGCAAAACAAGGAAGCCATTGAGAATTGGCGAGAAGAAAAATGTGGATCTAGCTGTCAAGGAAGTAAGTTGGAGTGTTCAACGTCCGTATATACAATTAGGGATGTCGAAAATCATAATTTTTCTTGACCGACAACCGACACTCATTAGCCGACAAGTGTCGGTTAACCGAGAAGATTAAAATGCGCTATTTGACTGTCTGTGACCCATTAAAGAATTACCACAACAAATGCTTTATTTTTTTCATTAGAAATTGTTTATTTTGCAGCAGCAACAACCCAACAACATGTAATGAGGAGGACTCACTCACATAGCCTACTGCTGTGAAAGGATTATAATTAAATACAGCCCGACATGAACTAGCCTATAACGAAATATTCTGCCTTAAATGTTTAAATAAATGATATAGCCAGACTTTCTTATGAACAAAAATAATTAAACAAAACGGAAAATACTATTAATAAATCAAAAAAACACATTGACAAAACGAAAACACAAATTGAAGCCAAATTGAATTGAGCGAACTCAGCTCCCCGCTGCCGCATGCTGCAAAGAGTAGGCCTATAGACGGCACGGCACACATGCAGGCCGACATTGAAACTCACTCCTCTTTTTCTTATTTGTAGCTACTCTTAACAAATGTAGCCTACTCTTAACAAATAAAATAAATAAATCCCACCATAAAGGGGAGAGAAAGAAAACACACAGCCGCCGAGGGGAAAGAGAAACAGCCGCCGAGGGGAAAGAGAAAACACACACACGGCCCGCAGCCCGCACAAGATAAAGCCGTCCTATAGCCTATTAAACAGTACGTAGCCTATTAAAATAAATACAAAAATAAAATATTCGATTTTGTAGGCTAATATGAGAATACTGTAGGCTACAATATATATAAAATAGTAAAGGCTATGGTGAAAACAAAGACTTTTTTCAGATAGGCTATCAAATCCTAAAATTAAAATAAACGGGGCGGGCCCGGCCTACCTCTCTCCTCACATGCACAGGACAGTCATTTGTTTTTATTCAGGAAAATCAGCATGTCAACATGCTCTGGGGTCAGCCGGGTACGCAATCTATTAACAATGATGCCCGCAGCGGAGAATACCCGCTCAGAAGGGACAGAAGTCCCGGGAATGCAGAGGTAGCGCCTCGCCAGACTGGCCAGCCTTGGGAAGCGTGTGTGGTTATTCTTCCACCAGTCAAGGGGATCGCTCTCCAATGAGGGAACACTGTCTCTCAGGTAGGTGTCCACCTCTAACTGTGGATCAGCGGCCTGGGGGTTGCTGTAGCCTTCTCCCAGAAGCATCATCATGGCAGATGGACGGCCTCCATCTGCAGCCTGAGGACCCGCTGTATCCCCGGTCTCATCTCCCCCTGTAAGTGCCGTCCAGCAGTCGGTTGTGAGAGCCACAAACTTTTCAGGACCAAGGCACGCTTTCAGCTCTTCTTTTTTCTTTTTGAAACGCGTTTCAATTCGAGTGGTGACGGTCGACCTTGCTGGGACTTTGTAATTAGGCTCAATATGCTGCATCAGCTCCAGAAAACCCCCCCCAGAGACCATGCTGATGGGCATCATATCTTTTTCCACCATTGAACATATTTTCTGGGTTATCCCCTCAGACCACCGTGCATCACATCCTCTCCCCATTTTTTTGGGTGAAATGATCCCACACACTGCTCTTTTTTGCTCGCTTCATTTTGGTGCTCTGCTCCTCGCTTTGCCCTGACGCGTCTCGCTGCATTTGCTCCGCCCACCCACATGGCATGCACGTTAAAGGGCACGTGCAACATTTTTTTTGACCGTTTAACTGATAGTATTAATCGGTTAATGTCGAAACGGTCGGTTATCGGTTAAACGGTTATCGGTCGACATCCCTATATACAATCTTTGTGTGCAACACGCGACCATGCACGCGACATAGGAGAACGCCAGGATTGGAGGGGGGTTTCTGTTTTCATGAACAAAACAACACAATCTATTCATCAAGTGTGATTGGCTGTCACAAGATGAAGAAAAGGTACTGCTATATACAGTACACACACACTGTAGGGAAGTTCTACCATTTCAATTAGCAACCGCCCGACAGACCGATGTGCTGATGAAGTCATTAATCATCATTATCTTGATTGGTCTCCCAAATCTGATTTGGGAGTGTGTCCACACTGCCACAAATCTGATTTTCAAGTCAGATCTGTGTGCCCAGACCTAAACAGCCTATCTGCATGGGTTGCTATGGTAACGACGTGGGCGTCAGTAAATACGTACGTTGGTGACATGGTTTTCCTGCGCAGAAGCATTTGATGACGAGTTGCGAGTGACGTTCAAATCAGATTTGGTGGATCTGCGCGTCCGCATCAGTCAAAAGCACATTTGAAGCAGATTGGAAACTACCTCCATATGTGGTTTGGGACAAGTGACACAAATCAGACTTGGAGCGTCCAGACTCATAAAACCAATCTGGATA